>NC_064629.1:116205446-116521160 GCF_023864275.1 Schistocerca cancellata
AAGAGTGGTGTTATTACACTTCACTAGAGCACTTGTGACGATGTTTTTGTCTCCTATGAACAATTGCCATCCAGGACAAAATACTGGGTCCTATTACTTAAAAAGTCATCGAGCTACTTGCATATCTGAGAACCCATTCCGTACGCTCCGATGCTCTGACCTCGGTTAACAGTCTGCGGTGTGGCGCTGTGTCTAACGCTTTCCGGCAGTATAGGACTACGAAATCTTCTTTTTTCGCTGAGTCCATGGTTATCAAAAATGGTTCAGATGGTTCAAATGGCTTTGAGCACTATGGGACTTAACATCTGAGGTCATCAGTCCCCTAGACCTAGAACTACTTAAACCTAACTAACCTAAGGACATCACACACATCCATGCCCGAGGCAGGATTCGAACCTGCGACCGTAGCGGTCACGCGGTTCCAGACTGCAGCGCCTAGAGCCGCACGGCCACTCCGGCCGACCGTACTCTTTGGTGTCTCCTTTATAGATGAACTACACTTTCCTAAAATTCTCCCTGTAAGCATTGGTTTGTGTGTTGTCCGTAGCGTAAGTTAATTTAAGTTAGATTAAGTAGTGTGTTAGCCTAAGGACCGACGACCTCAGCAGTTTGCTCCCACAGGAACTTACCACAAATTTCCAAAATTTCTCCCAGTAAACCAAAATCGACGATTCCCCTTTCCTAAGACCGCCCTTATATGCTCATTCCTTTTCATGTCGCTCTCTAAGGTTCAGCCTAGATGTGTAACAGACATGACTGTATCATGTAGCATACTAGTACTCTATTCTATTGTTTTTCCTTCTCATCTTCATTAACTTATATTTTTCCACATTTACAGAAAGTTGCCACCCATCGCACCAATTAATAATTACATCAAAGGTTATCTTGTCTCCTCCCACAATTACTCAAAGACGACACGTTTCGGTACACTGGAGCATCATCGGGAAACATTTGCAGATTTCTGCTCACCATATAACTCGGATCGTTTATATGTTCGAGTGTAGTGAACAAGAGTGGTGTTATTACACTTCACTAGAGCACTTGTGACGATGTTTTTGTCTCCTATGAACAATTGCCATCCAGGACAAAATACTGGGTCCTATTACTTAAAAAGTCATCGAGCTACTTGCATATCTGAGAACCCATTCCGTACGCTCCGATGCTCTGACCTCGGTTAACAGTCTGCGGTGTGGCGCTGTGTCTAACGCTTTCCGGCAGTATAGGACTACGAAATCTTCTTTTTTCGCTGAGTCCATGGTTATCAAAAATGGTTCAGATGGTTCAAATGGCTTTGAGCACTATGGGACTTAACATCTGAGGTCATCAGTCCCCTAGACCTAGAACTACTTAAACCTAACTAACCTAAGGACATCACACACATCCATGCCCGAGGCAGGATTCGAACCTGCGACCGTAGCGGTCACGCGGTTCCAGACTGCAGCGCCTAGAGCCGCACGGCCACTCCGGCCGACCGTACTCTTTGGTGTCTCCTTTATAGATGAACTACACTTTCCTAAAATTCTCCCTGTAAGCATTGGTTTGTGTGTTGTCCGTAGCGTAAGTTAATTTAAGTTAGATTAAGTAGTGTGTTAGCCTAAGGACCGACGACCTCAGCAGTTTGCTCCCACAGGAACTTACCACAAATTTCCAAAATTTCTCCCAGTAAACCAAAATCGACGATTCCCCTTTCCTAAGACCGCCCTTATATGCTCATTCCTTTTCATGTCGCTCTCTAAGGTTCAGCCTAGATGTGTAACAGACATGACTGTATCATGTAGCATACTAGTACTCTATTCTATTGTTTTTCCTTCTCATCTTCATTAACTTATATTTTTCCACATTTACAGAAAGTTGCCACCCATCGCACCAATTAATAATTACATCAAAGGTTATCTTGTCTCCTCCCACAATTACTCAAAGACGACACGTTTCGGTACACTGGAGCATCATCGGGAAACATTTGCAGATTTCTGCTCACCATATAACTCGGATCGTTTATATGTTCGAGTGTAGTGAACAAGAGTGGTGTTATTACACTTCACTAGAGCACTTGTGACGATGTTTTTGTCTCCTATGAACAATTGCCATCCAGGACAAAATACTGGGTCCTATTACTTAAAAAGTCATCGAGCTACTTGCATATCTGAGAACCCATTCCGTACGCTCCGATGCTCTGACCTCGGTTAACAGTCTGCGGTGTGGCGCTGTGTCTAACGCTTTCCGGCAGTATAGGACTACGAAATCTTCTTTTTTCGCTGAGTCCATGGTTATCAAAAATGGTTCAGATGGTTCAAATGGCTTTGAGCACTATGGGACTTAACATCTGAGGTCATCAGTCCCCTAGACCTAGAACTACTTAAACCTAACTAACCTAAGGACAGCACACACATCCATGCACGAGACAGGATTCGAACCTGCGACCGTAGCAGCAGCGCGGTTCTAGAACCGCTCGACCACAACGGCCGGCTCATGGTTAGCAGGTTATCGTGGGAGAAAAGAGCAAGTTGAGTTTCACACGGGCGATGCTTTCTAAACTCGTGCTGATTTACGGATAGAAGCTTTTCTGTCCTAAGGAAAATAATTTTATTCGATTTGAGAATATGTTCAAGAACTGCAGCTAACAGATGTTAAGGACAGCTTGTCTGTACATTAACTGTACATAGAGGAGTAGTTCCTTAATACGAAACAGTTTAAGTCTTCTCAACACATTGGTTCTTCTTTTTAATACTTAAGGGAAAACCATTGTTTGTGAGAACCACCTCTAATTCAGTAATATCTATAGTCGAGGGTGTGGCTGAGAACACTGTCCTGGATTGGAGGAAATATGTTTTGCCTTTTTTATTATAACGCTTCTGTGTAACACTTATAATGTCTTTGTTGGAGTTGGTGTTGCAAAGCTCCATTTAGTTTATAGGTGACTAATTAAAATTGAATGCAGACAGAGCATAATTTATAAATTTTTCTTGGTCTTGATTATCTGGGAGGTTGACATTGTATCGTAACGCTCCAAAACCACATCAAAATGTCCATCAAAATACATCCAAGCTGCAATATAGCTGTTTCCAAAGCTACAAAAGCCATCATTACAGTTCGCAGCTCCTCCACAACTACATTAACCATAAACTCCCCCCCCCCTCCCCTCATACTGACTTGACTTTTCTCCAGTACAGGTGACAAAACTTTACACAGGTCTGTGATACATCTATGGAAACAACTTCGATCACAGGCTCACACATACAGGATGATAGCTAAAATCCCAAGCAGTTACTCTATGAACTGGCGCACTTCCACTACACTTTAAGTATTTTCCCCCTTATTGGAGTATTACATCTCTCTCCTCTTAAGACACGCTTTATCACTCATAATAAAAACACGTCTATGCATCCCGGAATGTTCTTTCAATATTGGTTATCACGTTGTTTGGTCCTACCAACATTACGCTATTGGTGAAGTTTTCTAATCACCATAGCGAGTGGAACTTGCTAGCCGAATCTGTACTTAAGGACTGTTGGATAATGTTGAAATGTCCCCTTAGAAAAATTTATGAATTACTGTGCTGATAAACCTCTACGTTATTTGATTTTCAAACAGCTGAGCAAACTGAACGTACTCAGACATTACTCTCTTTACTTATTCTGATCAACACGAAACTGACACACAATATTTTTAGCGCATCGCAATCCGACTTTCAAAAATCCCTACAAAAGAATGGTCCTGACTAACAATAACCTATACCTTTCATGAATCACTTACCTCACACAAATCTTCGTTACTCGAACTAATTCAATACAGCAAGCGCCCACTAAAATCTTCGTTACTCGAACTACTGCAATACAGCGAGCGCCAATACTGCCAGCTAAATAAAAGATTCTAACTACTGAAGGCACTAACTACTGATAGGCACTAACTACTGATTAGCAAATGAAATATTGTGACCGAGCGAGGTGGCGCAGTGGTTAGCACACTGGACTCGCATTCGGGAGGACGACGGTTCAATCCCGCGTCCGACCATCCTGATTTAGGTTTTCCGTGATTTCCCTAAATCGCTCCAGGCAAATGCCGGGATGGTTCCTTTGAAAGGGCACGACCGACTTCCTTCCCCGTCCTTCCCTAATCCGATGAGACCGATGACCTCGCTGTTTGGTCTCTTCCCCCAAACAACCCAACCCAACAACCAAAGATTGTGATAGAGAACAAACAATGTATTTACTTTAATAGTGTTCAAAAGTCATTATATATATATATATATATATATATATATATATATATATATTATTGGTGTTTTGCCCTTAAAGAGCGCATTTGGACTAAACTACATGGCCAGTTCCTTTTGCTGCCTTCCTTGCTGCCCAAACTTCCCTCATTCGCTCGCTGTGTTTCTGTTTCCGGTCCTCTGTCCATGCTTCTTGTCGGCTTCGTGTCTTCGGCTTCATCTTGATTGCCTTTTTGGTTGCCCATATTTCTTTCATCTTCTGGCTGTGATCTTGCTTTCGTTCTTCGGTCCATTTTATGCCTGTTCGTTTGTCGCATTGTATCTCATGTAGTTTACTTTTCTTAATGATGTTTCTGAACTTTATTCTGTCGTTTATTGTGTCTGCTGTTATGTTGAGCTGGTTCAGGTCGTTTTCTACCTCTGCCACCCATTTGTTGTTTCTAGTGGTTACCCAGTCAAAGATCTGTTTGGTCAGCCTGTGTGATGGCATTCTGTATAGGTGTCCATAGAATTGTAGTCTGCGTTTTCTAATCTTTTCTGTGATTGTCTCCGTATGTTTGTACAGTTCCTCTGTAGGTTTCTTGATCCATATTCCATTGTTGTTAGTTGCGCCAAATATTTTCCTAAGTATTTTCCTTTCTACTTTTTCTAATTGTCTGATACGTGTATGCCCTCGGATTAGTGTGGTCTCTGCTGCATATAGTGCCTCGGGGAGCACCACCGTGTCGTAATGGCGTAATTTGGCTTTTTGTGAGATAGACTTCTTGTTGTAATGATTCCACACTACTTTGTATGCCTTGTCTAGTTTAGTCTTTCTTTCTTCATTTGAGTCTCTGTTATGTCCACTCATTTGTAGTGTTTCACCGAGGTATTTGAAGTTTGCTGTTTTGTAAATCGTGCCATACTTTGTGTTCAGAGATGAGAGTTTCTTTGTGCTCATAAACTGTGTCTTTTCGTAAGAGATCTGTAGTCCAGTTTTGGAAGCGATTTCGTGCAGTTTTTCAATAGCGTCTTTTGTTTCCTTTATACCTTTCGTGACAATCGCCAAATCATCTGCAAAAGCCAGGCATTTAATCTGTAGGTTTCCTAAGGTTATCCCCTGTTGTGATGTTTCCCATTCTTTTATGACCTTATCTAACACCAGATTGAAAAGGAGAGGTGAGAGGCCATCGCCTTGTCGGACACCTGTGCGAATTTCGAAGGGCTCTGATAGTTCCCCACAGAACTTTACTTTGGAGGTCGTGTTGGTTAAAGTTTGCTCTATGATAGCTCGTGTTTTGTTGTCTACTTTGTATTCTGCTAGAATTTTGAAGAGAGTTTTCCTGTCGATAGAGTCGTACGCCTTTTTGAAGTCAACAAAGGTAATGATCAGGTTCTGTTTGTGTTGTAAAATCATTTTCAGGTTCCAAATTTGTTCCGCACAAGACCGCCCTTTATATATATATCCGCCCTTTATATATATATCCGTTCATGACATCCAGTATTACAAATTTACTCTTTCTGGCGGACACACATCCAGATCATCCGCTCTCAAAACTCCGCCATCTCTCTCACCACATCCACCACTGCTGGCGGCTCACATCCAACTGCCCAACACTACACAAGCGAATATTACAACAATGCCAATCAGCCACAGACTGCACACAGCACAGCCAGTGATTTTCATACAGAGCGCTACGTGGCGTTACCAATATAAAAACCTAAACAGCCTACTTACAATGTTAATCGGTTATTTTGTAGTGTATTCAACACAAGATTCAATAAACTCTGTTCAATTCATCGACCCGATGGTATATTTGCGAAGCTTCAACAGTGGTATGCATCTGTAAGAGTACGCAAATTGAAGGTAGAAACTAATGTTGCACAGTTCGGTACAAAATAAAAGAAGAAATTTGTAATGTGGGTGTTACACACGCGTTGTGACCACTGACGCCACTAAAGACGGTTCAGTCGACTACGTAACTCGGCAGCTGTGGTCGTGCCTGATATGCCACGCTGGGAGCGTTGTCAACAGAACGGGGAAGCTGTCGATAAAAGAGGGAAAAAAGCGAGGAGCGCGGTCTGGCGCATGTTGTGTGGCGTGGCGTGGCGGGAAGCGGTGGCGGGAGCACGTGCCGGCGCAGCGTGGGGGCGTGTACGCTGACGCTGGGGCAAGGACCCGCCTCCCGGGGGGCGCCCGGCCGCAGCTGCCGCCGGCGACGCGGTGCCACCTTCCGTCGCTCCTAAAAATAGCAGACAGGCCAATTGCTTCCGCGTTTGCGCTGCTATCTGCCACCTTGCACCGACACCTCACAGCTGTAGCCGCCTTCCCGCGCTGCGGCGTCCCAGGCTGCGGCGGAGCTGTGATGCCAATAATTTTTTATTAGTTTTTTGCCGTGTTGAGGAAAGTATTGGCGGAACATCAACATGTGTATCCCACAAGTCACTATACAGTGCATGGTATGTAATTACTATTATTATTAGAAGTCATCTGTACTGCTACAGTCATCTTCTCGTATAGAGTAACGCGCAGCTAGTTGGTTGAGTAAGACTCACGGTCAAATCCTTGAGGTGGGTTAACGACTCTTGTTCTTATACACCAGTGAGCCTGTATGTGGCTTTTCAGACTGTCCCGCTCTCGTTTGGGCAATTACTGTGTTGGTGCCCAAACTGCGCCGCGCAGAACACGATACACAAACAGTTAAAATACAGACACGCAGATCAAAGTTTACACGATTCGCAGTCAGAAGGCGCACACGACTTCCCTACCTTACGTTATCTTCACGACTTTGGCGTCAGGAAAGGCATCCGGCCATAAAGTTAAATACTAAAATAAAATTTCCCAAATCCTCAAAAAGTGGACCCGCACTAGAGGGGACAACAGCTATGTAAGTGAAACAAGTATTGTACTATTATAAAACCAGAATGACATTTTCAAAATGGTTCAAATGGCTCTAAACACGATGAGACTTAACTTCTTCCCCTAGAACTTAGAACTACTTAAACCTAACTAAGCTAAGGACATCACACATATCCATGCCCGAGGCAGGATTCGAACCTGCGACCGTAGCGGTCGCGCGGTTCCAGACTGTAGCGCCTAGAACCGCTCGGCCACCCCGGCCGGCAATGACATTTTCACTCTGCTGCGGAGTGTGCGCTGATATGAAACTTCCTGACAGATTAAAACTGTGTGCCGGACCAAGACTCGAACTCCGGACCTTTGCCTTTCGCGGGCAAGTGCTCTACCAACTGAGCTACCCAAACACGACTCACACACCGTCATCACAGCTTTACTTCCGCCAGTGCCTCGTCTCCTACTTTCCAAACTTCACGTGCGAACCTTGCAGAACTAGCACTCCCGGAAGAAAGAATATTGCGGAGACATGGCTTAGCCACAGCCTGGGGGACGTTTCCAGAATGAGATTTTCACTCTGCAACGGAGGATACGCTAATATGAAACTTCCTGGCAGATTAAAACTGTTTGCCGGACCGAGAATGGAACTCGGGACATTTGCCTTTCGCGGGCAAGTGCTGTACCAACTGAGCTACCCAAGCACGAACCATGCCCCGTCCTCACAGCTTTACTTCCGCCAGTACAAGAGTGTAACACCCACATTACAATTTTCTTCTTTTATTTTGCACCGAACTGTGCAACATTAGTTTCTACCTTCAATTTGTGTACTCTTACAGATGCATAACACTTTTGTATAGCTTCGCAAATACACGATCGATGAATATTTATCTCTTCAACCTGACAGGATTAGAGCCACCAGTACCTCTGTGACATCTAACCAGGCATTACACGTATTTTATATTAAATTCGTTACGACAAGTAACTTATGTTTTAAGTTCCATCTGAATCAAAAACCGGCATTTAGAAATTACTATAGTCCATAAAAAGCACATAGCTAACATTCGTTCGTGAGAAGTACAATAATAACGACAAATTACACGCAAGTAGATTTTAACTATGAGCGCTGGCAGGAATGCACGTGACAGAAGGGACAGAAGAGTAAGACAAACGTGATAAAACGCGATATTATTAAAACAGGGCAGAAGGGAGTAGTATCACTGACTGAGAAATGAAAAGAGGAACAAGCGGAAGAAAATGACCGTTTGGCCATGGGGAACTGGCCATATTCGTCAATTTTTAATAGAACACAGTATATTATATTGAATGGAATACTTTCCATAGAAACGTAAGTAACATGGCATGTGTACCAAGGAAGTGTAGTGGGGCCTCTAACGTTTTCAATATGCGCCTAAGTTATTCAGTAACACTACAAGGTTATTCGCTGTCTACACTGTTATGCACGGAAAAGTAAGGATTTACAAAAAGACATAGCCCAAAGGAATGGCAACTCTCTTTGAATGTAAGATCACGTGTATAAAAGAGAAAAAGAATCCGATAGACTCTGATTTCAAGATTGCTACTGCACTTCACATAGTATAAGTATTTAGGGGTAATATCAGCGAGTCATATGAAATGGGATGAACAGATTAAATAATTATTGAGGATGGTGAATGGAAGAAAGATTCGTTGGAAGGGTTCTGGGTAAATGCGTTGCATCTATAAAGGGTATCACGTACAAGACGGCAGTGCAACCAATTTTAGAGAATGTTCCAATGTTTGGGTTTCTTGTTAAGTAGGCGAGACAACAGACACACAACGAATTGGGAGACGCACTGCTAGAGTTGTAAGTGGTCGGTGTAGCCCATAAGAAATGCTCGGGGAATTACAGTGGGAATGCTTGGAACAAAGACGATGTAGTTCTCGAGGAACCCTGTTCGGTAAAGCTGTGTTGTGTTCCAAGCAGGTTCCGCGACCATTATGCTAGACATCACGTACCTCGCAGAGGCATAAGAGAGAGTAGGGCGCGTGCAGATGCACCTAGAAAGTAATTTTTCCCTCGCTCAATACCAATAGAATAGTAAAAAAAGATCGAGAATGTTGGTCTGATGTAGTGGTCAGATGTAGTGAACTAGGTACCATCCCTTTCGCTAACATATTCTCTGAGTGTCAACTGTCTTCCCTAAAACAGTAAGGGAAATTTGCTTGCACTCTCACCTGATTTGTGGTGCGTCACAACTAGCTGAATCATTACTTTCTCTAACATTAAATTTACTATCTACGCCGGAAGAAAAATTAACTTGAAGAAAAGGACGTTCTTCTCCGCAAAACGAAACTGAACGCTATTAGAAAATAGTTATATAACAGTAACTCGAGAATCGAGCGTCACTTGCAAAGAACTGGAGACTAAATTGGCGTGGGTCATATACTTACGCAAAACTGAAGACCAGTGGTTACTGGTTGCGTAAATCCAGTAATACTATTTCCCTACCACGGGAATGTTACCGTGGAGGTTGTAAAATGTGTTATAACAATAAAAACGTTTACACAACTCGTTAGATAGGCGATGGTTTGTTGATTTTTTTGGTGTCAATTTTTTTTAAAAAAACGTTGTTGAATTATCTTGCTATCTGACATATGTTGAACTAACGTAATATTTTAATCCTCCCAACGCTCTGCACTGTTGCAAAATATTTTAGATACATGTAGCCTTTGCGTGTTTGCTTGTAAAGGAAGCATATGTTTAAGCAGACACAGAACTATACCTTATTAATTTTTAATTTTGAAACGGAAGCTAAATTATAGTTTCGTGTTCCTCCAACGATAAAGACGCAGGAACACTAAACTACAGCTATGCAACACGTTCTATAAATTTCACTCTCCCGCTGCTATATACTTTCCTCTTGTCGTATTAAGTACGGGTAAGTTTAGCGGAGTAAGACAATGATAAGGTTATGCTTTCCTACAGCCCACCATCTCCCTCAGATAGGGAATGAAGCCTGAGGAAACAGAAAATGAGGTGATACCGTCTTCCACTTTAACCAACTTAAAGTAATTTGTTACAATAATGCCTTCCTTTCACTTTAATACTAACATTGGTGTTACTTGTATGCTAATACACTACTGGCCATTACAATTGCTACACCAAGAGGTAATACAGATGATAAGCTGGTATTCATTGGACAAATATATTATATTAGAACTGACATGTGATTACATTTTCTCACAATTTGGGTGCATAGATCCTGAGAAATCAGTATCCAGAACAACCACCTCTGGCCATAATAACGGCCTTGATACGCCTGGGCATTGAGTCAAACAGAGCTTGGATGGCGTGTACAGGTACAGCTGCCCACGCAGCTTCAACACGATACCACAGTTCATCAAGAGTAGTGACTGGCATATTGTGACGAGCCAGTTGCTCGGCCACCATTGATCAGACGTTTTCAATAGGTGAGAGATCTGGAGAATGTGCTGGCCAGGGCAGCAGTCGAACATTTTTCTGTGTCCAGAAAGGTCCGTACAGAACCTGCAACATGCGGTCGTGCATTATCCTGCTGAAAAGTAGGGTTTCGCAGGGATCGAATGAAGGGTAGAGCTACGGGTCGTAACACATCTGAAATGTAACATACACTGTTCAGAGTGGTGTCAATGCGAACAAGAGGTGACCGAGACGTGTAACCAATGGCACCTCATACCATCACGCCGGGTGATACGCCAGTATGGCGATGACGAATACACTCTGCCAATGGGCGTTCACCGCAATGTCACCAAACACGGATGCGACCATCATAATGCTGTAAACAGAACCTGGATTTATCTGAAAAAATGACGTTTTGCCGTTCGTGCACCCAGGTTCGTCGTTGAGTACACCATCGCAGGCGCTCCTGTCTGTGATGCAGCGTCAAGGATAACTGCAGCCATGGTCTTAGAGCTGATAGTCCATACTGCTGCAAACGTCGTCGAACTGTTCGTGCAGATGGTTGTTGTCTTGCAAAAGTCCCCATCTGTTGAGTCAGATATCGAGACGTGGCTGCACGATCCGTTATAGCCATGCGTATCAGATGCCTGTCATCTCGACTGCTAGTGATACGAGGCCGTTGGGATCCAGCACGGCGTTCCGTATTACCCTCCTGAACCCACCGATTCCATATTCTGCTAACAGTAATTGGATCTCGACTAACGCGAGCAGCAGTGAGGCGATACGATAAACCGAAATCGCGATAGGCTACAATCCGACCTTTATCAAAATCGGAAACGTAATGGTACGCATTTCTCCTCCTTACACGAGGCATCACAACAATGTTTCACCAGGCAACGCCGGTCAACTGCTGTTTGTGAATGAGAAATCGGTTGGAAACTTTCCTCGTTTCTGCACGTTGTAGGTGTCGCCACCGGCGCCAACCTTGTGTGAATGCTCTGAAAAACTAATCATTTGCATATCACAGCATCTGCTTCCTGTCGGTTAAATTTCGCGTCTGTAGCACGTCATCTTCGTGGTGTAGCAGTTTTAATGGCCAGTAGTGTATATAACCTGTTAATTGCATCATAGTGTCTGTTTGGACTACATAGATTAATTAAGTTCCACTGTCTACTTCGCGGCTGTCATGCGAAAATGAAATTCTGGCTCACTGTGCATTAAAAATAATGGTATGCATGACTGTGTGTAGGAATGTATAGCTTCCATCTGGGTCGTACTAAATTATGTGGGTTACCAGCTGGTCGGACGGCATTTTCGAGACCGTGTCGTGCACTTTCAGCAGTTCTCAGTCTACGAACGGTTTCGAAGAAATGGAAGGGAGATTGGGCTTAATGACAAGGTCATTACCGACGGAGCACAAGCTCGGATTGTCCCAAGGATGGGGAAGGAAATCGGCCGTGCCCTCTTCACAGGAACCATCCCGGCATTTACCTGGAGAGATTTAGGGAAATCATGGAAAAGCTAAATGTGGATGCACAGACGTGAGTTTGAAGCGTCGTCGTCCCGAATGCGAGTCCAGTGTGCTAACCACTACACCACTTCGCTCGGTATAAACGGTTCCGTGGTTTCGTTAAGTCGATTAAGGCGAATGCCTGAATGGTCTCCTCGAAAAGACCGCCACCAACATCCTTCTATATCCTCGTTCTATCGGAGCAAGTGCTACGTATCTAAGTACCTCGTTACTGACTTGATGTTTAACATTTAGAGAGTGTTTTAGTCTATTCAGGGCGATTATTTATTTGAGATGATGTGGTTATCTACAGTGATGTTTTATGAAATGAAAGTATAGTAGTATTCAGCTAGATTTTGACGACGTTCCAGTTTAGTGGAAAGACTGGTAATTAGCTCTTAATGCAGAGACATGTAAAACTTTGCACTTCGCAGAAAATGTAGTCAGACTATACAGTTTCTGAGATACAACTGGTAGCAGTCATATCATACAAACACCAGGGTTAAACAAATTTCAGATATATGAAATGGAGTGGTGATATTGATGATGTGTGGTTTGTGGGGCGCTCAACTGCACTGTCATCAGCGCTCGCACGATGTCCCAGTTTTTCCACAGACCAATCTAGCCACTGTCACGAATGATGATGATAATAATGAAATGATGAGGACAACACAAGCACCCAGTCCCCGGCCAGAGAAAATCCCCAACCCGGTCGGGAATCGAATCCGGGACCCCGTAATCCAGAGGCAGCAACACTAACCACTAGACCACTAGCTACAGACAATGAAGTGGAGTGACAACATAAAATTAGTTACAGACGCGGCAGACGGCTGGTTTCGATGCGTTCGTAAGATTCTGGAAAATTGTAGTTTGTCTAAAGGAGTCATGTGCCACCCATAATGGAATACTACTAAATAATGTGGAATCCATATCGTGTCGCACTGGCAAGGTATACAGAGCGTATACGAAATGTGCAGCAGAAATAGTGAGTGGCGTGTCTGCCTTACGGGAAGGCTTAACAGAACTTCTGGAAAAATATTAACTGACACACACTCAAAGAAAAAAGAAATGAGACTAACAACTACTCCCACAAGGAACAACCCTTTCCATGCTTTTTCCGTGAATAGATCGAGAATAAATGTTAGCAAATGGCCATACCCATGATACTGATTCGCATAGTACAGATTTTTCTTAGTGTAATGTACTTCATACAGGAAACTGTTTTCATTATGCATTTTGGAGAAGAGAGTGGTATATACCTGAATAGGAAACCGAAACCGGAACTCAGTGAACCCAACTCATGTTTCTTAAGAACCACCGTGAAAAATATAACACCAAACATGAAACAGATACGAAATACCGAGGCTCATTTTCAATAAAATTCGAGTGTTCCTCAGTTATCCGTACAGTTAAACGTTGTAATGCCTCTAAAAGCAATTGTAGTAAGACGACTCGTTATTTTTCAGTTCAGTTCGTACGATCAGTACTATAATTGCTGTGCTGAAATTAAAAATAGTGTAGTAATGAAAGTTTAATTGTTGTTGTACTCTCATCTCAGCTTCGTTCGTTTGTACCATATTTTTTATGGTTGTCATGTTTTCTGTACGTTATAGACTGTCATGACGTTTTAACATAGCGTTAATACACCAAGAAGGTCGTATAGGAAAACTGATAATAGATTAAAAAGTTCTAGTAATAACTGGCTGTCTACCCTCGGCATACTTTTCGTCTCTGCCTTCTCTCTTATCTGCAGTGAAGCATTTGCAGTACGTGTGTAGAACATGTATCTAAACATCATGAGCGCTCACTGAAATTCTTTCAAGAGGGACAATATTCAAAAGTTTCTAGTTTTGATGGAAATGATTGGGTAAGTCTGAAAACGTATCGTGCCGTAAGAACTAAAATTGACTAAAACAACACAAAATTTATTGTTTCTCTAAAGATTTATAGTTACCTGCTTAATATTTTACGTAGATTACTTTGCTACGCAAACGGTACGCATATTTCAGCACTACATCTTCTCGTTATTAGTATGAACATGGATGAGACCCTTTTTATTCGAAACTCTGAAATGACATGCTTATATGTTAGAACAAATGAGCCCTCGGTCACAAATATTAAGTCGAAATTGACCAGGTTTCGACGCTACTATGAGCGTCGTCTTCAGAATTAGACTAACTGTTCTAAAACATATTAAGTATATAATACATTAATAAAATTAAAGTTTGTAATGACTGGAAAAAGACGCAGTACTTACAAGTCACATATTAAAAAAGGTCTAAGCCGGAAAGGCGACGTCGTGATTAGTTGTAAGTAAGAAAGCGAGCCGCCAAGGGCTGCTCGTACTTTAGTGAACAAGGGTTGCAACAAGACCTAGGCTTAGGCTTATTTGTTCTAATATAATTCCGACGCGGTCACTGAACCTTAGCAGCTATGTTCAAAGTTTTATGCTTATATGATTATATGCAAGGTATCCAACGAGTTATGAAATAAAGCCAGGAAATTTTCACAAAAATAATGTATTTAGACTCCGACAGTGCTAGGTTTAAATTGAAAATTAAAAATCTGGAATAGGAAAACAAGTCAGAATGATTGTGAAAAGCTACTGGGCAGCTACAAAAATGTAACTTTAATAACTCTCGAATGGAAGAAACAGGAAATAAACTTTTAAAAACGTCTTACTCAACTTTGATTTCATTATAACATTGTGCTTTTAAAAATTCATATCTATTCCGATAACAGGTTTATTGCAGTATTTTCTTGATTTATGTTTTTTTAATGTAGACTGGCATAACGTAAGATAAAGAAAATGGTTTTTGAAATATAAATTTTTGGAATGGTTAGGTAAAGCTGGCCTAGGGCCAATAAACGACTAGATGGATGTGGGAAAATCCCAAAAACCACCGTCGAATCAACTTGTAATATCACATATTAGGAGCAAAGAGCTGCGTCAAGCTAACTGCTATGTGACCGCCTGATGCGGTACACAAGGTTATCTTCACAGTGCACAACACTACAGACAGTCTCAGCGTGGCTCCATGCTTAAATTGGTCAGTCGCCTCCTAGACGGCGCATGTACGAGAAACTAATTTGTACTTCCACTATAAGACTTTCAAATAGGCCTTTCATCCTCCGATAGTTACGTCCGCCTCCACAGAGGGAGCCGAAACTCGTAACAATTTTACAAATCGGCCAAATAGTCCACAGGATGGCATTCACATGGCGAGCACACGATTTTAGCGACTGCATGCCGTCACTCGGCCAGTTACTGTTCCATTTATAGCAATCATTGCTCAGCAGTTACCGTCGCAGTTCAAGAGTTCGAGTCTTCGGACAATTTACGCCGAGGGTCAAACATTATTTAAGTGACAGTCAAAGTGTTTACTACTTGAGAATCTGAACTTAAGCTCTCTTAACCTCGATTACATTAGTTAGAAATCGTCTACTGTGTTGGGTTAGATTAGGTTTATCGTGCCACACCACCTCACAGAGCATGAGTTGAGTATCTAATTTGTGATGTATTTTCTTTTAGTAAATAGTTGTTGTTGCACTCTTGTGTTGGCACTAGTGGTTCTGTTTTAGACTTATTGTTCTGTGAAGAGTGTTTAGCTAGCATCCCAGCGGGTTACTCGCATTTAGCTATATATGTGTGCGGCATGGGGCTCGCATCCTGTTATCTTTATGTCGGGTGACTACCACAACTGTACACAGCATTAAAACATTTCTCTCCAGTTTGTCATATTACTCTGCAGTGTGCCAACTAGAACGCAGAAGTCGTAACTCTGTGACTGCAGGTGGTACTGCGTTGTACCCACAGACATTGAGGAGATCCCAGTCCTGGATAGCTCATTTTTTAACCTCGAAATTTCACTCTTCTTTCCCTCTCTTCTATGGCAGAAAAACTTTTTTCTGTTATCGAGTGACGTGATTGAGATTAAGGATGGTGGTGGTGGTTGTTGGGATGTTTAAGGGGGACTAAACAGCTAAGGTCATCAGTCCCCCAGAGATTAAGGACAGGCTTAAAAGTACATACCTACGATATAGCATGGCTGTATTCTTCCGAGTGTATACTACTAGTGCTCTGTTGTGTAAAGCTGAGCCGGCCGGAGTGGCCGTGTGGTTCTAGGCGCTACAGTCTGGAATCGCGTGACCGCTACGGGCGCAGGTTCGAATCCTGCCTCGGTCATGGATGTGTGTGATGTCCTTAGGTTAGTTAGGTTTAAGTAGTTCTCAGTTCTAGGGGACTGATCACCACAGCAGTTAAGTCCCATAGTGCTCAGAGCCATTTTGTAAAGCTGAATGCGAAATAAGCAAGCCTTTATAGGCTTTCTTTTTCCATAGACAAATAATAAACTACTCTTGTGATTCTGTTGTGCATCAAGAGGCAGGGTGGCGTTCTTACAGGAACTGGATAATACAGTTAAACGTTGAGCTCAAAATACGTGCCATTTCTGCCGAATACCCACCTCACTGAGAGATGAATGCTAGGTTAAAAGGCAGATTTTAAAAACTGTCGTCCAACCGCAACTTTTCAGTTTCGAGCAACGCGCTTTACCGCTAAACCGCCAGGCCTAACCTAGGTTCTGCTCAAGCTTTGTTGCTCTCTGGAATTGTGGCAGCTGTTCCTTTAGTGCTTTCCCTTCTCTCCTCTCCAGCTGACCAGCTCTTACCGCGCGTCGCTACCACGAGATATCACTCTAAACGCCTCTTAAATATGAACATATAACAGTATTAAAAGTACATACAATGACAGAAAAAATCGCAACATCAAAAAAAATTAATGAAGAGTAATGGAATTTTGGGAATACATTTGCCTTGGTAAATTTGAAATGATCTACATTGCAGGGCCACAGGTTAATGTAAGCGCGAGATAAGCCATTGCAAATATGAAATACTGGTATATTAATAACCGGTGTAAACACCAGTATGTAGAGTGCAAACATGCAAACTTGCATGCATTGTATTGTACGGGTGCCGGTTGTCAGTTTGTGAGAAGGAGTTCCCTACCTTTTGTACTTGGTCGGCAATACAGGTACGGTTAATGCTGTTTGCGGATTATGCTGGAGTTCGATGATGTCCCACAGGTGTAGGTCCAGTGTGTTCAGTCGGAAACAGATCTGGTGATCGAGTAGGCCAAGGCAATATGTCAACACACTGTGGAGCAAGTTGTGTTACAAAAGCAGTATTTGGGAGAACATCATCCTGTCGGAAAACGCCCTCCGGAATGCTATTCACGAATGGCAGTCCAACAGATCGAATCACAAGACTGACGTACAATTTTGTAGTCAGGACGCGTGGGATAACCACGAGAGCGCTCCTGTTGTCATACGAAATTGCACCCCAGAACGTAACTCTAGGTGTACGTCCAGTGTGTCTAGCAGCACGATGCGCCAGAGCCATACGCCGAACACTATGGTCTTCTTTCTCGGTAGCAACAAGTGAGCGTCCAGAGCGACCTTACATTCTCGTGACCACCGCTGTCAGCAATCATGTGCAGTGGCTATGTTCCTGCCAAGTCTTTATGCAGTATCTAGTGCGACCTTACATTCTCGTGACCACCGCTGCCAGCAATCATGTGCAGTGGGTATGTTCCTGCCAAGTCTTTATGCAGTATCTAGTGCGACCTTACATTCTCGTGACCACCGCTGCCAGCAATCATGTGCAGTGGCTATGTTCCTGCCAAGTCTTTATGCAGTATCTAGTGCGACCTTACATTCTCGTGACCACCGCTGTCAGCAATCATGTGCAGTGGCTATGTTCCTGCCAAGTCTTTATGCAGTATCTAGTGCGACCTTACATTCTCGTGACCACCGCTGTCAGCAATCATGTGCAGTGGCTATGTTCCTGCCAAGTCTTTATGCAGTATCTAGTGCGACCTTACATTCTCGTGACCACCGCTGCCAGCAATCATGTGCAGTGGCTATGTTCCTGCCAAGTCTTTATGCAGTATCTAGTGCGACCTTACATTCTCGTGACCACCGCTGCCAGCAATCATGTGCAGTGGCTATGTTCCTGCCAAGTCTTTATGCAGTATCTAGTGCGACCTTACATTCTCGTGACCACCGCTGTCAGCAATCATGTGCAGTGGCTATGTTCCTGCCAAGTCTTTATGCAGTATCTAGTGCGACCTTACATTCTCGTGACCACCGCTGCCAGCAATCATGTGCAGTGGCTATGTTCCTGCCAAGTCTTTATGCAGTATCTAGTGCGACCTTACATTCTCGTGACCACCGCTGTCAGCAATCATGTGCAGTGGCTATGTTCCTGCCAAGTCTTTATGCAGTATCTAGTGCGACCTTACATTCTCGTGACCACCGCTGCCAGCAATCATGTGCAGTGGCTATGTTCCTGCCAAGTCTTTATGCAGTATCTAGTGCGACCTTACATTCTCGTGACCACCGCTGTCAGCAATCATGTGCAGTGGCTATGTTCCTGCCAAGTCTTTATGCAGTATCTAGTGCGACCTTACATTCTCGTGACCACCGCTGCCAGCAATCATGTGCAGTGGCTATGTTCCTGCCAAGTCTTTATGCAGTATCTAGTGCGACCTTACATTCTCGTGACCACCGCTGTCAGCAATCATGTGCAGTGGCTATGTTCCTGCCAAGTCTTTATGCAGTATCTAGTGCGACCTTACATTCTCGTGACCACCGCTGCCAGCAATCATGTGCAGTGGCTATGTTCCTGCCAAGTCTTTATGCAGTATCTAGTGCGACCTTACATTCTCGTGACCACCGCTGTCAGCAATCATGTGCAGTGGCTATGTTCCTGCCAAGTCTTTATGCAGTATCTAGTGCGACCTTACATTCTCGTGACCACCGCTGCCAGCAATCATGTGCAGTGGCTATGTTCCTGCCAAGTCTTTATGCAGTATCTAGTGCGACCTTACATTCTCGTGACCACCGCTGCCAGCAATCATGTGCAGTGGCTATGTTCCTGCCAAGTCTTTATGCAGTATCTAGTGCGACCTTACATTCTCGTGACCACCGCTGTCAGCAATCATGTGCAGTGGCTATGTTCCTGCCAAGTCTTTATGCAGTATCTAGTGCGACCTTACATTCTCGTGACCACCGCTGCCAGCAATCATGTGCAGTGGCTATGTTCCTGCCAAGTCTTTATGCAGTATCTAGTGCGACCTTACATTCTCGTGACCACCGCTGTCAGCAATCATGTGCAGTGGCTATGTTCCTGCCAAGTCTTTATGCAGTATCTAGTGCGACCTTACATTCTCGTGACCACCGCTGCCAGCAATCATGTGCAGTGGCTATGTTCCTGCCAAGTCTTTATGCAGTATCTAGTGCGACCTTACATTCTCGTGACCACCGCTGTCAGCAATCATGTGCAGTGGCTATGTTCCTGCCAAGTCTTTATGCAGTATCTAGTGCGACCTTACATTCTCGTGACCACCGCTGCCAGCAATCATGTGCAGTGGCTATGTTCCTGCCAAGTCTTTATGCAGTATCTAGTGCGACCTTACATTCTCGTGACCACCGCTGTCAGCAATCATGTGCAGTGGCTATGTTCCTGCCAAGTCTTTATGCAGTATCTAGTGCGACCTTACATTCTCGTGACCACCGCTGCCAGCAATCATGTGCAGTGGCTATGTTCCTGCCAAGTCTTTATGCAGTATCTAGTGCGACCTTACATTCTCGTGACCACCGCTGCCAGCAATCATGTGCAGTGGCTATGTTCCTGCCAAGTCTTTATGCAGTATCTAGTGCGACCTTACATTCTCGTGACCACCGCTGTCAGCAATCATGTGCAGTGGCTATGTTCCTGCCAAGTCTTTATGCAGTATCTAGTGCGACCTTACATTCTCGTGACCACCGCTGCCAGCAATCATGTGCAGTGGCTATGTTCCTGCCAAGTCTTTATGCAGTATCTAGTGCGACCTTACATTCTCGTGACCACCGCTGCCAGCAATCATGTGCAGTGGCTATGTTCCTGCCAAGTCTTTATGCAGTATCTAGTGCGACCTTACATTCTCGTGACCACCGCTGTCAGCAATCATGTGCAGTGGCTATGTTCCTGCCAAGTCTTTATGCAGTATCTAGTGCGACCTTACATTCTCGTGACCACCGCTGCCAGCAATCATGTGCAGTGGCTATGTTCCTGCCAAGTCTTTATGCAGTATCTAGTGCGACCTTACATTCTCGTGACCACCGCTGTCAGCAATCATGTGCAGTGGCTATGTTCCTGCCAAGTCTTTATGCAGTATCTAGTGCGACCTTACATTCTCGTGACCACCGCTGCCAGCAATCATGTGCAGTGGCTATGTTCCTGCCAAGTCTTTATGCAGTATCTAGTGCGACCTTACATTCTCGTGACCACCGCTGTCAGCAATCATGTGCAGTGGCTATGTTCCTGCCAAGTCTTTATGCAGTATCTAGTGCGACCTTACATTCTCGTGACCACCGCTGCCAGCAATCATGTGCAGTGGCTATGTTCCTGCCAAGTCTTTATGCAGTATCTAGTGCGACCTTACATTCTCGTGACCACCGCTGCCAGCAATCATGTGCAGTGGCTATGTTCCTGCCAAGTCTTTATGCAGTATCTAGTGCGACCTTACATTCTCGTGACCACCGCTGTCAGCAATCATGTGCAGTGGCTATGTTCCTGCCAAGTCTTTATGCAGTATCTAGTGCGACCTTACATTCTCGTGACCACCGCTGCCAGCAATCATGTGCAGTGGCTATGTTCCTGCCAAGTCTTTATGCAGTATCTAGTGCGACCTTACATTCTCGTGACCACCGCTGTCAGCAATCATGTGCAGTGGCTATGTTCCTGCCAAGTCTTTATGCAGTATCTAGTGCGACCTTACATTCTCGTGACCACCGCTGCCAGCAATCATGTGCAGTGGCTATGTTCCTGCCAAGTCTTTATGCAGTATCTCAGAAGGAACATCCAACTCCTCCTAGCTCTGTTACACGACACAGTTCAAACTCAGTGAGGTGTTGATAATGCCGTCTTTGTCATCTTAAAGTCTGCCCCGATAGCTGAGTGGTCAGCGTGACTGACTATCGTCCAAGGGGCCCGGGTTCGATTGCCGGCTGGGTCGGGGATTTTGTCCGCTCAGGGACTGGCTGTTGTGTTGTCTTCATCATCGCTTCCCGGCCAATGACCCCAAACGCTCATTTCATTTTCCATTGTCGTCTTAAAGGCATTCTTGACCAACATCAGCTCACCTACATCTACATTTATACTCCGCAAGCCACCCAACGGTGTGTGGAGGAGGGCACTTTACGTGCCACTCTCATTACCTCCCTTTCCTGTTCCAGTCGCGTATGGTTCGCTGGAAGAACGACTGCCGGAAGGCCTCCGTGCGCGCTCGAATCTCTCTAATTTTACATTCGTGATCTCCTCGGGAGGTATAAGTAGGGGGAAGAGATATATTCGATACCTCATCCAGAAACGCACCCTCTCGAAACCTTTACAGCAAGCTACACCGCGATGCAGAGTGCCTGTCTTTCAGAGTCTGCCACTTGAGTTTGCTAAACATATCCGTAACGCTATCACTCTTACCAAATAACCCTGTGACGAAACGCGCTGCTCTTCTTTGGATCTTCTCTATCTCCTCTGTCAACCCGACTTGGTACGGATCCCACACTGATGAGCAATACTCAGGTATAGGTCGAACGAGTGTTTTGTAAGCCACCTCCTTTGTTGATGGACTACATTTTCTAAGGACTCTCCCAAAGAATCTCAACCTGGCACCCGCCTTACCAACAATTAATTTTATGTGATCATTCCACTTCAACTCGTTCCTTATGCATACTCCCAGATATTTTACAGAAGTAACTGCTACCAGTGTTGGTTCCACTATCATATAATCATACAATAAAGAATCCTTCTTTCTATGTATTCACAATACATTACATTTGTCTATGTTAAGGGTCAATTGCCACTCCCTGCACCAAGTGCCTATCCGCTGCAGATCTTCCTGCATTTCGCTGCAATTTTCTAATGCTGCAACTTCTCAGTCTCAAAGATATCTTACGCTCAAGACCGTCATAGCGTGTATTTACAATAAACTTGCTTCGCAACCTCATAGCGGCGTTACTAGCGCCAGTCTTATGCGTCTGACCTGAAATTTGAATTACATCCTTTTGCCGATATAGACTCACGCATACCAATTTTCTTTTATGTGGCGCAGTCGTTTTTGGTGTTGCCATTTTTTTTACCGCCAATGTATGTTAGATACTCGTCACTACTATAAACAATAAATCATTTAGACAAACATTCATCTTGTATCAGTATATTTATTAGTGAAAACCGTATAAAAATCGATACAGTAGTTCCTGAAATTAGCCATAACATACACAAAGAGAATCGTAGCTAGGGCTATAGCTTACATATATGATAGACGGAGATATGCATATTGATTATGAATATAAATTACTTTCAATTGATGACATACTCAGGTTCTTAGACAGTTTCGTTGTGATCTCTAGCATAAACATGTGGTATCCTAGAAATTAATCACACCGTTAGAATCGTATCGTATTCAATCACCGAGAGACGTGATGCAGTGAACTCTTATTCGGGAAAAAGATGGTCCAAATCTCCACCGGGCCTCCTACATTTAGGTTTTCCGTTATTTGATCGTAGTACATAGGGCGAATGAAGAAATGGTTGCTGTGAAAGGGCGTTGCGCATTTACTTCCCCAGTTCGAGCTTGTGTTTCCATTTCTCGTCCTCAACAGCACGTTAAACTCACTTTCCCAACAGCTCGTCGTCTACTTGTTAGCGTCGCTGCCTCTAGATCGTGAGGTTCCGTGTTCGATTCCCTGCCAGATCGGAGATTTTTTTCGCGCGGGAGTTAGACGACTGTGTTGCCCTAATCGTTTCAACCCATCTTTTTCGAAGCGCAACGCCGAAGTGACGTCAAATAGAAAGATTTGGATGGTTGTCTTGGATGCTGTTCACTGTAACAAAGGACTGATACTACTTGAAAACAATGAAATACTTTCCTTCTGTTTCCTTTCTGTGATATCTAGTATGTAACAACAGTCAGCCGAACAACCGCTGAGAGGCGTCTCGACCGTAGATCGCTTCATTTTTCCTTTCTTTCTTCATATTTCATCTAATACAATTTTTCACTTATGTATTATTCCTTCCCAAGCGCCATTAAGCATTAACTTTACAATATTTGTAATGAAAAATTGTTATGAAAAATTGGGATTTTAACAGTTTTTTAATATATATTATTATGAACAATGCTAAATTTTGACTGAAATTTCTGTTGAAAAGTACTTACGAACTTTTGTTAAAGTAAATGAGCTCCAGTTTTACAAAAGCATAATGAAGCTTGAAACAGAAACCGTGTTACTGACTGTATGGTACGATGGATAACGAGCTTTCTGTGTAAGTTTCACGGCGGGAAACATCTGCTGTCTATCACTTGTCTTGTGGGTGCCGCAAAATGGACATCGAATTTTTTAAATCTGGTGATGTCATCTTCAGTAACGCAATACGGAAATCAGGCAGAATCTCGAACGGTTACGATTGAAGCTCCACCACTGCATAATGTAGGTCGACGCCGACCTACCGCAACGGGAGAACTGTTACCGCAGACGTAGCTGCCTGGAGCGATGAACAGACAAAAATCCTATTTTTTGTATATTTCGTTACTGCAGTTCTGGAGTAATGCTCTAGAAATAACTGTTGCATTTGTGTTTATGAGTGAGACCATTACATCTTCGTCGTGAGCTCGATTTTAGCTGAAGATACAAAGTGGTATATGTAAAAAAAGAAAGAAATAAATAAATAAAAGAGGCCCAATACTCATAATACTATGTGTGAGAACTGTCGTCATGTAACAGTTTCTGGAATGTGACTAAAAAACGTTGTGAAAACCCTCTAGTCACGACGTGATGCAATGCGTTAGAATCCCAGCCGTTTTCAATGCATTGCTCTTTTCTGTTCCGGTAACATTTGTCCATTATCTGAGGGGGGAATACAGTTTATAGCTATCTGTTTTTATACAACTCGTCTCTGATGATTTACATCTAAATATTGAGGCCGTTGAGTCTTCCTTTTCGGCTGAGCTGGTCTCGAATAAAGATCAATACCTATGAAATTGATTTCTTTCTCTGTGCACGTCCCTGTACTGTACATCAATCTGTTTCTCAGGCAAGGAACTGTCTCAAAGTTAAATATTGTAGCTCTAGAGATAACCCTATTGTGAGGAGAAACTGATTTCTACTCACAGCGAAACCAAATCCAAAAATTAACTTAACTACCTGTTTAAAATTCTTGGGCGGTATGACCAAGATTCGGAGATATGTCGGTAGTATGCAGCTACCAACTTCGAAATAGGCGAAGGTCTACGAACCAGTAACGGCTAAACGTATTAAAATTAAAAAAAAATTAGAACTTCCAGTTCCAAGGCTAAAGGCTACAATGAACAGTCACGAAATTTCAAAAATTAGGTTTTACTCCAATTTTATTTGTGGACGGAGTCGGTTAGGTTGCTTTTTTAACAATGTAGCTGTCAAAATGGAAAACATAGTTAAAAAAAGAACAGAAATATTCAAATGTAATCTGTCAAAGTATTCACATAATAGTACAGTAATTCTCTATACCTGCTTCTCAGGTCAGTGGGTTTTGAAATGGACAACTCTAAAGCAAATATTGCTAGTCAGATTATTGCAAACAACTGAAACCAGTAAAAGGAACTAAGGCAAAAGAGATGAGATAACTCATTTTCAAAGTTGATCATGAAGTAAGTCTGGTTACTGTCTTAGATGCTGTTCACTCTATTGCAAAGTTGCCACAAAAGTCTGATATTACTTGAAAACATTGAAATACTTTCATTCTCTTTCTCTTCTGTGATATATAGAACGTAAAAAAACGGATAATTATACAGAAAAACTATGTGTGACTTTAGTCCAACCCCCGCAGACTCTGTGACAAATGACGAAATAAATAAAATAAAAACACATAGAAAATCAGATAAATTTAATATCTTTGCCCTTGTTTATCAACAAGACCTAAAACGAAGTTATAATTTATCGTTCGCTTGAAAATGATGTCACTGTAGTTGTATACGAAATGCAAGGGTTTCGGGGATTCTGATCCAAAAGATACTGTATTATACAGTCTGCAATTTTTATATTGTGTATTGTGTATTGTACAAAATAGCTATGGAAGCATGGGCCTGTACTGATAATTGTCACGAATTTGTAAGATATTACCCAACAACTGGTTCAGTGGCTACAGTCACGCTGTATTTTAAATGTAGAAAAAATTAACTACGCGGAAACAGTGAATTCATTTGACTATACCGTCTACTCGAAGTATTTCCAACTATTCGAAGCAGTACTATGCGAAATGCGCCTGCGACTTAAATGTGAATAAATTGGCTATTATTTACTTTGGATGAGCAGTCAAACATTGTCAACTGCTCGTTGGGCAAATTAGTCAGTATTTTCAGTATGAAGTACAAATGTCTAGTTATTACAAGTATCGAAACAGCCTGAAAGCTCCAGGACACCACATATTATTGTGTCTGATCACGTAGAATTGCCCTTAAGTCGGAAACAGTGGTATTAATTTTCCCAGAGGCTACATGAAATATTTCAAGTATTCGTTTTTAGATATAATATTCGGAGCCCTATTTTATCTTTTATATTCCAAAAAGGATTTCAAGCACAAAATAAAAGAAATTATCATACATAGAAAGGTGTAATAAGAAACAGTTTTTACTTACTTCTAGAGTGTACCAAACTCTAAGAATGGCATTGTGAGCGATACTAAGTGTTTTGAGTCCTTACCACATACCGGGTCACATCTTTTGCGACCCACAGCATCTCACACAGAAAGCTTTGACGAATGAATGAAGAATCTCATAGTGCATATACAGAAATGTAATCATTATGGGCTGCACTATGCCTGTATCGATTTACTGTGTATAAGCGCACAAGCTTCCGCGATCGGCGTTAGTTCAAATACAATTCTCTGGATGTTAAGCTATGTTTTACGTAAAATGAAATCGATGGGCATTGTGGAGGAAACATTTTACTGTTCTTAGTCAGTTGCTTTAGCGAATGGAACGAGAGAAAAATTATTGCCTGTATTGTTGCGCAGGAATTTCTGTGGTCTTATTCTTATGCTTAATTAATGAAGTGTATGGCGAAGGCAGTAAAGTTGTTTCACGATCTGTCTTACACGTAGGTTCTGTAAACTCCTGCTGGCCGGAGTGGCCGAGCGGTTCTAGGCGCTACAGTCTGGAACCGCGCGACCGCTACGGTCGCAGGTTCGAATCCTGCCTCGGGCATGGCTGTGTGTGATGTCCTTATGTTAGTTAGGTTTAAGTAGTTCTAAGTTCTAGGGGACTGATGACCTCAGAAGTTAAGTCCCATAGTGCTCCGAGCCATTTTTCTTTTTAATCCTGTCTGGTAGAGTCCTCCCTTCCAGAGAATCGTATCTGAATGAACTGAACATCAGGAGAACAGTCTTGTACTGAATGAACCGTCTGGTTGATCTCATTCGCCGACGTACAGCAGTTTTCTAAGGTTCTTCTCATAAAGCCCAAACGTAAAATCGTCCTCCCTGCAAAGCGTTAGCGCACATCACCTCAGATACTACGCCACAATATTTCCTAAGTCCAGCGAAGTGCCACAACACCGTTCTTATTGATCGACGAGTTGCATTTCTTATGAAGTGCATTGGAGTGGGGAGGGGCAGTAATAGCTAACTAAAAATTCGATTACGGCCAGCCTAATATCGGTTTTCTATGAAAAAAATTATCAATATTTGCATAATTTCGTTCGCTTAATTGAAAGTTAAGTCATCGTTTGTTCCCTCTGCGGGTTGTGATGGTCTCACGTATGCACTGTGCTAAAGAGTGAAGGGTGGGGAAGTGTAGAAAACAGAAGGGAGGGAGGGGAAGGGAGACACGACAGATCGGTTTATCAGAAGTACGTTCTCAGAGTCACCACGGACTGAAAAATTCATAATAAAGATGACAAAATGTGCAGTTATAAACAGTTTCAGCTCTTTCGAAATACACGAGCCAGGATTGCTAATGCGAGACTTATTTCACTTTGAATTATAGTCGTGTGTGTATTTGTCAATTTTCTGTCGGTATTCCGGTGAAAAAGGAATTACATTTAATGTTAGACGCAGTACACTAATTATTAGCACTGTGACTCTATAGGGGTATTTCTGCAAAGAAATGTTTAAATGAGGATACTTCACACAGTAGAACGTCCAACGTAATCTGGTGAAGGCCAACAGACAGCCGCGCCCTCGCCAGTTTGGAACTTGGTCTAGTCACAGAGTTATGCAACATATGTGGGTGCACGAACATTGTCGGTAGAAATGCCCGGACAGAATGTTTGGTCGCAGCTGGGGGCCTTACCGTCACCCGAGAAAAACTTGCGCCATGCTTGCAGCTGTGGGCCACGTGGGAACACGGCTTCAGCTAACGAAGGCCGGCGTGCCAAAACAAAAGCGTGCTTCGCTGCGCTGCCGCCATTCACAACTGGCGCTGGGCCTGCGCCTTGCCCCTGCCCTCACTTCCGTCGCCCACTCCAAATATTTGGAGGAAGCGGCGGAAAAACCACGCGATCCGTCGGAAACGGTCTGAAAACCGCAAGCAATGTCAAGGCACTTGCTCCATCGTGATTAAAGCCCGGACTGCGCTGATGCCCTTTAGTTCTCACTTCAAACTAAATACAGAATTTTAATATCGTTTACCAGCGTCTCTGCTCTGCTCAAATGTTTTGTTTATTTTTTGTTAGTTCTGGGATGCTTACGGTGATTTAACTATTCGGAGTAGTGGTGGCCCCATAGTACAGTCTTACATTTCGAACCGAAACAGTTCGTTTTCATTCATTCCCGTCACCAGATGGGCGCATTAGAATTCCATACTGCCTTTTACAAAGTGTGTTAACTGCCGTTCTATTTATTTTGGTTCTAAGGAGAATAATCTTGGATAAAAAAGACAGAGTATTTCATTCATAGCGTGCTATAAGTTTATAGATATAATCACAGTTTTCAGGCTGAAATGTTTGTAGATGTGAATTGATTCACTTATTTTAGCACTAGGTAAACTACAGATTAAAACAGTGAACTGCGCTGGGACTGAGATTGTGCCGGAAAGTAGCTTACCTCTTAATCTGTAATTTAGCCCTTTATTCAAGGATGCTATCCTGTAAGGTCCACAGCAGAGCTCAAGTGAATTCTGCAAACAGGCACAGAGATACTGGTAGCAGCCAGAAGCTTTGAGCCGTCAATTAGACATCTACATCTACATCTACATCTACATTTATACTCCGCAAGCCACCTAACGGTGTGTGGCGGAGGGCACTTCACGTGCCACTGTCATTACCTCCCTTTTCTGTTCCAGTCGCGTATGGTTCGCGGGAAGAACGACTGTCTGAAAGCCTCCGTGCGCGCTCGAATCTCTCTAATTTTACATTCGTGATCTCCTCGGGAGGTATAAGTAGGGGGAGTAGGGGGAAGCAATATATTCGATACCTCATCCAGAAACGCACCCTCTCGAAACCTGGCGAGCAAGCTACACCACGATGCAGAGCGCCCCTCTTTCAGAGTCTGCCACTTGAGTTTGCTAAATCAACCTACGTGGATAGTCCTGTTAGTTAGTTATAGTTTCATATTTCATAGATCATTTGCACGATAGACCGTAATGATGTGGAACGAATTTTTTTTATATTCACGCCACAAATTATTTTCTAAATTTGCCTACATGATGATCATTTGAAAGGTCCCTTCTTTTTGGCATGTGCATTGTTTGCAAAGTCTTAGTGACAGTATGATTAAAAAACAAAAAATCATTCCGAAAGAAATTTCAGAACAGCAAAATTTTGTAACTAAAACTATAAGATGTAGTTGATGACGTTTTTGAATAAGAACGGAATAATTCTGTAAACACCATAACTGCTAGCAAGGTGCATACAACAGAAGCAGTAAAACACAATGACCACTCAAAAAAATGGCTCTGAGCACTATGGGACTTAACTGCTGTGGTCATCAGTCCCCTAGAACTTAGAACTACTTAAACCTAACTAACCTAAGGACATCACACACATCCAGCCCGAGGCAGGATTCAAACCTGCGACCGTAGTAGTCACGCGGTTCCAGACTGTAGCGCCTACAACCGCACGGCCACTCAGGCCGGCAATGACCACTAACAATATATAGAATCTTGTAGACTTTTCTTTGAAGTGTCAAAAAATATAGAGAAGATTACTTAAAGTCAATTGCAGCTACATTTTGTTACCTTTGGTAGTTTTCTAAATATCCATAACAGTTTACGTTATTGAGCATAAGCTGTTGTTGACATTGTTCTCCAATCTGTGTCATAAAAACTGCATAAAGTATCATAAAGTATGACGTGGGTTGTAGAGTGCTTGTTGAAACATTCCCGAGCAAAATCCATAAAACATACTCCTCACCAGCTTTAAAAGCGATCAGGTGAGTGTTATCGTTTAGGATGACACTGCATTCTAACAGAACACCGCAGTATTTAGTTACCATATTATTCCTGCTGATGGTGCAAGTGCACATTGGTGTGTCAGGATAACTACAGAACTAACTACCTCGCATTTCTTACCCTTCCCTTTTTCCTTTTTCCCTAGCCTCTCCCCTCTCCTCTTCGGAAGATGCTGCTGACAGTAGGCGTAGCAACTCTTTGGTTCTTTGGTTCCCTTAAAAGGATGAATACGACTACTGTGGACTATTGTGGGGCAAGTTGAGAGTTGGAGATTAACATTAATAACCAATATCATTTCTATAGCCTGAAAAGGGGCCCTGATAATGTGTCACAGACTTCTTAGTTTCTTCTTTTGGTACATACGGGTTGGTCATCATAGCTGATCAACCTAAGTGACACTTAGGTAACACTGTTTTCCTGTTCTGTGTCCTGTGTTGTCATTCCAAAGCTTCAGTATTTATCGTTTTCCTTTTTTGGACTTTTGGATTGTACTCTTCCATGCCATGTGCCCGTCTCTGATAAACCCTTTCTATTCTACGGTTTGCCTGTGGGTTTAAAGCACTTATCGGAAGTTCCTTAATATGCAGTAACCATTCAATCAGAGATAAAGTTTACTCCTTGGTCAGTTATTATCGTCTCAGGCGTTCCGAAATCGAATATCCACCACTGCGTGTGGTACTGTTTTGACCTGCTGGTTTGGTATGGCTTTCATAGAAACTAAATGTGAAAAATGATCGATTATGGTCAAAACATACTGCCATTTGTGCCATTGTTCTGAGGCATCCTATTCTATCATTTTTAATGATTTGTCTGCCTCACGTAGCCTTTGCAAAGTAATCCTTTGGGGACTAGGCTCCATCCTTTGCATGCATAGTATACTACTTTTTACATAGTAATCGACGTCCTGTTTGCAGGTTACCCACTAGTAACGTGGCTCTACTGTGTGTTCTGTTGACCTGCGACCAGCGTCACCAGCTAAAATCAAATCGTGATCCTGCCTCAACACTTCATTTCATTATTACTCTTGCACTTAACACGTAGCCCATATCTCATCTCCCTGTGCAATATCCCTAGGTCCATGCTGAATTGCAGCTACTTCGCAAACGGCTCACAATCAGATTCTTCGCTTTGCTCTTCAATCCAACCATCTTTGTCTGTGCCAGCGCATTCCATGGCACGTACCTTACAGTAAAGACACTGCAATTTCATGTAACCTTCCAGGGTGATGTATTACAGCACAATCGAAGTTACCGAAGTGCCATGCCCAGCTAGTTAACCTACTACTTGAATTATTATGTCCTAATAACAGTTTGAGTGCTACGTGATCGGTTATTACTCTAAATGATGTCTATGTAAATAACATTGGAAATGAGGTATTCTGAATATTAATGCCAACATTTCTTTCTCAGTTGTTAAATAATTCGTTTCTGCCCGATCAAGTTGTCTGGATGCATAGGCTATAGGGTGTTCCTGGCCATCTATTTCCTGACTCAAGATGCAATAGAGGGCAAAACTACTAGAGTCGCAGAACAGTATGAACTGTTTCTGGAAATCTGGAAAGCCAAGAACTGGACTATATGTTAACAAATATTTTAGTTTTAGACATGCTGCTTCACAGTCCGGTGAACAAGGTAACTTTATCCCTTTCGTTGGTTACTGTGTGAGAGCTCTCGCAAATTCAGCGAATTTTGCGATACAAATAGGCATAGCATAAATATTATTGTAGTAGATGTTGGAAACTTTTTTATGGCATAAACAATACTTGGATTATTGCCAATCTCTTTCTGGCCAACAATGTGGCTCAAGTAACGGACTTTTTGTAAAACGAAATAGCAGTTTTCCAGGCTAAGGGTTAACTGTGCTGCACGTATGCAGTCGAAAACTTCACATAAACGCACTATATGCTCCTGGACATCTTTGGAGTATACAACTATATCATCTAAATAGGCCATGTATAGCTTTGGGTTTAATCCTTGCAATGAACTCTCTAATAATCTCTCGAAAATAGTCGGTGCATTTTTCTGGCAAAAAGGCATCCGGTGATATTGATAATGACCATAAAGGGCTGATAATTCAGACTGTGGACGATCTACAGCACTACCTCTGATTGACGGTATCGACTTCGTTGGTCCATAGCGTAAATTATCGACGCTGGCCCAGATTATCTGATGTTTCTGTTACATTGGTCATTGGGTAGACATCTGATACTGGTTTTTCATTAAGTGGCGGTAGTAGCAATTTCACATGCTTTGCTGCCATCTGGCGATTTTTTCGGTATAATGATGACAGGTGCCGAAGAGGGGCTATTACTTCTTTCTACGATCCCATCTTGAGGCTGTTGACTGATAAAGTCTTCCATTACAAGCTGTAAGGTTTGAGCAACACAATATGGTTTTCTATAAATGGGCCTTTCATTTACAGTGGGAATGTGATGTTGAGCTAATGGCATAGCAGGCATTGGGCCAGGAGAATCAAGCCATGCAATGTATTCTTCTAAAATTCTTTCCATGTCTTTGTCCTGTCCCCTAGATAGGCTACTTTATTTCTCTGTATAGTGAAGGTGACAGACTGTCCTAGTGTTGGGTAACTTACCATGAATCCCCTTTCCAATTCATCTTCATCTGATACTTCTAAATTAGCTCTCAGTGTACCAGATTACAGCTGTACCTCTTGTGGGCTAAAGTTATCAATTCTGACAGCCACTACTTTGCTTCCTTCAGTTTCTTGTATCTAGGATAAACTATACCCTGCGAAACACTTCTCTGTGTCCAGGTCTTCATTTTCAGATAAAGGTTCAACAATGCACAAAGCATTCACAGGCATTTCGCTCCTGCATCAACCTAAATTATCTTGCCAGTGCCTTAGGTATGATATACCATAAGTTCACTATAAGGACATTGTATGCAGGTTAGGTAGCCACCCCTGGCCTAGCGACGAATACTGCGTTAGTAATGGTATTCTGACCATAGAACCAAGAAGAAACGATCTCCATTCAGGTCTACTATACGCTGTTCCAAGTAAAATCTAGCGTGATGCACAGTCAGGAAACTAAACCGAGTAAGACATTGTAACCACTGCCGACCGCAAGAAGAACTACAACTGGGAAATTACCGTCCCTGACTCAGAAGCCTGTTACCACTGAACCGAGTGAATCGGCACAACCCCACATATGCCACTTAAGGCCCAGCGTGGCGGATTTAATTTCACTTTACCAAGAATATCCTTACTTACCACAAATGCCTGAGATCTAGTATCTAATAAAATTTTACTCAGCTTTTACGTAACTTGTCAGAAAAAAGGCTGCCACTGATTTCGTAATTGTGTTAATTCTACTGGGATCGTTGCTCCGTGTACTTGTCCCCCCCCCCCCCCCCCCATGACCCATCTAAATGTGAGTTGTGAGCTCTGTCGTGTGACTGTCTTCCATGTCTCTGTAAATTTCTGTCCTTACAATTCCGCTCAGCACGTCCAAAACTTCCATGTACGTGTCATTCCTGTTCTCTGTAGCTGCGGTTCATATTCCCCATATGTCCACATCTAAACATTTAACATGTGATTAAATATGACCTCTTTTCCTGTGGCTTGGTGACTACATCATTTTAGGCTAGCGCTAACGCTATTTCTACACCTTCGCTGAGAGTCTCTGACCAGGTGGAACATTTCTGGCTGTAGCCACTATAAAAAAAAGCCAAGTACTCCCTGCTCAGCTTCCTGCGAGGTAGCTTTGTTAGCATTATCATCTTCCATGAGGTCGTGTGTATTGCCATTAATTTTGCAAATGCAGTCTACAAAATGCTCTATTGATTCCTCATGTTTTTGAAACATACTGTTAAGTTACTCATGGTAGTATCCAAACGAATTCTTTCTCTTATATGTGTCTAGCAATCTTTCCCTCCAGACATCGAACGACTGAATTTCCCCCAAATTTTCGCGACACATCACATGCATCCTAGCATCCCATGTAAGATTTAATTTGGTTACCCTCAGCAACTGCTCATTACTCCAATTTCCCAGCGTAGTGGGTATGTATACAGTATCCAAAAATACAAGGGCATCCTCTCCATATTTAATTGAAAAAAGTATGGTCAATGCAGCTGTGTTGGTATCGAAGTTAGGGATACGAGGAGGCATCTGTTCCCTCCTTTCCTCCATTAGTGGCCCTATCTCAGCCTATACCTGAGCTGTTTGATTTATTAACTGCTGAATAGGGTCCTGAATCCGAAGTTGCTTCTCCATATTTCCCATATTTCCTACTCACTACCAACCCAACCCAAATATCAATATACCCAAGAGATGAAGTGACAAAAAAAAAGGATGGGAAAGAAACCATATAGGTTCAAACACAACTTCCTCATATTATTGCATAGGACGTCCCTGCTACAAAATATCCAAGGTTCTGGCTGCTGTAGTCTGGCTGTCCATCTTCTTTCTCGTCATCCTCAGCAGTCCTTCTGCCACCAGTTATAACAGATGACTCTGATAGCTTAGCGTAGGCTACGATTCTCTGCTGACGGATAATGTTGAACAGATGAAGAAGGATCGATGATGATTACAATGACTTCTTTATTGAGGCTTGTCACAAAATCGTTACTGAGTGTCACAGAGAATATGATAGTGTCTTCCAGAGTGGCAATGGCTTCTGGCTGCTGAATGTGTGTTTTGCTGCTGTGCTGTTGCTGCCGTGTCGCCCAGTTCCCATGTTTCCTGGCTGTAGTGAGTGTGGCTGGCGATGGTAGTTACGGTGACGTCAGACCACAGACGTAACTGGTCTCGGAGCGTAGTGGTCCTCTGTTGGTAGCTGGCAAGGCCAGAGATGGCTGGAACCTTCCATCATACTCTTGTGATAGAGACAAAGCGTACAGCTCTCTCTGGTGCCCAGAGGCTTATGTGGCAGACAGTGGTTCATGTCCCAGCGGAGGTAAAAGCATCTGCATCATCAGCACAGAACAGCGCAGGCCTGACGTCACATCACTGCCCACCTGTTTGACGATGGTGGACTGATTTGCGCGTTCTTAAATACTGATTGACCCTGCCTGTGACAATTGGGTTCCAATAATCCTGCATGCTTTGAAACGTGTCGGTGGCAACTGTCGTCTGTGACCATAGAAGCGTTACAAAGTCTCTGACCATGCAGTCCTCTTGCTGGTTGCGATAGACTTGGCGGTGGACTGACTTCGACATGATATTCCTACTTTACACTTTACAATAAAGTATGAGCCAATGGGTTATTCCCACAACTATGTCACATACTAGTTGTAGTTTGTTGTTTGCCTCAGTGATTTTATGAACTATGTTCCATATTTCCATACCGGTTAATGGAATACTCCATTCCCCACTGCTTACATCAGTTGGTGTGAAGTAATTTGCGTTCAGAACTGACGATAGTTGTATTAAAGTTAGTGTGTATGACATCGTGTCTAGACCGCACTTGATGCAGTGATGCAGATGCTGCTTCATGTTATGCATTGATCAAGAGGGACATGACACAGAAATGTCCACAGAAATGTATGTCCAAATACTGGAAGTGTAGTGCAGGTACCAACATTTGATAGTAAGTTAGTGTGATTAACATCAGTTCATAAATTAGACTTGGATAAGCATAGCTAAGAGACAAGTGAGCGGTTTGCTTACATTATATTAAAATATCGCGTAAGCATTTTGTTTATATATTAGGTCACGGCCAAGTGGGGGATTGTTTTACGTTTATATCATTAATATATAATGATTTAACCATTAATTTGGTCTAAATAAACATTACTAACAGCACAAGTGATCCGTTTGTGTACATCAAGGTCATAAATTACATCGTGTGCATAACGACGCTAGGCCAAGTGGTCCGGTATTTACATAAGAAGTATGGGTCCTTTGTCCTCAAACTCGCTTGAAATGAAGAAACAGAGTGGAGCTTCGTTTTAGAGACGAACAGATCATGATATTAATTGAAGACCTACAGGAAAACGGCACATTTTAGTAAGTTAAAAATGGTACGTATAAATTCTTTCAGAGATTCTCTATTTTCCACAATAGCCCTTCTTAGATACCTAGATTTTACTCTAAATTTCAGTTTCGTTTCGTAAGTTGTGTTTTTAGATCCATCAGGTGTGCTCCTGAAGTTAATGGGAATTAAAGAACAAAATGTTTACAAATCAGATGTCTGAACGTTGTAAACCACTTTCTTGTATGTCCGTATTGCTGTACTGGGCAAAGTCCAAATTCTATCCTCAACTTTATGTGTCAAGAGTGTATCAATTGAATGTGGATGACAGTGATGACTACTGGTGTGGAACAGCGATGCTGATGTTGTTGTTGATGATCATTTTAAGTACGGAAGTGAAGGACTGACATTCAGTTGTGCTAAAAGATAGAACATTCCTCTCAAAAAGCACCAAATGGCAAGTGATCTTCACATCTCCAACCGACTGCCAGAATACCACAACCGTCTTTACACGACCTTGCTACACAACGCATAGCAGAGAGGTTTGGGACTTACCCAAGATAATGGTGCATTATCGTGGCTAAAGCAAACACCCGCGATAGTTGTGGAAAATTATATGACTGCTATCTCTACAGATGATGAAGACACTGAAGTTTAACGAGACAAAAAGTATTTAGGTCGTTTAGAGCGTGATAATTCATTGCAAAGAAAGACTGGAAGCCAGTTGCAGGAAAAATGGTAGGAGAACATATAGTCTAGCAAGAGAACGGAACAGGAAGTCGCCTGGTAGAATTTTGCTAGTCATTACTAAAGCTTGATTTAAGAATCATGTAAGAAGTGTACATATGTGGAGGAGACCTGTAGACACGGGAAGGTTTCAGATATATGAGACATTGGTAAGGTAGAGATTTGCAAACGAGATTTTAAACCGCAGAACATTTCCAGACTCAGCTATCGACTCTGATCACAGTTTATTGATTATAAATTGCAGATTAAAACTACAGAAATTGCAGGAAGGTGGGATAACTATAAAATGGAAACTGGATAAGTTGAATGAACTATGGGGTTTTGAGACCTTCAGAGACAGCTTTAGGCACCAACTGACTGAAACACGCGAAATGAATGACTAGCGTTGAGAGATGAAATAGCGAAGGCGTAGAGGATGAATAGGCAGAAAGGCAAAGTCCAGTACAAATATCTGGATAGCAAGAGATACTGAATTTAAGTGACGAAAGGAGAAAATAAAAAAAAAGATCTGAAAATGAATTCCACGAAAGTTAATACAAAAATAAACACCGTCCGAGACAGGCGTTGAAGGCCTATAGGTACCGACCGGCCGCCGTGTCATCCTCAGCCCGTAGGCGTCACCGGATTCGGATACCAAGGTGCATGTGGTCAGCACACCGCTCTCACCGCTGGAGAATGTGCTGGCCAGGGCAGCAGTCGAACATTTTCTGTATCCAGAAAGGCCCGTACAGGATCCGCAACATGCGGTCGTGCATTATCCTGCTGAAATGTAGTGTTTCGCAGGGATCGAATGAAGGGTAAAGCCACGGGTCGTAACACAAGGGCTGAGTGCACCCTGCTTGCCAACAGCAGTCGGTAGACCCAGACGGTGACCCATCCAAGTGCTAGCCAAGCCTGACAGCGCTTATCTTCGGTGATCTGACGGGAACCAGTGTTACCATTGCGACAAGGCCGATGGCACGAAAGATAATTATAAATAATAATAATAAAAATTCGACCGAACGAAAGTGCAAAATGGCGAAGCAGGAATGACTAGAGAAGAAAAGGATAGCTGTAGAAAGACGCATAACTATGGAACACATCGATACTGACAATCGTTTAAGATTGGACGAATTTTAAGGAGTTTTAACATCAAGAGTGTGTTCCGTCCACCCTCTAAGATTGGGGCTCTGCTCGGCTCTGTGAAGGATGATATGGGACTTAGGAAACCCGGGGTGTACAAGATCCCGTGTCAATGTGGGAAAGCTTACGTTGGCCGTTTTATTCGCACAGTGAATGACAGGTGTGTGGAACATCGCCGTCACACGAGGCTACAACAGCCGGAAAAATCGGCCGTAGCAGAACACTGCCTAAATGGGGGACACAAAATGAAATTTGAGGAAACTGTTGTAATTGCCAACATTTCCGGTTTTTGGAATAGTGTGTATAAAGAGGCGATTGAAATTAGGTTGGCTGATAATTTAATCAACAGGGACAATGGGTTTCCTCTTAGCAAAACGTGGAATCCTGTATTATCTCGCATCAAAACTGAACGTTCTTCGATGCGGCCTTGATTGCGATATATCGTTGCCAGCAGTGTTTCACTAAGGGCGGCGCCACCTCCCTGTTTTGGAAGCCAGAAACCGTGATGGGCGGCGCATGCGCCGTGTACTGAACGGTGGCGTATATAGGACGTCGAATTGCAATCTTGCGTCAGTTCTCAGCGGGACTCATCAGCAGAAGCAGCATTTCCTAAAGATGGCGAACAGTTGGATCGCCGAAATATCGAGTCAAGTTGATTTTAGGATCCGGCAGCAAACCCGAAGAGACTTTCAAGACATCGATACTGACTATAGCATAGTTAAAGAGACCTTTGGGAAAAGAAGCAGCTGTTTGAATATTAAGATATCAGATGGTATAGCTGTACAAAGCAAAAAAATAAAAAATATATATATATAAAAGTGGAAAGAATATATAGACGGGCTATACGAAGGAGACGAACTTTGAGACAGTATAATGGAGAGAGGAGAGGGAGTAGATGAAGATGGGATGGGAGATATACTTCGGTCAGACAACTGACAGAGCACTCAAACAGAGGAGCAATCCTTCAGACTTCGAAGTCTGAATATCACTGAAGCATCAGTTTCATGAGATATGTTATCAAAATATTGAAATGAATTATTTACAGAATGATGACTAGTAGAACCAAAGCACAGTGATAATCACTTTACATTCTGGAAAAATGTGGGAACACAGTTGCTGTTAGAACTGATGGACAAGACGAGAAACAGCAGGTGAGAAGGGAATGCGACTGACTTATAGCCTATCCTCGATCTTACTGAATGTATATATTAAGCAAGGAGTGAAAAGAAACAAAGATAAATTTGCAAAGGCAATTAATTTTAAGAGGAAAGAATTAAAAACTTAAAAAGGTTGTCGATGGCATTTTAATTCCTCCAGAATCGTCAAAGGACATGGAAAATCAGTATGGATCATCATCATTTTCTTTGGGCCATTGCCCCACTTTAACATGGGGTCGCCATTGTTACTAGGGATTTGGTGATGTTAGTGTCAGAGGGTGGCCGGATGCCCTTTCTGTCGCTAGCCCGTACCCCCTGGAATGGAAAGAGTGTAGCCCAGCTGTCTGCGTCTAGTGCAAGCCATGAAATAGTGCAAACGTTTTCAAATATCTGCGAGTCGTGTAACTGAGGCGGGACGTGGGGACCAGCCCGGTATTCACCTAGTGGGATGTGGAAAATCGCCTAAAAGCCACATCCAAGCTTACCAGCACACTAGCCCTCGTCGTTAATCCGCCGGGCGGATTCGATTCTGGGCAAGCGCGCCTACCCGAGTCCAGGAAGCAGCGCGTTAGCGTCCTCATCTTACGTGGTGGGTCGGAAAATAAGTATGGACAGGTCTTGGAAAAAGGTTACGGGATGCACAAAAAGGAAAGTAAAACAAGGGTAATGGAATATAGTAAAATCAAATCTGGCAATGCTGAGAGAATTATGGAATATTATGAAATGGGACACTAAAGAATAGTGGATGACTTGCGTTATTATGGTAGCAAAATAACTAAGGACTGAAGAACTGGAGAGAATATAAAACGCAGACTAGGACAACACGAAAAACGTTTCTGAAATACACTCCTGGAAATTGAAATAAGAACACCGTGAATTCATTGTCCCAGGAAGGGGAAACTTTATTGACACATTCCTGGGGTCAGATACATCACATGATCACACTGACAGAACCACAGGCACATAGACACAGGCAACAGAGCATGCACAATGTCGGCACTAGTACAGTGTATATCCACCTTTCGCAGCAATGCAGGCTGCTATTCTCCCATGGAGACGATCGTAGAGATGCTGGATGTAGTCCTGTGGAACGGCTTGCCATGCCATTACCACCTGGCGCCTCAGTTGGACCAGCGTTCGTGCTGGACGTGCAGACCGCGTGAGACGACGCTTCATCCAGTCCCAAACATGCTCAATGGGGGACAGATCCGGAGATCTTGCTGGCCAGGGTAGTTGACTTACACCTTCTAGAGCACGTTGGGTGGCACGGGATACATGCGGACGTGCATTGTCCTGTTGGAACAGCAAGTTCCCTTGCCGGTCTAGGAATGGTAGAACGATGGTTTCGATGACGGTTTGGATGTACCGTGCACTATTCAGTGTCCCCTCGACGATCACCAGTGGTGTACGGCCAGTGTAGGAGATCGCTCCCCACACCATGATGCCGGGTGTTGGCCCTGTGTGCCTCGGTCGTATGCAGTCCTGATTGTGGCGCTCACCTGCACGGCGCCAAACACGCATACGACCATCATTGGCACCAAGGCAGAAGCGACTCTCATCGCTGAAGACGACACGTCTCCATTCGTCCCTCCATTCACGCCTGTCGCGACACCACTGGAGGCGGGCTGCACGATGTTGGGGCGTGAGCGGAAGACGGCCTAACGGTGTGCGGGACCGTAGCCCAGCTTCATGGAGACGGTTGCGAATGGTCCTCGCCGATACCCCAGGAGCAACAGTGTCCCTAATTTGCTGGGAAGTGGCGGTGCGGTCCCCTACGGCACTGCGTAGGATCCTACAGTCTTGGCGTGCATCCGTGCTTCGCTGCGGTCCGGTCCCAGGTCGACGGGCACGTGCACCTTCCGCCGACCACTGGCGACAACATCGATGTACTGTGGAGACCTCACGCCCCACGTGTTGAGCAATTTGGCGGTACGTCCACCCGGCCTCCCGCATGCCCACTATACGGCCTCGCTCAAAGTCCGTCAACTGCACATACGGTTCACGTCCACGCTGTCGCGGCATGCTACCAGTGTTAAAGACTGCGATGGAGCTCCGTATGCCACGGCAAACTGGATGACACTGACGGCGGCGGTGCACAAATGCTGCGCAGCTAGCGCCATTCGACGGCCAACACCGCGGTTCCTAGTGTGTCCGCTGTGCCGTGCGTGTGATCATTGCTTGTACAGCCCTCTCGCAGTGTCCGGAGCAAGTATGGTGGGTCTGACACACCGGTGTCAATGTGTTCTTTTTTCCATTTCCAGGAGTGTAGATAAATCTTTTACCTTCGAATATAAATTTCGGTGTTAAGAATATGAGAGTATTTTCTGAAGTGCAGTATTGTTTGTAATTGAAACAATGACAATAAACAGATCAGTCGGGAAGAAGACAAAAACATTTGAAAAGTGGCGCTACGGAAGAATGCTGAATAATAGGTGAGTAGATTAGATAGCTAATGAACAGGCAATGAATCGAATTGGGGAGCCAAAAAATTTGTGCCACAAGTTGTGTAACATAAGGATACATCCTGAGGCATCAAGGAATCGTCTTTTTTGTACTGGAGGGAAGAGAGAGACAGAGAGAGGGAGAGAGGAGGGGGCGGGAGGAGGCTAAAATTGCGGAGGGAGATTGAAGCTTGAGCAAGCAGGTTCAAGTGGATGTAGGTTGCAATAGTTTACAGAGAAGAAGAGGCACGCGCAGGATAAACTAGCATGGAGAACTACATCAAACCAATCTTCGGAGCGAAGACCACAACACACTTGTTCATAGTCCAGACTGGGATGGGGAAATGTGCGTCCCAATCTCCCATCCTCTTTTCGACCGGCTTCTGGTGATATACTTCTCTGCAACCACTGTGATACGAACCGGGTACCTGCTGCATATGAAAAATGTCTCCTAACTCTCATGTTTTTGCGGCCTTGGTTACATCGGTGAGTTAGTGGATGTAAAGACAATCGACAAGTGTAATTGCTACGTAGACAGGATTGTGGTGTGTGAGGAGGGAACTGTACAACAAACTGTACAATAATTCCCATTTATTGTGGTTAGAAGTTAAATTCTTGACCTGCAAGTCCATTTGTTGTCTACGGCAGAGGTATCGTGAGAACAGTCACGCAGCAAGCTATAAATGTTTTCAACAGTTACTGTACGGATTGACCACAATGAACTCCGGGCAATAGAATCTCGTGAAAGAAAACTACAGAGCTAGGCCAGCTCTGAAGAGGAAGATTCCACTTCTTTTTCAGCCAGTGGTACGTGTAAAGTGTTTATCTGCCAGGCTAGCTGAGAGAAGTATGCTAACGTGGCTTTCATTATCCGAAAAGAAAATCCCGGAAAATGTTGGAGAGCTTCCATCGTGGAGCCCCCTACAATGTAACTTTACGAGTACTGCCAAAATAACAGGGTACACAACCAGTCTACCAAACGAAAAGCTGCTGGTTGATGTGCGGTGAGCCCGCAAAGAACATTTGAGGGAAGATATGGGTCTCCCCAAGAGACCTATGTCGCATACCAACAGCTGGGCTTTGTGTCTAAATTAGTTACACAGGCTGCGAACCTAATATATTAACGTCAAGAACGAACAGATTTAGAGGACCACGAGACACAGATTCGTAATTTAATTCGACTCATAAATATCGACCTGCCAGAGACAGGAGAAGTGAAACGCGAAACACTGGGCAGTTAAAAAGCGATAAATTTTACTCGAGTTACTCACAGCTCCTTTTAACACAAACACCAGTTATCTGAATAGTGATCCGAAATTCTTGTGACAGACGGAAAGATATATCTAGCATCAATTTAACATTTCCTCTGCGGCATGACTCTCATGCTTTAACAAGGGCTCAACAACATTACTCACTATGTCGTAACATGTATATTGTAGCGTACAAATCACGCGTTTTGATGGATAGCCTCCAATAAATTAAGAATACTGAGTTGTCTGTCCTGCATACAGATTTTCTTTAAAAGACTATTTTTGGAAACCATACAGACTGCGTTAAATGCTAATAGCTGCGTGAGCCACACTTTATACGAGCGACGAAGAACACGGACGAAGAGAGATAACAGAGTTGTTTTTGAGCGGGCAGAAATACTCCGCTGTTCCCATTTGTAACAGTGGCAGCCAAGCACGATTCATATGAAAAACGGTACGAGCAAACGCACTAAGAGTGCTCCACTGACAGCTTTAGACGCGTTAGGAGTGCCTGAGCAGCCGACTGGCTTAATGTGTCCGACGGATCAGCAGACAAGACTAACTCACAAGCTCGTCCGCGGCGGTCTTGGATTCCACCCAGTCTTCAGTGGACGAGAGTCTGCGGTCCAACCCGACCACACCCAGACAGGCTTACAACGGAAGTAGTTCACGCTAACCAGAACTAAGCCGCCTGCGACCATTCTGAGTAGTATCTTATATAATGTAATTCCATCTTGTAAAAATACGCAATTACAAGATTTTTATTATTGTCACATAAATGTTTCGGACTTCTCTCTGGCAACGCTACTTATGAGGGAGTCAGTACGAACTTCTCCTCACCGATTTGACCCATGTTGACAGGTGTTTAGGGCACGACTAGGATTCCAACGTAATTATGTAAACAGGGAGAAGCAACTCTCAACCGTTCTCGACAAGATCGAGTTTGAAAATTATAGCTATGTAGCTTGTAAGGTTACAAATACTCCAGCATTCTGCAGTATATTTTAGCAGTATAACATACGTATCGAACCGTATCACCGAATATTGGTACAGTCGACTGATGCCGCACGGAGTGGCCGTTTGGTTTGAGGCGCCATGTCACGGATTGCGAGGCTCCTCTCGCCGGAGGATCGAGTCCTCCCTCTGGCATGGGTGTGTGTGTTGTTCTTAGCTTAAGTTAGTTTAAGTAGTGTGTAAGTCTAGGGACTGATGACCTCAGCAGTTTGGTCCCTTAGGAATTCCCACACATTTGAACATTCGACTGATGTTTTACGGTGGATTGAATTTTTAGTCAGTCATCTCTAGAAGCTACCTATGTTTATTGTGTTAGTTAATGTACGCGCTGTCTCGTAGCCGTATTATGAGATTCTTCGCCTGCATCTAAAAATGAAACTCGCAAGGCTACACACGCGGAGTACGTTTGAGAGCAATTTCTTTATCATGGCAAGTTGTCAAAACAACATTATATGTACATTGAATGGCATCACTGCTGTCATCTGCAGCGGGACATTAAGCGGAATCAGCGGCGACGAACAAAATGTGTACAGCACGGGGATTCGAGGGCGGGATCTCCTGCTTACTAACCAGCTGCTCACTAGCAACTAAACTGAAAAAAAAAATGTTAGTAAAGGAAGTGAAAGATGTATTTTCGTATGTGTCTCGGAATAGCGTTTTAATTTTTCAACAGACTTCCTCGATTATTTTTCTAATTATTTTTGTTGGAGGCTATTATCAAGGGGTTTATACACGCTCTTTGCCCTCACACCCACGAGAATGTGAGGTTTTGCCGAAAATTCGGCACTATTAATGTAATTCTCGTCGTCAGGCACGCCTCTTCTATTAGACACACTGTAAGTAGGCTGTTTATCTTTTCTTATTGGCAACGTTACGTAGCGCTCTGTATGAAAATCACTGGCTGTGCTGTGTGCAGTCTGTGGTTATTTCGCATTGTTGTCTGCCATTGTAGTGTTGGGCAGCTGGATGTTAAACAGCGCGTAGCGTTGCGCAGTTAGAGGCGAGCCGCCAGCAGTGGTGGATGTGGGGAGAGAAATGGCGGAGATTTGAAATTTGTGCATGAACTGCTATATACATCATGATTATTAAGGTAAATACATTGTTTGTTCTCTATCAAAATCTTTCATTTGCTAACTATGCCTATTAGTAGTTAGTGCCTTCCGTAGTTTGAATCTTTTATTTAGCTGGCAGTAGTGGCGCTCGCTGTATTGCAGTAGTTCGAGTAACCAAGATTTTTGTGAGGTAAGCGATTTGTGAAACGCATAGGTTAATGTTAGTCAGGGCCATTCTTTTGTAGAGATTTCTGAAAGTCAGATTGCGTTGCGCTAAAAAATATTGTGTGTCAGTTTAAGCACAGTCATGTATAATTTTTCAAACGGGACGTTTCAACACGTTTGTTTATGGACTCCATGTACGTTATTCCATAGAATTTTTGCCGGCGTTTAATAGTTCTAAGGAGTCAGATGGCAGGTGTGGGATGTTAAAATGTTGTGTGCAATATGCGAAGCCTTGCTTAAACTCGTTATTCTGTCCTTGTTTACTAGACTTGCCCAACCTTCTTACCTGGACTGATACGCTGCTGCTGAGACTACTGATGTACACACAGCGACGTGTCTCGTCGCACATCGCCTGCACGAGTTCCAAGTCCCACCAGCAGTGAGATAACTTCAAGCTGTTTCTAACTAAGATAGAATCAAGTTCCGATATTTGCTTCAGTGAATTATGGGAAGAACGTAAACCAAAATTAGGATGGTGGGACTAGGTTTCAAATCTATCTCTTCCCGTATACAGCTATATTGCTGTAGTTAGCCATTAAAGTTACATCTAGGATCGCCACAAGTTGCCAGTTGCTTTATGTGACTGGCGCCTAAGAAGACACACACATTGTTTGCTCCGCAGTGCATTATCGTACATCAAAGTCGAGTGTTTTGAGTGAGGAAATGGGCTCGATTAGAGCAAGACAAGTACCCGCAACGGCGGTGCGACGACATCTGGAACACAGCATGGCAACCACTGTTACCACCCCCCACGACGGGGTGGCACGAAGAGGTCGGGGACGGTGCAGCGCTCAGTACCACTGGACACAGGAGTGGCACAACGCCGTCTTGTCCCGGTTCTGCGTACAGCATCACATATGGACATATGCGTGAGTCGGGATTCCGAGGAGAAAGAGCGCTGCCGGATAGCATTCGTCAGTGTAATATACACTACTGGCCATTAAAATTGTTGTGGTGTCACCGCCAGACACCACACTTGCTAGGTGGTAGCCTTTAAATCGGCCGCGGTCCGTTAGTATACGTCGGACCCGCGTGTCGCCACTATCAGTGATTGCAGACCGAGCGCCGCCACATGGCAGGTCTAGAGAGACTTCCTAGCATTCGCCCCAGTTGTACAGCCGACTTTGATAGCGATGGTTCACTGACAAAATACGCTCTCATTTGCCGAGACGATAGTTAGCATAGCCTTCAGCTACGTCATTTGCTACGACCTAGCAAGGCGCCATTACGTTACTATTGATGCTGTAAAACATGTACCGTCAAGATCAACGTTCACCATTTATGGATTAAAGTTAAGTATTCCACCAGCTACGTCACTTTTTTCTACAGTCTAATTTCCTTGTCCAGTTCCAGACCTCACGCCAGCCTGCGTGAGCTAAAACGCGTGCCTTTCGGCTTCCTCTAGTAACACGGTGTTGGCTCTCCTGCCTTCTTGTTACACCAAGAAGAAATGCAGATTATAAACGGGTATTCATTGGACAAATATATTACACTCGAACTGACATGTGATTACATTTTCACGCAATTTGGGTGCATAGATCCTGAGATATCAGTACCCTGAACAACCACCCCTGGCCGTAACAACGGCCTTGATACGCCTGGGCATTGAGTCAAACACAGCTTCGATGGCGTGTACAGTTACTGCTGCCCATGCAGCTTCAACACGATACCACAGTTCATCAAGAGTAGTAACTGGAGTATTGTGGCGAGCCAGTTGCTCGACCACCATTGACAGACGTTTTCAATTGGTGACAGATCTGGAGAATGTGCTGGCCAGGGCAGCAGTCGAACATTTTCTGTATCCAGAAAGGCCCGTACAGGATCCGCAACATGCGGTCGTGCATTATCCTGCTGAAATGTAGGGTTTCGCAGGGATCGAATGAAGGGTAAAGCCACGGGTCGTAACACATCTGAAATGTAACGTCCACTGTGCAAAGTGCCGTCAATGCGAACAAGAGGTGACCGAGACGTCTAACCAATGCCACCCCGTACCATCACGCCGGGTGATACGCCAGTATGGCGATGACAAATACACGCTTCCAATGTGCGTTCACCGCGATATCGCCAAACACGGATGCGACCATCGTGATGCTGTAAACAGAAACTGGATTCATCCGAAAAAAATGACGTTTTGCCATTCGTGCACCCAGGTTCGTCGTTGAGTACACCATTGCAGGCGCTCCTGTCTGTGATGCAGGATCAAGGGTAACCACAGCCATGGTCTCCGTGCTGATACTCCATGCTGCTGCAAACGTCGACGAACTGTTCGTGCAGATGGTTGTTGCCTTGCAAACGTCCCCATCTGTTGACTCAGGGATCGAGAAGTGGCTGCACGATCCGCTACAGCCATGCGGATAAGATGCCTTTCATCTCGACTGCTAGTGATACGAGGCCGTTGGGATCCAGCACGAAGTACCGTATTACCCTCCTGAACACACCGATTCGATATTCTCCTAACAGTCATTGGATCTCTACCAACGCGAGCAGTAATGTCGCGATACGATAAACCGCAATCGCTATAGGCTACAATCCGAGCTTTATCAAAGTCGGAAACGCGATGGTACGCATTTCTCCTCCTTACACGAGGCATCACAACAACGTTTCACCAGGCAACGCCGGTCAAGTGCTGTTTGTGTATGAGAAATCGGTTGGAAACTTTCCTCATGTCAGCACGTTGTAGGCGTCGCCACCGGCGCCAACCTTGTGTGAATGCTCTGAAAAGCTAATAATTTGCATATCACAGCATCTTCTTCTTGTCGGTTAAATTTCGCACCTATAGCACGTCATCATCGTGGCGTAGCAATTTTAATGGCCAGCAGTGTAGATCCAGCCCTGACTAACAACGGTATGCAATGCCACTACTAAGCAAAACTATCACATACTCCTTAATGTGGCAATAAGCGTTACATTTCTGACGTGTTAAGTCTGCTAGGTGTGTTCTACCTCTCAGGTTATCTTTCAACAAGTTCACTAGAACAACTCGATGGCTGTGCTTTCGTGATATATTTCGATACATTTGGTTCCTGGATTGACTGGTTCGCCAGTCGCCAGGCATTATGACTGATGAACTCTGGTGCAAAGCTAATATAAACAACGTGGCTTGTCGTGCCTGTGGATGTCATCAAATCTCAGTTGGACTGCATACCCACCCAGGTACAGCCATTTTTACTACAAGACGTGGCAGCCCTAGATACTAAATTTCGCACCCTACATACCCCCAAAATCACTTACAAACGTGAGATTCCGTTATTTTCCATCCTTATTGTGATGCTGTCTTAATAGACAGCACTGTACTTTAGACTGGCCAGACACGGTTTCGGGTCGCGCTTCTCTCGAATGGGAGGAAAGCTCGTTGGGGTCTGACGTTCGAAGTTCATCGTCAGTGATGCAAAGGAGCAAAAGTAGCAGCAGCTTTGAGGAGTAAAGTTTTGGTTTGCAGATGTGTGAGAGTGGCGCTGCGTGCTAGATGCGGCAGTGGCGCAGAGCGGCACGTGCCGCGGCGGCTCGCCAGACCGCCAGCCGGCGATTTATGTGGAGCCGGCAGCACCCACGCCCTCGCCGCTTTTTGCTTCCCCGCGGTTCTGCCGTCGCCGCGCCCCACAATGGACAACACGCGGCGCGCGCTCTGCCTCCACAAACCCCGAGAAAACCAACTCACACGTGCCTCCACTAACCTCGAAGATGATCCGCCTGAAGGACGTGCACAGGATGGAAACTTGGTTGAAACTATTAAGGGGCTCCGGAAAGGCTCAAAATCATGAAAAGTTCAATTTTTACTTTTTTGCGTTTTCTGAATCTGCAGACTATTAACTTTTAATAGATATATAATTTATTCAATTCCGAAGACTCAACTATTTTTAATTTTTTTTTTTTTTTTTTTTGAAATGTGTTCTACATGGGCGTGACCCACTGTGGCGCTGTTAAACTGCTGTCAAATGGTGTTATTATTAACGTCCGTGTTCATCAGGTACATTTTAGTGATGTGAGATAAAGTATGTGTTGTGGCTAACCTGTGATGGTTCAATATATATCGCTGGTGTGATTGTCGATTGTTTCATGTTTATTTACTCTGTCGTTATCTCGAAAATATTCGTAATTAATTCTGTTTCTTGAGTCTCTGTTTTGTTGTAGTATAATAATGAGTAAAAGTAAAGTTGCTGTTGCGACTTTCAATGATGGCAACATTGTAAGGTGCAAGGTATTTAGAAATATGGGAATGAAGATAGGTTCTAACATGGTACGAGCGATGCTTGCTTTAGACAAGCTGGAGGAGGAGTTTGCAGAGGATGAAGATAATCCATCCTATGGACCTGGAATGCACTAAAAGTTAATCCAATCTTTGTCCCTCGATTCCCAAAACTTTTATTTCCTCATACTAATTACATGTTTTCTAAGGATCTTCCAAACATATTTGTTTCAAACTTTCAGTAAATGTTACACAGTACCTTCTCCATAATTTAACACAGCCTTTTTCCAAAAAACTGTATATTTTTGAATATATAAATAAAAATTGCAAAAAACTGTTGTGAATTTTCATTACAATTGAAAAAAAATCATCTTTAATAACTGAACTAAAATTTTGTAAAATCCCTGTGTTAAGCTGTAGCCCATATTCCAATAAATAATCTGTAAAAAGTTCAACTTACTACCTCAAATACTTTGTGAGGAAAGATGTAATTTATAAGAGTTATTTTAATATTGCAAGTATAGGGCGTTCCGGAGCCCCTTAAGAGAGTACATACTATGGTATTCCAAGACCGACGATTTAAGGTTTATTAAGCAACTCACGGCATAATCGTATTAAAAAAAACCGACTATAATACCTTTTACACCATGGTACTGGTCGTATCTAGCTCTCTAACCATTCCATGTACGAGTAAAGTACGAGTTAATGTGGCTTACAAAACACTCGTTCGACCTATACTTGAGTATTACTCATCAGTGTGGGATCCGTACCAGGTCGGCTTGACAGAGGAGATAGAGAAGATCCAAAGAAGAGCGGCGCGTTTCGTCACAGGGTTATTTGGTAAGCGTGATAGCGTTACGGAGATGTTTAGCAAACTCAAGTGGTAGACTCTGCAAGACAGGCGCTCTGCATCGCGGTGTAGCTTGCTGTCCAGGTTTCGAGAGGGTGCGTGTCAGGGCGAGGTCTCGAATGCATTGCTTCCTCCTACTTACACCTCCCGAGGAGATCATGAATGTAAAATTAGAGAGATTAGAGCGCGCACGCAGGCTTTCCGGCAGTCGTTCTTCCCGCGAACCATACGCGACTGGAACAGGAAAGGGAGGTAATGACAGTGGCACGTAAAGTGTCCTCCGCCACACACCGTTGGGTGGCTTGCGGAGTATAAATGTAGATGTAGATGTAGAATGTCAGTGAGGTTCAGAACCGGCTAAAATTTCTAATACTGAACAAAGCTCTAGAGCCCTGTGGAAACCCTGTTAGCTGCTACGCAAAATATGCCTTTGATTTAGTCCGTCTTTTACCCACACTATGTCTTAGGACTTTCGAACAAAAAACTGTGCGCAGTAGTTCGAAGAAATCATGTCACACCAGTCAACAAGAAGGGTAACAGAAATTATCTACAAAACTACCACACAATATCTTTGTCAATCATCTATTGTAGAATCTTAGAACATAGTCTGAGCTCTAACGTATTGACTTATCTTGAAAATAATGACTTCCTCCATGGCAGCAACTACGAATGTCGGAAACATGAGTCATGTGAAATACGACTGGAGCTTTTCTCACATGATATCCGGCAGATATAGACCAACGTGACCAAGTAGATGCAGTATTTCTCGACTTCTGAAAAACATTTAACTCAGTATGACAAGCTACGGTCATTTGGGAGTATCAAATTAGAGAGAAGACTGAGGATTCCCTGGTAGTAACGCAGCGTTATCCCGGACAGATGTCAGGTGTGCCGCAGGGAGGTGCCTTCGGAACCTTACTGTTCACGTAATACGTTAATAATCTGGTAGACATTATTAACAGTAAAGTCAGATTCTCCACAGATGATGCATTTATCTATAACGAGGAGGTATCTCAAGGAGGTACACAAATTTTCAGTCACATTTTGAAAAAATTTCAGACTCATATAAATTACCAGGCTGTAACGATCTACAGGGCTTTGAGCTAAAATGGTCATGCAGGCTTAGTCGTAGGAAAGGCAGGTGGTAGTTTGCTGTCCAGGCTACGATACTGGAAAAATGTAATCGACCTATATAGAAGACTGATTAAAAAAGACTCGCACGACCCATCCTAGAATACTGCTCAAGTGAGTGGGACCCCCATCAGATAGGTCTAGCAAGGGATATTGAGCGTACGTGAGGAAAGGTTGTACAAATGGCCTCAGGTTTGCTTGACGTTTCGGAAATATTGAAAAACCTGAAATATCAAACGCGTTGAGGCAGACGCCAGCTGTCTCGCGAAAGGGTGTTTACCAAGTTTCAAGAACCAGTGTTAAGTGACGTATTCTGGAATATCCTACAGCCTCCTACGCATCGCTCCTGCAGCGTAACAGACGCACTTACGCAAGCATTTTCCGTACGTGAATGGAACGGAAAGAAGCCTATACGGGATGTGCTTTCTAGCATGTAGTTCATAGAGTTTTAATGTGTATGTAGAAGAGTTAGTATGAAAAGGTCCGACTAAAGTGTCGCATTTCTTGAATGCTGGCTGTAACCAAATGCGAAAGCAAATTTCTAGGCTGCTTTGGAACAGCATTTACCTGAAAGTGGTTATTCTATATGGAACATTGAGAATAGTATGCGCATTCTCCACAGGATGGAAAAAGGCCGTGGTCTTAATTTGTTAGAAGAGCTTGAAATTTATGAAGAGAAAAAAAAGACCAACAAAAGTGGTTCATTAGCAGAGCTTTTTCATGCCCAATGTCTACTGTGCTTTGTTTGGCAATGTTCTATTTTAATCTCTGAACACCTCTGTTTTATACTGGGTGTTACAAAAAGGTACGGCCAAACTTTCAGGAAACATTACTCACACACAAACAAAGAAAATATGTTATGTGGACATGTGTCCGGAAACGCTTACTTTCCATGTTAGAGCTCATTTTATTACTTCTCTTCAAATCACATTAATCATGGAATGGAAACACACAGCAACAGAACGTACCAGCGTGACTTCAAACACTTTGTTACAGGAAATGTTCAAAATGTCCTCCGTTAGCGAGGATACATGCATCCACCCTCCGTCGCATGGAATCCCTGATGCGCTGGTGCAGCCCTGGTTCTCCCGTAGCACTCTCCATACAGTGACGTGGTCAACGTTACCTTGAACAGCAGCAACTTCTCTAACGCTGACATTAGGGTTATCGTCAACTGCACGAAGAATTGCCTCGTCCACTGCAGGTGTCCTCGTCGTTCTAGGTCTTCCCCAGTCGCGAGTCATAGGCTGCAATGTTCCGTGCTCCCTAAGACGCCGACCAATTGCTTCGAACGTCTTCCTGTCGGAACACCTTCGTTCTGGAAATCTGTCTCGATACAAACGTACCGCGCCACGGCTATTTCCCCGTGCTAAACCATACATCAAATGGGCATCTGCCATCTCCGCATTTGTAAACATTGCACTGACTGCAAAACCACGTTCGTGATGAACACTAACCTGTTGATGCTACATACTGATGTGCTTGATGCTAGTACTGTAGAGCAATGAGTCGCATGTCAACACAAGCACCGAAGTCAACATTACCTTCCTTCAATTGTGCCAACTGGCGGTGAATTGAGGAAGTACGGTACAAAAATGATCAAATGGCTCTGAGCACTATGGGACTTAACATCTATGGTCACCAGTCCCCTAGAACTTAGAACTACTTAAACCTAACTAACCTAAGGACATCACACAACACCCAGGCATCACGAGTCAGAGAAAATCCCTGACCCCGCCGGGAATCGAACTCGGGAACCCGGGTGCGGGAAGCGAGAACGCTACCTCACGACCACGAACTGCGGCCGAGGTCAGTACATACTGACGAAACTAAAATTAGCTCTAACATGGAAATTAAGCGTTTCCGGACTCATGTCCACATAACACCTTTTCTTTATTTGTGTGTGAGGAATGTTTCCTGAAAGTTTGGCCGTACCTTTCTGTAACACCCTGTATATCTTGCTGATAATTTCACCTGTTGTCGAGTGCCTTACAGATATACTCATACTTCGTTTCTTACGTTGTGCGCATAACTCTACTGTTTCTTGTTCCTTCTCCAATCTTGCTCATGCACTGGTACAGGGTTTTATCATTCTTTTCTTGAAACGGCGTGTCGTACTGTACAAGGGGCCTTCTGGCGGTAACGTTCCTCTAACCACTTTCACCTTAGCGCCGTCCAGAGAATGCTAATTATTAGCGGCAGTCTGCTTTCAGTCACTGGGCTTCTGTAGCTATTTGTTTGCAATTTTTATACTATTCTGTGTACTCGGAGAGCTGTTTATTATTTATGCCAGTATCAAAAATATCGCCACTTGAGCGCATGACAATTTCTGTCTTATAATTTCTTCCTTTTTAACACTCTAACTTTTGTCGTGTTTTATATCATTGCTTTTTATTACTGTAATACCTTTTACACCTTAAAAGCCCATTACAAACGTTTCTGATTGCATCCCCCTTCATTTTACATCGTAGAGTTATCACTGAATAATAGTATGTGCACACCTACAGTAACGACATCTGGCGATCTTGCAACACAAGTATTTTGTGGATACTGTACGGCAGTTTTGTTTTGAACAGTAGTGCTGCTGACAAGATAAAAGTCTCCAAGCACTATGGGACTTAACATCTGAGGTCATCAGTCCCTAGACTAAGAACTACTTGAACCTAACTAACGTAACTACATCACACACATCCATGCCCGAGGTAGGATTCGAACCTGCGACCGCAGCAACAAAACCGCTCGGCCACAACAGCCGACTGCTGACAAGATAACTCTGCGCGGCTCCGGTCTGAAGCGCCTAGAACCGCTCGGCCACAGCGGCCGGCTGGTGACAAAATAACTCTTGTGTGTACCATTTATTATATATATTTGACGATGCTGGCGCTGATTTTGTGTTTAGCTTTTGACTATGCCACTATGGCTACAGTATATAAGGATGGGTTAAAGCGTACAAATGCACGTGTATGTCAGTAATACTTTTCAGCCGCCCGCTGTGGACGAGCGGTTCTAGGCACTTCTGTCCGGAACCGCGCTGCTGCTACCATCGCAGGTTCGAATCCTGCCTCGGGCATGAATGTGTGTGATGTCCTTAGGTTAGTTAGGTTTAAGTAGTTCTAAGTCTAGGCGACTGATGACCTAAAATGTTAAGTCCCATAGTGCTCAGAGCCAATCCATATCCTATCTCAACAAGAAAATTCACGCGCAGTCACTCAAATACCAAACGCTGTTAATAAGAAATCAGTAACATAGCTGTAATTGGGCAGAGCATAGCGCCAAACAACAGAGCAGTCTTGATGGGAGGTATCATCGACATTTCCTAGTCATTCCCGCTAATGATGGGCCGACTTTGTCAAAAACAAATCAGTTCGTTGCCACCTTACCCTCTTAAATATCAGCTGTTGATGATCTCTGATGTTAAGTCCCATAGTGCTTAGAGCCATTTCAACCATTTTGAATACTTTTCATCACGGTCTGTTTTATTGTTTTAGGCTGTAGACAATCTGCTAGTTGTATCTGTGTTTTTCAAAAATGGTTCAAATGGCTCTGAGCACTATGGGACTTAACATCTGAGGTCATCAGTCTCCTATAACTTAGAACTACTTAAACCTAGCTAACCTAAGGACATCACACACATCCATGCCCGAGGCCGGATTCGAACCTGCGACCGTAGCGGTCACGCGGATCCAGACTGAAGCGCCTAGAACCGCACGGCCACACCGGCCGGCATCTGTGTTTTTCCCATATTTTGCTGCATATCTGAAAGTGGTCATTGTAGACCGAATGCGGTAGTCTGATGACACAAAAATTTGTCACCATAGACGTGAAGTAGAGGAAATTTAGTGATTTCACCGTTTTAAAAAGAATAAAATATACTGAAAAGGGTCAAGTCGATATCGTCTGCTGGAAAGGTTACGCCCAGGATTCCTGCGCTTCAAGAGGCTCTCCTAATCGACTGATTTGCAAAGGGTGAAACAATCGCAAGGGAATGCTTCGAAAGCCGCCTGGATCAAGTGGATGCACAAATTCGTAGTAGGAGACCAGGACTTAAAACGTACTTCTTGGACCCTCCACCCGTTCAGCTATACTCTGCATCTATAGAAATTCGTTCTTGGCAAATGTGTGGAGTTCAGTGGGGAGCGTATGGCAGTCACAGATGGATATTTGACATATCTTCAATGATAAGATCCGTTGAATGGAAGAACGTTGGAAAATGTGTTAACCTGAAACGAGACTACGTCGAAAACCTGGGGCATGTTTGAGCTGAGAAAACAGTTTCCCATTGCCAGAGCGCGAACTTTTCACCATTCTCGTATCAAAAACATGCACTGGATTAGCCTTAACTCTTGTAAATATATTACGTAACTGCCCACTTTCGTACAGTAGAGTTACGTTACATTTAATCGGCAAAAAAAACGCTTGATAGCCGTATTTAAAGACAATGGTTCCCGTAAATAAGAAATAACTGCAAACATGAGGCTAGCTCTAAGAGTTAGTATCGCATATTATGAAGTACGAAGAACAAGTCACAGTGCACATACAACGTAAAAGCACAGAACGGGATTACTTAAAACGGCAATACACTACATGGAGTGGAATGCCACGTCTTTATAATGGTGTTTGGGGACTGCGGTATAAGTTGGTATTATTGGTCTTCCAGATCTGCTGTTTGTGTTTAAAGAGTCTGTGGAAGATTATTGGAAGTTAAGTGCTATTCGGGGGGATCTCAGTCATGCACTATGATCACCTACACGTAGCTTATCTACGACCATTAGCCGCTGGTAATAATTTATTGCTCAGTTTGAGCTTTACTCCATAAACCATTGAATAAATGTTATTTATACTGTCAGCTCCACAAAAAAGTGTACGCCATTATCTGTATGAAATAAAAGACACTATTATAAATATATGTTTACACGAAAAAACATGTTATTTCTAATTGCACATTATCTAATAGTTACTTCAATCGCCGCCATTATCTATTATGGCTTGCCACCTTTTTGGCATGCTTTTCACGAGATTTTCTGCGTATTATCTCTGTAACGATCTCCATATCGTCCTGATTTTATGTGACAGCTGCTTCAAAATATACACTACTGGCCATTAAAATTGCTACACCAAGAAGTAATGCAGATGATAAACGGGTATTCATTGGACAAATATATTATACTAGAACTGACATGTGATTACATTTTCACGCAATTTGGGTGCATATATCCTGAGAACTCAGTACCCAGAACAACCACCTCTGGTTGTAATAACGGCCTTGATACGCCTGGGCATTGAGTCAAAACAGAGCTTGGATGGCGTGTATAGGTACAGCTGCCCATGCAGCTTCAACACGTTACCACAGTTCATCAAGAGTAGTGACTGGCGTATTGTGACGGGTGACGAGCCAGTTGCTCGGCCACCATTGACCAGACGTTTCCATTTGGTGAGAGAACTGGAGAATGTGCTGGTCAGGGCAGCAATCGAACATTTTCTGTATCCAGAAAGGCCCGTACAGGACCTGCAACATGCGGTCGTGCATTATCCTGCTGAAATGTAGGGTTTTGTTGGGATCAAATGAAGGGTAGAACCACGGGTCATAAGACATCTGAAATGTAACGTCCACTGTTCAAAGTGTCGTCAATGCGAACAAGAGGTGACCGAGACGTGTAACCAATGGCACCCATACCATCACGCCGGCCGCGGTGGCCGTGCGGTTCTGGCGCTGCAGTCCGGAACCCCGAGGCTGCTACGGTCGCAGGTTCGAATCCTGCCTCGGGCATGGGTGTGTGTGATGTCCTTAGGTTAGTTAGGTTTAAGTAGTTCTAAGTTCTAGGGGACTTATGACCTAAGATGTTGAGTCCCATAGTGCTCAGAGCCATTTGAACCATACCATCAAGCAGGGTGATACGCCAGTATGGCGATGACGAATACACGCTTCCAATGTGCGTTCACCGCGATCTCGCCAAACACGGATGCGACCATCATGATGCTGTAAACAGAGCCTGGATTCATCCGAAAAAATTACGTTTTGCCATTCGTGCACCCAGGTTAGTCGTTGAGTACATCATCGCAGGCGCTCCTGTCTGTGATGCAGCGTCAAGGGTAACCACAGCCACGGTCTCCGAGCTGAGGGTCCATGCTGCTGCAAACGTAGTTGAACCGTTCGTGCAGATGGTTGTTGTTTTGCAAACGTCCCCATCTGTTGACTCAGGGATCGATACGTGGCTGCACGATCCGTTCGTTACAGCCATGCGGATATGATGCTTGTCATCTCGACTGCTAGTGAGGCCGCAGCTCGTGGTGGTGCGGTAGCGTTCTCGCTTCCCACGCCCGCGTTCCCGGGTTCGATTCCCGGCAGGGTCAGGGATTTTCTCTGCCTCGTGATGCCTGGGTGTTGTGTGATGTCCTTAGGTTAGTTAGGTTTAAGTAGTTCTAAGTTCTAGGGGACTGATGACCATAGCTGTTAAATCCCATAGTGCTCAGAGCCATTTGAACCAATTTTTCGACTGCTAGTGATACGAGGCCGTCGGGATCCAGCACGGCGTTCCGTATTACCCTCCTGAACCCACCGATTCGATATTCTGCTATCAGTCATTGGATCTCGACCAACGCGAGCAGCAATGTCGCGATACGATAAACCGCAATCGCGATAGGCTACAATCTGACCTTCATCAAAGTCGGAAACGTGATGTTACGCATTTCTCGTCCTTACACGAGGCATCACAACAACGTTACACCAGGCAACGCCGGTCAACTGCTGTTTGTGTATGAGAAATCGGTTGAAAACTTTCCTCATGTCAGCAAGTTGTAGGTGTCGCCACCGGCGTCATACTTGTGTGAATGCTCTGAAAAGCTAATCATTTGCATATCACAGCATCTTCTTCCTGTCGATTAAATTTCGCGTCTGTAGCACGTCGTCTTCAAGGTGTAGCAATTTTAATGGACAGTAGTGTATTACATATACATTTACATGTTGTTGTTGTTGTTGTTGTGGTCTTCAGTCCTGAGACTGGTTTGATGCTGCTCTCCGTGCTACTCTATCCTGCGGAAGCTTCTTCATCTCCCAGTACCTACTGCAGCCTATAACCTTCTGAATCTGCTTAGTGTATTCATCTCTTGGTCTCCCTCTACGATTTTTACCCTCCACGCTGCCCCCCAATACTAAATTGGTGAGTCCTCGATGTCTCAGAACATGTCCTACCAACCGATCCCTTCTTCTAGTCAAGTTGTGCCACAAGCTCCTCTTCTCCCCAATTCTATTCAATACCTCTTCATTAGTTATGTGATCTAATCTTCAGCATTCTTCTGTAGCACCCCATTTCGAAAGCTTCTATTCTCTTCTTGTCGAAACTATTTATCGTCCACGTTTCACTTCCATACATGGCTACACTCCATACAAATACTTTCAGAAACGACTTCCTGACATTTAAAACTATACTCGATGTTAACAAATTTCTCTTCTTCAGAAACGCTTTCCTTGCCATTGCCAGTCTACATTTTCCATCCTCTCTACTTCGACCATCATCAGTTATTTTGCTCCCCAAATAGCAAAACTCCTTTACTACTTCAAGTGTCTCATTTCCTAATCTAATTCCCACAGCATCACCCGATTTAATTCGACTACATTCCATTATTCTCGTTTTGCTCTTGCTAATGTTCATCTTAGACCCTCCTTTCAAGACACTGTTCATTCCGTTCAACTGCTCTTCCAAGTCCTTTGCTGTCTCTGACAGAATCACAATGTCATCGGTAAACCTCAAAGTTTTTATTTCTTCTCCACGGATTTTAATACCTACTCCAAACTTTTCTTTTGTTTCCTTTATTGCTTGCTCAATATACAGATTGAATAACATCGGGGATAGGCTACAACCCTGTCTCACTCCCTTCCCAACCACTGCTTCCCTTTCATGCTCCTCGACTCTTATAACTGCCATCTGCTTTCTGTACAAATTGTGAATAGCCTTTCGCTCCCTGTATTTTACCCCTGCCACCTTCGGAATTTGAAAGAGAGTATTCCAATCAACATTGTCAAAAGCTTTGTCTAAGTCTACAAATGCTAGAAACGTAGGTTTGCCTTTCCTTAATCTTTCTTCTAAAATGCGTCGTATAGTCAGTATTGCCGCACGTGTTACAACATTTCTACGAAAAATAAACTGATCTTCCCCGAGGTCGGCTTCTATCAGTTTTTCTATTCGTCTGTAAAGAATTCGCGTTAGTATTTTGCAGCTGTGACTTATTAAACTGATAGTTCGGTAATTTTCACATCTGTCAACACCTGCTTTCTTTGGGATTGGAATTATTATATTCTTCTTGAAGTCTGAGGGAATTTCGCCTGTCTCATACATCTTGCTCACCAGATGGTAGAGTTTTGTCAGGACTGGCTCTCCCAAGGCTGTCAGTAGTTCTAATTCGATGTTGTCTACTCCGGGGGCCTTGTTTCGACTCAGGTCTTTCAGTGCTCTGTCAAACTCTTCACGCAATTTCATATCATCTTCATCTACATTCTCTTCCATTTCCATAATATTGCCCTCAAGTACATCGCCCTTGTATAAACCCTCTATATACTCCTTCCACCCTTCTGCTTTCCCTTCTTCGCTTATGTGTTTCCATCTGAGCTCTTGATATTCATGCAAGTGGTTCTCTTTTCTCCAAAGGTCTCTTTAATTTTCCTGTAGGCAGTATCTATCTTACCTCTAGTGAGATAAGCCTCTACATCCTTACATTTGCCCTGTAGCCATCCCTGCTTAGCCATTTTGCACTTCCTGTCGATCTCATTTTTGAGACGTTTGTATTCCTTTTTGCCTGCTTCACTTACTGAATTTTTATATTTTCTCCTTTCATCAACTAAATTCAATATTTATTCTGTTACCCAAGGGTTTCCGCTAGCCCTCGTCTTTTTACCTACTTGATCCTCTGCTGCCTTCACTACTTCATCCCTCAAAGCTACCCATTTTTCTTCTACTGTATTTCTTTCCCCCATTCCTGTCAATTGTTCCCTGATGCTCTCCCTGAAACTCTGTACAACCTCTGGTTCTTTCAGTTTAGATTGTGGTCAGAGTCCACATCTGCCCCTGGAAATGTCTCACAATTTAAAACCTGGTTCCTAAATCTCCGTCTTACCATTATATAATCTATCTGATACCTTTTAGTATCTCCAAGGTTCTTCCATGTATACAACCTTCTTTCATGATTCTTAAACCAAGTGTTAGCTATGATTAAGTTATGCTCTGCGCAAAATTCTACCAGGCGGCTTCCTCTTTCATTTCTTAGCCCCAGTCCATATTCACCTACTATGTTTCCTTCTCTCCCTTTTCCTACTGTCGAATTCCAGTCACCCATGTCTATTAAATTTTCGTCTCCCTTGACGACATGTTACATATATAAAAAATATATGAGCTATGTCTGTACGAAATGCTTTTTACAATATCGTCTGAAAATCTGTAGTAAATCAATCAGGAATTTTTCGAGATTTTTGGTAGAAACGTTATACAGAGTGAACCATAACAAATATATCTACAGTTCAGAAATGTATCGAAGTGCGGTTTTCGCTAAGTTGTAGTGGGGCAATATGGCGAATTTCCTGAAGTTTCAGAGTAATATTTATTATATGTAGACACGGAATTACGACGCCGACCTTGTTCTTGTCTACTGGAACTGTATCGCCAATCCATATTAATATGAACTATCACAAATCTGAATGGAACTATACTGCCCATCGATATTAATGTGACCTCCTATCGCAAACTGCTGTGTGACGTGTAGGAAGAGAGTGAGTGAAGTTCTGGTAGGTACCGAGGAGCCATGCCGACTCCGGTGACGTGACCAGCTGTGTTGAGGATCCATGACGCGAACAGCCCTATCGAGGTGTTCCCTCGGACTCTCGATTGTACATAAATCCGGGGAGTTTTGTGTCCAGTAGAATAAAATAAACTCATCCTCATGCTCTTCAAACCACCCACGTATCTACTCTACAGCTACATGATTACTGTGCAATTCACAATTAAGTGTGTGGTAGAGAGTTCATCGAACCACCTTTAAGCTCTTTCTCTACTCTCGAACACTTAAATATTTCCGTGCGAGCATTGATGTCTCTTTATTATATGATGATTTTTTTTTCCTTTATTGAATTTCGATTCCCCCCGAAGGGGGCGGGCTGGTCACAGCTTAGTACGCTGCTCTGCAGCCTACAGACATTGTAAAACGTAGGAAGAAGATAAGAAACAATAAAAGCAGGCGGTAAACGGTGACTTAAATTGTAAAACAGCGGAAAATTGTGGAAAGTTAAAACATAAAGCAAAGGGTTGGCAATGCTAATAAAATACACAGGAAGCAGACAGGTAATATTGTAGACAGACAATTAAAAAACATGGCGACAGTCTGGTTTCTGTTCGCAAGAGATATAAAAATCACACCCAGTGACAGTATGATGTCCGTTCGCAACACTTCGGAAAAGACACACAACACTCAACACTCACTGTAAACACTGCACTAAAATGTCGGCACAAAGATGACACACCATAGCCAACGGCAGATGGGGAGGGGGACCTGGACAGATGAGGGGGAAAACAAGGAGGGAGGAGAGGAAAAACGAAAGGGGGAGGGAACTAAAGGTTTGAGAGGACTCATAAGGGGGGGAGGGGCAGGGCAGGCGCGAGAGGGAATGGGAAAAGGCAGAGGAAGGAAATGCAAAAGGACTCGGGGGAGAGAAGGGGGCAGAGAGAGGGTAGGTGTGGAAAAATGAGGATGGAAGGGGGAGAGGGAGCCCAGAAAAAGGACGGAGGAAAGGAGGGGGGGTGAGGATCAGAGTTGATATGAGGGATAAATGGAGGGAGAGAGGGCAGCATCCGGGAGGGGGAGTTGATGGAAGCCACCTTGGGTAAGGAGATGAAGGGTGTAGAGATGGAGGGTAGCGGGGACACAACAGTGAAGACGTGGCAGGAGGCGGGGATGGGAGAGGAGAGGAACAACCAGTGGGTGAGGGGGATCAAGGCGGCGGGAGGTGTAGAGCATGCGGATATGTTCGAGGGATAGGGGCAGATGGGGGAAAGGAATGAGGTCATAGAGGATCCACGTGGAGGATGGGACGCGTATAACGGAAGGCGAGGCGGAGTGCATGACGCTCAAGGATCTGGAGGAACTTACAGAATTTGGTGGGGGCAGATATCCAGGCGGGACTGGCATAACAGAGAATATGATAATGGTCATTCTGCACTATATAAGTGGGCGCCGACAAAATATCCCCACACTTTGAGGTCAATGTTGTTGACTGAAATCTCATGAGAATATCCTGCCGCAACGAAAATCGCCTTTGCTTTAATGACTGGCACTCCAGTTCGCGTATCATGTCCGTGGCACTCTCCCGCCCTATTAAGCGATAGTACAAAATGAGCTGCTCTTCCTTGAACTTTTTCGATGTTCTCCTTCAATCCTATCTGATACGGGTCACATACTACACAGCAATACTCCAGAAGAGGTCGCACAAGCATAGTGAAACCAGTCTCTTTAGCAGACCTGTTGCATTTTCTAAATATTCTGCCAATAAATAGCAGTCTTTGGTGTGCTTTCCCTACAAAATTATCTCTGTGATCGTTCAAATTTAAGTTATTCGTACTGTAACCCTAAGTATTGAGTTGAATTTACAGCTTTAGATCTGTGTAGCCGAAATGTAGCGAATTTCTTTTAGTACTCGTGTGGATGACTTCACACATTTAGTTATCTAGAGTCGACGGCCACTTTTCGCACCATAGAGATACCATGTCTAAATCGTTTTACAATGTCTTTTGATCATATGATCACTTTATAAGAAAGTAAATGGCAGCATCACAGAAAACAATCTAATAGGGCTGCTCAGACTGTCTCCTAAATAGTTTATGTAGATCAGAAACAGCCGAGGACCTACTATAACTCTTCCTTGGGCAACGACAGATATTACTTCTGTTTTACTAGGTGACTTTCTGTCAGTTCCTACGAACAGTGATCTTTCTGAAAGTAAATCACTAATCAAATTACACAACTGAGACAATACTCCAGAGGCGAGCAATTTCAGGAACGGCGTCAAAAACCTTCTGGAAATCTAAGAATATGTAATCAATTTGACATTCCCTGCCGATAGCACTCATAACTTCGTGAGAATAAAGAGCTATTTGAGTTTCACAAGAACGATATTTTTCCATTCTTTGAAAGCTTGCATACTATTTTCGTTGCTTCTGCAACAGTGCTATGACCTGTTTTGTGTACCATGGGGGATCAGCACCATCTTTCTTATTAATTTATCTGGTATATATCTCTCAACTGCCGTCGCTACTACTTCTTTGTATAAACCACATTTGATCTACACTTCCATAGTCAGACGGAAAGGAGTGTAGACTGTCCCTTAGGAAGATGTTTTGCGAATTCTATCTGCTGTTTTAAATAGGTCTATTTTGCGTTTATTTTTAGTGGGCTTTAATGTTGCCGTATTTAATCTCGCTTTAACAACCTTGTGGTCACTATTCTCTGTATCCGTGATGATGTTCCTGATATGCTTAGGATTTTTTGTTTCAAAGAGGTTAAGTATATTTCCGCAACCATTTACACTTCGAGTGGACTCCTGAACCAACAGCTTATAATAATTTTCTGAGAAAGCGTTCGGAACAATTTCGGACGACGTTTCATGCCTACCACCGACATAAAACATGCATTGTCGGTAACCTACCGAGGCTAGATTGAATTCACCACTGACTATAAATGTATGAGTCGGGTACCTATATTAAATGAGAGTCAAGTTTTCTTTGATCCGCGAAGTAACTGTTTCATCTGAGTCGGGGGACGGTAAAACAAACCAGTAATTAATTTATTCCAGTTATCAAGTACAACCTCTACCCATACTTTTTTCAGCACCTATCTATTTTAATTTCCCTGCAAGGTAAACTTCTTCTGAAAACAGTTAACTCTCCACCACCAACTGTATTTAATCCATCTTTTCTGAACACGGTTTGGTCTTTTCTAAAAATTTCGGCTGACTTTCATTTCTGACTTTTCCAGCTTTCTGTAACTACAGCAATTTGAGATTGAGTGCTTTCTATTAGCACTTAGAGCTCTGGTTCCCTTCCAAAACACCTACGACAGTTTACGACTACTATACTGACTGTTTCAAGGTGTAGATTCCTGTGTTTGTCCAGTACTGTTTTAGAATGACGCCCTTTCTATAGTTTCCAGAGATCCTCTAACCTAAAAAACGACCTAATCCCCCCACACAGACCCCACTATCCGCGTAGCCGATTCTTGTGTGTGGGGGACCCGTGATATGTTAAGCGGAACCTGGAAACCGACACTATGACACAAGTCGAGGAGTCAGCAGCCTACACGGTGGCAGAACCGTATGAGCCACTGATTGAGACACTCTCTACCAAAGGACCACAGTCACTTCTGTCGATTATGTTACAGATGGTGAGGTCCCCCTCCAGCTCGCAAGAAAGTATTTATCATTTCAGCTAGTCACACGAAATCAGAGACAATCTCTACCGATCCAAAGTGACACACATTGTTGGTACAGACATAAGCCACCACCTGCAGTTGGCTGCACCCTGTACTCTTCATGGAAACCAATAGTAGCCTTTCCACATCTGGAACGACTCCTTCCGGTATGCATACAGAGAGCACACAGGATTCGTTCCCCTCTGCATCTGCAACTGTGTGGGCGGCTGTTAGTATACAAATACTAAAAAGGTGAACTTACGTATGTCAGCGTTATACACTTGGGATTGCGGTAGTGTTATAGAATACAGTTTTGATGCGTACTGGACCGCAACCCCAAATGCATAACGCTGACAAGCAAGGTGTTTTGTATTGAGGTCGACTCACAATTCCCCTATTATTGTTTAACACCTGTACTGTTAGACGAAATTTAAGCAAACACGTAACTCAGGTACAGTTCTTGTGTTTATTATAACGGCTGTCTACTAAGCGCTCAAAATGTTCTACCTGAACATTGCTACACGCTATAAAGTGCTTCTGGAGAAACAATAGATAGCGAATTTATGGTGAAGTCAACAGCAGCACAGAATCGTACTGTAAAGTACTAGCTAACAAACGTGGCATTACCAAGGTATTAATTTTGCCGGTTTTCTAGTAGGATCGAAAAGGAAAAATAACTATTTGTAGTGAAGTCTCGAAAAAAAATTCATTTCCATTTGTTTATGAAAACCCCTTTGACGTTACAAAACAGTCACACAAAAAATATGTATAATGTACAAGTAGAGTGTCCAAATTAATAAACATGATCCCAGACAGTTTCAGTAAGGTGGGTGCAGCTGCCTGGCGTGTCTACAACACGATTTTGTAAACCCTCTTCATAGTTCCACACTGTGTTAGGAAATTCGCATTACAGACTTCCAGGACTTGTAGAGGGGAGTGAGTACATAATATATTGAATAGGAACCCATGTCCGAAAATAGTTTTTCATAACAGTCGTAGCCCGATATGAAGTGATAGCTGTAAGGAATCGCCGGCCGAGGTGGCCGAGCTGTTCTAGGCGCTACAGTCTGGAACAGCGCGACCGCTACGGTCACAGGTTCGAATCCTGCCTCGGGCATGGATGTGTGTGATGTCGTTAGAATAGTTAGGTTTAGGTAGTTCTAAGTTCTAGGGGACTGATGACCTCAGAAGTTAAGTCCCATAGGGTTCAGAGCCATTCGAACCATTTGTAAAGAATCTACACTTCTAGTTCCACTGACCACTTGCGTAAGGCTAGACTTATTACATCTCCTAGACCCTTTTTAAGGTGTTTATAACACTGGTGAAGAACAGGTTTACAAATAATGATGTAGCCGTCTGAAAAATTCTACAGTAGACATTCTACCAAAGGCTCACTAAAGTACTCATAACTTCCAGTAAGAAATATGGTGTATTAACATTCACTGTAATAAAATTCTTCTTAATGTGAGGCAGTGTCGCGGCGCGAAATAGTCCGACGTTAGGTTACTGCTGAAAGTATATTTATTTCCATTAAACCACCGTGTTAAATATTTCTACGATGGATCTACGAGAAATCGTCATAGAATTAAGCCTATGTTTTATAGTCAGAAGGAACAACATATGCCGCAGAGTTATAGTTATTGTCAGAATTTGTACGTAAGAGTACCATTCCTCTGCCATTATAGTTTACGCACGAGTGTCTGTTGCATAAAAATATAATTTTCAATTAAAATTAATATTAGTCACTGACATCAAAATGCGTAAAAGTGTTTCTCTGTAAGCTTAGGCTCGACTTTCATTTCGTCCCCTGTGATTTGTGCCTCTGATGGTTTTCTTTGATCACTGGAGGCTACTGCTAGCATGGCTCATTAGTAACGGTCACGAGAGGACCGACCCGCCTTAAATGGATTTCGTGTCGGGAAGACGTTCGACATCTGCCATTACCCATTTCCTATGTTATTATTTGCGATGGTCTCCGATTACGTGAAATTCTACGTTAAGGATAAAGGGAGCCGACATGCCATTGTATTAAAGCATATCGTCATAAAAAGGACACAGAAAGTTTCTGCAGTGTGTAGAGCCACTATCAGTCTTACACAAGCGATTTAGCAAATAATGGTCTTTACAAATACCTTACAAGTTTATGGTGCTCAGTGTAGATAGCTCTTTGAAGAGATGTTTGTAATTTTTCGTAACATGTTAAAGAGTTATTAAAATCGTAAGCTTCTAAGTTGCTGTTGTGGAGAAAAGTACGGATTATCTCCAAGTGCGATCTAATACTGGCAGTGAACAGCTTTTTGTTCACGCTGTGTTAGTGCCCCTTTTGCTATAAGTGGTCGCCTGAATTTTCATAGGTCGTTACTATTTCCCGCAAAATAACACAGGTGCAATCGGCATATAGATTGCTGCCTCTTACTTTTCTTACCAGATATTCGTATTCGGTAAGTGGTAAACAAATAAAACATATTCAGAGACTGAAGACTGTAGCTGCAGGTCTTCAACTCAAATCGCACTAAAATGCTTAGCGAGGCAAGTGGAAAAAGCGAAATGACTCTCTCTCCGAAATCATGCGTGACTGCTATTACATTGTTGATATATCGTCGTTTGTATTTAGTAACTAGCTATCTACAGAAATACATACAAGTGAAAGGACTCTTCCTTTTTAATAGTCGAAGCGACATGACACTTCGATAGTATGTTACTTAAAACAAACAACGCGCCGGTACAGTTTCATGACTGAAATACAAGATAAATATTTCGTGTAAATAACATGCGAATAGCATTTACAAATCCATGAAATCATATAGCTTATTCCAATCGAGTGAGGATCTACTGCCGTCACACCTGCCACAAAAATATTTATTTTTTATTATTAAGTCTAGAGTTTGAATTTATAATATAAAGAGCGAAGTATTAGATATTATACCTTCATTTTGGGTAGACCATTTTAACTCTTCCTTTGTTTATAGCAAAAATTACAGCCTTTAAGAAAACGACAGTTTTCTTTTGTAAAAACGCAGGTACACTTTACACATAGTGTGCAATATAGACCCTGCAGCATTTTCTGACATCAACACCTTTTCACCACATCCGTCCACACTCTTTGTTTGCGGTTTGCTCTGCAGAAAGCATATTTGATGACAAATGGAAAAGTAGAACCTTTTTGTAGGTTATAGCTCATTTCATTCCAAGAAAAAAAACTCCATAAATCACAACACCCCTCAGATTCCTTTCGAATTTCGTGATTTAAGTCGTTTTATCCATAGAAAAAATAACACAGAACCTACAAAAGAACGCTATTTTCTTTCGAATCACTCACCTCATTCACCTCAGTCCCAAGAGAATAAATAAGTAAATTAGCAGGGAAATAACGAATTTTAGGTATGATTAGGTTGAACCCAACCATCACCAATAGTTTCAGTATCCTTCATAGGAATATTTAGGGTTTATTTACTTTTCTCATTCACAGGAAATGAGTAAAACTGATAGCTTTCAGTCTTGTAAATTTAATAAGGATAAATTTTAATAAGCCATTTCTAAAACAACTGTCGCATGAACAGCACTGATGTCAATTAAATTTACATTTTCATCATTTACAGTTATTTGTAAATCCTGAATATTGTAAAATACTGGAATATATACAAGATAATGTGATTCACGAATTAGTGGTTCACCAAACTCGGCTTTAGGCTAGAATGAAGCAATAATATCAGTTTCTCGATGGAAGTAAACAGTATGCTTCAAAAATATTCTATAGATAAAAATTTATATTGATTTCAAATGGAGTAATTTTAGGAATATCGTTAGCAATGAAAATTAGCAAATATAGTTTAGCCATTAAATGCAACCCCCCATGAACCATGGACCTTGCCGTTGGTGGGGAGGCTTGCGTGCCTCAGCGATACAGATGGCCGTACCGTAGGTGCAACCACAACGGAGGGGTATCTGTTGAGAGGCCAGACAAACATGTGGTTCCTGAACAGGGGCAGCAGCCTTTTCAGTAGTTGCAGGGGCAACAGTCTGGATGATTGACTGATCTGGCCTTGTAACATTAACCAAAACGGCCTTGCTGTGCTGGTACTGCGAACGGCTGAAAGCAAGGGGAAACTACAGCCGTAATTTTTCCCGAGGACATGCAGCTCTACTGTATGATTAAATGATGATGGCGTCCTCTTGGGTAAAATATTCCGGAGGTAAAATAGTCCCCCATTCGGATCTCCGGGCGGGGACTACTCAGGAGGACGTCGTTATCAGGAGAAATAAAACTGGCGTTCTACGGATCGGAGCGTGGAATGTCAGATCCCTTAATCGGGCAGGTAGATTAGAAAATTTAAAAAGGGAAATGGATAGGTTAAAGTTAGATATAGTGGGAATTAGTGAAGTTCGGTGGCAGGAGGAACAAGACTTTTGGTCAGGTGATTACAGGGTTATAAATACAAAATCAAATAGGGGTAATGCAGGAGTAGGTTTAATAATGAATAAAAAAATAGGAGTGCGGGTTAGCTACTACAAACAGCATAGTGAACGCATTATTGTGGCCAAGATAGACACAAAGCCCATGCCTACTACATTAGTACAAGTTTATATGCCAACTACCTCTGCAGATGATGAAGAAATAGATGAAATGTATGACGAGATAAAAGAAATTATTCAGGTAGTGAAGGGAGACGAAAACTTAATAGTGATGGGTGACTGGAATTCGTCAGTAGGAAAAGGGAGAGAAGGAAACATAGTAGGTGAATATGGATTGGGGGGAAGGAATGAAAGAGGAAGCCGCCTTGTAGAATTTTGCACAGAGCATAACTTAATCATAGCCAACACTTGGTTCAAGAATCATAAAAGAAGGTTGTATACCTGGAAGAATCCTGGAGATACTAACAGGTATCAGATAGATTATATAATGGTAAGACAGAGATTTAGGAACCAGGTTTTAAATTGTAAGACATTTCCTGGGGCAGATGTGGATTCTGACCACAATCTATTGGTTATGAACTGCAGATTGAAACTGAAGAAACTGCAAAAAGGTGGGAATTTAAGGAGATGGGACCTGGATAAACTGAAAGAACCAGAGGTTGTACAGAGTTTCAGGGAGAGCATAAGGGAACAAGTGACAGGAATGGGGGAAAGAAATACAGTAGAAGAAGAATGGGTAGCTTTGAGGGATGAAGTAGTGAAGGCAGCAGAGGATCAAGTAGGTAAAAAGGCGAGGGCTAATAGAAATCCTTGGGTAACAGAAGAAATATTGAATTTAATTGATGAAAGGAGAAAATATAAAAATGCAGTAAATGAAGCAGGCAAAAAGGAATACAAACGTCTCAGAAATGATATCGACAGGAAGTGCAAAATGGCTAAGCAGGGATGGCTAGAGGACAAATGTAAGGATATAGAGGCTTGTCTCACTAGGGGTAAGATAGATACTGCCTACAGGAAAATTAAAGAGACCTTTGGAGAGAAGAGAACCACTTGTATGAATATCAAGAGCTCAGATGGCAACCCAGTTCTATGCAAAGAAGGGAAGGCAGAAAGGTGGAAGGAGTATATAGAGGGTTTATACAAGGGCGATGTACTTGAGGACAATATTATGGAAATGGAAGAGGATGTAGATGAAGACGAAATGGGAGATAAGATACTGCGTGAAGAGTTTGACAGAGCACTGAAAGACCTGAGTCGAAACAAGGCCCCGGGAGTAGACAACATTCCATTTGAACTACTGATGGCCTCGGGAGAGCCAGTCATGACAAAACTCTACCATCTGGTGAGCACGATGTATGAGACAGGCGAAATACCCTCAGACTTCAAGAAGAATATAATAATTCCAATCCCAAAGAAAGCAGGTGTTGACAGATGTGAAAATTACCGAACTATCAGTTTAATAAGTCACAGCTGCAAAATACTAACGCGAATTCTTTATAGACGAATGGAAAAACTGGTAGAAGCCGACCTCGGGGAAGATCAGTTTGGATTCCGTAGAAATGTTGGAACACGTGAGGCAATACTGACCTTACGACTTATCTTAGAAGAAAGATTAAGAAAAGGCAAACCTACGTTTCTAGCATTTGTAGACTTAGAGAAAGCTTTTGACAATGTTAACTGGAATACTCTCTTTCAAATTCTGAAGGTGGCAGGGGTAAAATACAGGGAGCGAAAGGCTATTTACAGTTTGTACAGAAACCAGATGACAGTTATAAGAATCGAGGGGCATGAAAGGGAAGCAGTGGTTGGGAAAGGAGTAAGATAGGGTTGTAGCCTCTCCCCGATGTTATTCAATCTGTATATTGAGCAAGCAGTAAAGGAAACAAAAGAAAAATTCGGAGTAGGTATTAAAATTCATGGAGAAGAAGTAAAAACTTTGAGGTTCGCCGATGACATTGTAATTCTGTCAGAGACAGCAAAGGACTTGGAAGAACAGTTGAACGGAATGGACAGTGTCTTGAAAGGAGGATATAAGATGAACATCAACAAAAGCAAAACAAGGATAATGGAATGTAGTCGAATTAAGTCGGGTGATGCTGAGGGAATTAGATTAGGAAATGAGACACTTAAAGTAGTAAAGGAGTTTTGCTATTTAGGGAGTAAAATAACCGATGATGGTCGAAGTAGAGAGGATATAAAATGTAGACTGGCAATGGCAAGGAAAGCGTTTCTCAAGAAGAGGAATTTGTTAACATCGAGTATAGATTTAAGTGTCAGGAAGTCGTTTCTGAAAGTATTTGTATGGAGTGTAGCCATGTATGGAAGTGAAACATGGACGATAACTAGTTTGGACAAGAAGAGAATAGAAGCTTTCGAAATGTGGTGCTACAGAAGAATGCTGAAGATAAGGTGGGTAGATCACGTAACTAATGAGGAGGTATTGAATAGGATTGGGGAGAAGAGAAGTTTGTGGCACAACTTGACTAGAAGAAGGGATCGGTTGGTAGGACATGTTTTGAGGCATCAAGGGATCACAAATTTAGCGTTGGAGGGCAGTGTGGAGGGAAAAAATCGTAGAGGGAGACCAAGAGATGAATACACTAAGCAGATTCAGAAGGATGTAGGTTGCAGTAGATACTGGGAGATGAAGAAGCTTGCACAGGATAGAGTAGCATGGAGAGCTGCATCAAACCAGTCTCAGAACTGAAGACCACAACAACAACAATTAAATGCAAGGATACTTGCAATACTATCATTTATTATCTATATACAGTTTAACATTACTTTGAATAATAACTGTATTTAAGATGTCATCTACGTTAATGTGAATATTTGGCTTTTTTGAGTGTATAAATCTTGCTAAGCTTTGCAAAGTACATAGACCAACAAGAATTTCTATTCTTTCCATCACAATACAACTGATTATTTTTTGACAAATTCCATTGCCAAATGAAACCTTTCATCTGATTTTGTATTTAATTATCTTTAATTTTAATCATATTTTTAAATGATTTACTTGAGTTTCATTCTTTTTTTTCTGTACAATCTCTTAGACCTCATAGAGTTGCTTTACGTCATTACTTATTTTATATTCACTATGTCTTCGAACTGAAGGCAAAACTTCACTAGTAACCGATTTTTCATGTAATTTAGCTTCCCTCTTTTGTGATTTATATTTTAAAGAATATAGATCAGATTCAGTAATAAATATTGTGTAAGTTTCTGAATTTTGAGGAGTCTCTGAATCGGGCTCCCCTTTAAGATCAGCAAAATATACCTCATCTTCATCAGCTACCTTTTTCTGTACAGCATTTAAAGGTTTCTTACGTTCTAAAATTTCGATGACATCCTTCGCCATAAATCAAGGTTTATTATGTTGATCGGTTATCATCTACATGTTCCTGTATACGATTTAGAGGTTTCTTATATTCTAAAATTAAAACAACATTCTTCGCCAGAAATCAAGATTTGTTCTGTTGATCGGTTATCGCAAATGCTTCCTTCCAATTGTATGTAAACTTGAAAACAGTAGAAGTAATGCCATATGAGAAGAGCAAAACAGAAGAATATTTGAATGCTGTCTGTTATTTGGATACTCCATCAGCAGATGAAGCAACTCAAGTGAATGATAATGTACCTTGAGAAAAATTAATGTTATTTCAGTTAACACATATTCATGAGATAAATAGTGCATTGAGTAAAGAGACCTTAAATTTTATGAATAGGCCTGGATGTGGTGTAAAAATAGATTTGTTAGGTATAGAACCAGTATGTATAAACGGAATAAAAAAATATCAGATGGCACTATAAAGGAGCAGATAAAAAGTATTAGAAGTAACAGAGGTAGCATTTAGTCTATGGCAAAAATATTCTGAAGAGAAAAAAGACCTGGTACACCTGCCTACAGCTTAATATCGTGTACAGCCTCTGCAAGCATGCAGAAGGGCAACAACAATATGTTGCAAAGACTCAACTAATGTCTGAAGTAGTGCTGGAGGAAACTTACACCATGAATTCGGCAGGGTGTCCATAAATCCGTAAGAGTATGAGGGGCTGGATATCTCTTCTGAAAATCACATTACAAGGCATCCCAGATACGCTCAGTAATGTTCATGTCTGGGTAGTTTGGTGGCCAGCGAAAGTGTTTAAGCTCAGTAGAGTGTTCCTGGTGTCACACTGTAGCAATTCTGGACGTGTAGAATGTCGCATTGTCCTGCTGGAACTGCCCAAGTCCGTCTTCAAATAGACATGAATGGGTGCAGAGGATCAGACAGGATGCTTTCATACATGACACCTGTCAGAGTCGTATCTAGATGTATCAGGAGTCCCGTATAACTGTACATGCTCCACAGCATTACAGAGCTACCACCTGCTTGAACAGTCTCCCTCTGACGTTCAGTGTCACATTGAAAGATTGTCTTCAGTCGTCACTGGTCCAGTTCTTTGAGGACCTTTTACTGGCTGCAGTGATGTTGGATTTTTGATGTTTTACTAGAAACCTGATATTCTCGGTACACGTCTGAAATGGTCGTATGGGAAAATTCCCACTTCATTGCTACCTCAGAGATGCTGTGTTCCATCGCTTGTGCGCTGACTATAACACCACATTCAAACTCACTTAAATGTTGATAACCTGCCATTGTAGCAGCAGTAACTGATCTAACAACTGTGCCAGACACTTATTGTCTTATATAGGCATTGCCAACCACAGTGCCATATTTTGCCTGTTTAGACATGCCTATACCAGTTTCTTTGGCGCTTCATTGTACGTTGATATTCCACTAGTTTGTGATAGCAATATTCCTGATATTTTGATTGCAAGTAAAAGACGAATATATATAAAAGAAATACATGTATTTCAGCGTTCAAAAGAACTAGACGGAAAAGATAATATGTTGGATCACGCTTTTTTTCCAAACATGAACAGTGATCCAGTAGCAATAAGGTGGAAATAGAGACTGATGGAGTACACCAAGCTACGAAACAAATAAATTTTAAGTTTTTGTTCATTAAAATAGTCAAGCAATAAGTTAGCAATATTCAGATGCTTATGGAGCAATAAGTAATGTATCCTTACTGTAATGGTTCAAATTTAACATTATCTCAGGATGGTATCGACACTATTCAAAGCTTGCGTAGCAAAAATATATTGACACAGTATTTCTCAATACCAAAAACACAGCCATTTATTCCAAAAAAAGTGCCAGTTCTTTCACTATGTGAAATTAAGAAGTTTGCTCACTTATTATTGGTAAATGGAGTTTAATATATTTTTATCACAAATGGTTGTAGATTAGGTAATGATATGAAATCACAGTTAATAACTAATTGATTAACATTTTTACCACAAGATTTGCAAAAAATAGATGCAGTATATCCAAGACCAAGTGAAGAGGTTATGGTATTTGTTGAGAATATGATATATACGATACATTTACATTAATGGCAATTAATCCCAGAATATTAAAGCCATGTGTTTTCTGCAATGTTAGTCATATGGAGTGCAATGCTCTTAATATGTACTCTAATGCAAGGCATATATGTCCAGCATCTGGCATGCATCCACTCTGCAAGTTTTCTATCTTCTTCACTACGATGACAAACTTTAAGATTATAAAACTGCTTCTGTCTACACCAACTAAAAACATAGATTTTTGTGATACACGCACAGTACGACTTTCTGGATGTGTATAGCGCCCATTGTTGACACCTAATTACTGGTCAAAAATTAAAGTATGCTCGCATCAGTCTAATAAAGTTATCGCCAGCAACGAAAAATGCCTCTTACAACGAAACAGACCAATGCATAGCAACAGTGTTTGACATGTGAAGTTACACGCCATGCTGCACTAACCCCATCAACAGGACAACTGTCTAGCAACTGCATACATATGATTTGCAGTACCTCACAAACACCTACCATTAACTTATAATCACTGCATTTATGAAACTGGAGAACCGATTTATGTCCAAAATGTGGTGGAGAAATGGAGTACTTTGCATGCATTGTCGTTTGTCTAGAGGAGGGTATCTAAATAGGTTCTCCATTGATAGACATGAATCATCACACATGCACTGGAGTACCTCTGCTGACTGTGATATGCAGATATTTGCTGTTAACTGTTCTAGGGATAGCACTCTAAGTCACACACAGAACGCGCAATTGTTTACACGTTGATCACAAGTTATACCACAGAGTTTGTGCACCCAGAAACAAAAATGAAAAAACATGGTTAAATGCATGATAAACGACCTGCAGCAACATCTCCCTCTCTCTGGAATGCATCACCAGCCTACCATTGAATCATACCTCGTTACGACCCATCTCAAATGATCACTGCATCTACTATCTATCATCCTTTAATGCATACCCATCTCAGTTTATAGGCACATAGTTTCCATTTCCAGGAAAGCATGAAAGGCATCAGTCAACCTGCATATATCACTATTACCTCAATAGACATACAACAGAATACAATACAGTACAAAGAATCACATTGTAGATACTGTTTGTTAGTGTTTAAAACACTTAAACAGTCTTGAACATGGTCAAACACATGATTCATGCTGTAGATGTATACTGCAGTCCCCCAGCCAGTAATACAATGCTCTTTAGCTAAGGACATTTCATAAACATATATTAGGTGGTTACTGATACCTTTGGGGTCACACCTGGGCTCATGATCTGACATATAAAAATTTATTGCTCTACATTTCATGGTCATCCGCATTAAACAATCTTTTCGGGCCATCGTGTAAGTGTCAAAGAAAATTGACTGTTTCCCTGCTTCCATGTCAACTTTTACTCACATTCCTCTTCCTGTCACATACACATTCCCATGTAAAAGAGTTTTTCTGCACGAAGCAGAAGACATGCAAGTACTCCCTCATTCCCCTCTATTTCTCAGCATTTTGGCGTATTTTCCCTCAATTTATAAGTATTCTGTTAATTTTAGTAATTTTATCGATTATATGTCACTTCTGCCTATGCTATCATGACATCACTTCCTGCCACATATTCTAAAATTGCTTGTACATAAAGTACAGTTTTCCACACTTCGCTCAAATGAAATACTTTTCAGGATCGGGCAGTATAGTATAGCACCGTACTCAAATGTATCCTGTCACCACTGACTATGCTTTCTACAGTTGCAGTGCATTTGCTCTATTTTTCTGTATGGATGTGTTTGTTTGTGTGAAGCAGATGGCTCCCATGAGCCAGTACTCCCACTAGTGGGTTCATCTGTGGATGTGTACTTGAACTGCTGAGGGGGATCAGAAAGGGTTGGAGGTTTCCAGAGGGGTGGGTGACAAAGAAAAGTGACCCAGGAACCCCATTCAAAAGTGCATGAAATTCGAAAAGTGATGCAGAGTCCAGTGGAGGAGGGGGAGTTGGAAAACCCATCATATCATCAGTGAGGGTGAGGGTGCTGCCAATTTCCTGACAAATTCTTTAACTAAATAAATAAACTATATTCCATACACTGCCTTGTATCCAATAAATTGTTTAAGTAAACAGTATTCCACACATTGCCTTCTCTACCAGAAATTGTTTAAACAATCTTCCATACACTGCAATCGATTTTCCACCCAATTCTTTAAATAAATAAATAACCTATATTCCATACACTGCCTTGTATCCAATTAATTATTTAAATAAACAATACTTCACACATTGCCTCATCTACTAGAAATTGTTCAAACAATAGTCCTTGCACTACACTCAATTCCCCACCAAAACTGCAAATCAACTGGATCTCTTTCAAACCAATTTAGGGGTGCGGGAGGGGGAGGGCTAGGGGTTTCCTGGAAGTGGGAGGATTAATTAACTGATTGATATAATTAATTAGTCAGTTAATCTGATATCAAAAGTGTGCTTGTATGAGAGAGGGTGTTCCCAGAGGTCTGGGGGAGGAGGAGGGGGACAGGGAGGAGGAGGTAGAGGGGAAGAGGTGGAGGGTTTCTCAGAAGTACAGATTATCTCCAGGGAGTTATAATCCACTTAGCAGAACAACAGGTTAGGGAACTGTCTATCAAAAGAGAACAATATTTTTGTCCCTGAAAGTATGCTTGCCCCAGATGTAGGCAGCCCGCACTAACAATGTGACCTAGAACATAGTTTGTTCCACTACTCTCTGGTCCCACTGAACCAATTATGTTCGACTACTTGAAGACCATTTGCAGCCATTCATGGACTCCATCTTCTCAAACAACGATGGATTTTTTATGGATGATAGTGCACCATGTCACTAGGCCACCACAATTGCTTTGAAGAGCATTTTGGACAATTCGAGCGTACAATTTGGCCATTCAGATTGCCAGACATGAATCCCATCGAACATATATACCACATAATCAATATGTCTGTTCGTGCACAAAATCATGCATCAGCAGCATTTTCTCAACTGTGGACGGCTATAGAGGCAGCATGGTTCAATATTTCTGCTGTGGATTTCCAACGATTTTTTGAGTCCACGCCAAGTCGAATTTCTGCTCTACGAAGGGCAAAAGGAAGTCCGACACGATATTATGTGATATCCCATGACTTTTATCACCTCAGTATATGTGTTGGGAAGTAGAAGGTAAGAAAACTGTCAGAAAACGGCAAGATATTATACCGCATCAGCAGCAAAATAGTGTAAGACGGAGAAAATCTACGAGTCAAGGTGGTAAGTGGTGCAGCGAAATTTTACGGGTTGTTTACCAGAATTTATGGTCACAATGCAGACCACAGGAACAGCCTGTATAATCGTAACTGTGAGATATGTGCAACTGAAGCTTTAGTGTAGAAAATGTGTTATTATAAGAATCATAACAGAAATGGCCGAGACTCAGTCATAAAATATTTTCAAATGTGAGGTTACTCTATGAATAAGCCTCTCAGGGCACCATAATACTTCACGCGCAATACGAGTCATGGTTTATTTCTACGACGAGCTGTAATTCGCAAAAGAGCGAAGATTTTGCGATGTATTTAAAAACTGTAAACTTATTTTTTTTACCTAGGCTTATAAAGACCTATGGTAACTGTAACGGAATTAGAGAACTCTTCAAAAATGAAGTGCAATGATACAACACCTGTTTACTTTTCCAAGGAATTTCTTCAGTAAAAGAGCAACGTAAGATTAATGTGAAGAAGAAAGCTGCCGTCTCGGCGGAGTCCTTCACCGTTCTCTTAATGTTTGAGAATTGAGGTGAGGTTTCTCCGAGTTTTAGATGATCATGTTTCAGATTTACGCTGCAGACATTAACAAGCGTCAGTTCGCTGTACTTCTCCAAAGCTCTTAAAATATTCACTGCTGCAACTGTAATATTTTCCAAGGAAATGTAGATAAGTATGTTAATTATAAACAATAATGTTCGCCTTTTTACGCATTACGACTCATCGAGTTTGTAACTTTTCAATCGCTTGTGATATAATACGAACGTCCATATCGCGTCGGAAACCCCGTAAATGCAGATGAGTATTTGTGCTGTGAGCTGTAAAGTTAGAAGCCGCGAATTGCTTAAACTATTTCTCTGTTGTGAAGAAATATGTAAAGAAAGAAACATATAGCTGCTTCTCGAATGTTGAGTCTTCTTTCAGTCTAAAGTCAGCTATCTGCAATCGACTACATAGCAGTGCACTAGTGAATCGGCTCTGCAACAGTTAGCCAGTATTATAAGGCTACGTACCACAAATACAGTCGCGTGTAGCGGTTAATTGACTATTGCTTTAGCTGAAGACGTTGTTTCAGATGTTGCGCGAGATCTGTTTACACAAGGCCATTCTAGATGGGCGGTCACTACACTTAGGTGCAAAACTCTGTAGGGAGGAGAGTCCTGCGCATGGGTGTGGCTGGTTTGCCGTAAGCGGTCGTAGGAAGTAGTCACAACAACGAGGCTAAGAATACCGCCGACGTATTAGCGCGTTGCAACCTTCCCTTCAGCTGCCGCTATAACGAGACTAGTATCGAAAAATGCGATACTCTCAAACATCACACACGCTTATATGACTTTTTCCACGAATTTATAAGTATTTAGTTTGTATTTTCAGGGACCGAATGACGTTGTTACTTATTCTGAAAGACAAAATAAAACCTATAAGTTTATCAGAATACCACAACCTAACTGACGCTTCAAATAATTTTTTTTTCGCAATTTGTAATTAGTTTTCATTTTCTTTATCAGATCATGAGCGGCCCGGCGTGTTAACGCGACCCCTTCCCACGTCTAGCTAGGTGAATTCCGAGCTGGTTCCCATGTTCCGCCTCAGATACAAGCTACGCAGACATTTACGACACTTTCTTACACTTTTAAACAAATGTACTGTGTATGCAGACACATTGGGTACACTGCTTCTGTCCAGGAGGCTGAACAGGAGAATTATGTCAGTAGCTGTTTGGCCTCCTTAGCCCTTGGAATCCCAACAACATAAAAAATTAAATTTTAAATTTTTTCACAAAATTAACGTTTATCATCACAGTCAGCAACGAATACAAGAAGAAATTGAGAAGGTGTAAACATCTACGTCTGCATCTGCATCTACATGGCTACTCTGCAATTCACACGTAAGTGCCTGGCATAGGGTTCATCGAACCATCTATACAGTAATTCTGTTATTCTACTCTCGAATAACACGCGGAAAAAATGAACACCTCTATCTTTCCATGCGAGCTCTGATTTCCCTTACTTTATTGTGATGATTGTTTCTCCCTATGTAGGTCGGCGTCAACAAAATATTTTCGCATTCGGAGGAGAAAGTTGTTGATTTAAATTTAGTGACAATATCTCGCCGCAACGAGAAACGCCTTTGTTTTAATGACGTCCCCCCTCATTCCTGTATCATGTCCATGATAATCTCTCCTATATTTCTCCATAATACAAAAGAAGTTTCTCGATGTACTCCGTTAACAATAACTGGTAAGGATCCCACACCAAGCAGCAATACTCCAGAAGAGGACGGAGTCTCTTTAGTAGATCTGTCGCATCTTCTAAGTGTTCTGTCAGTGGTTCGACTTCCCCTCAATATTTTCTATGCCTTCTTTCCAATTTAAGTTTTCGTAATCGTAATTCCTATGTATTTAGTTGAATTTGTGGCCGTTAGATTTGATTGATTTATTGTGTAACACAAGTTTAACGGATTCATTTTAGCACTCACATGGATGAGCACACGCTTTTCATTATTTAGGCTCAATTGCCATTTTACACCATACATATAAATCGTTTAGCAATTTGTTTTGACCTTCTGATGACTTTACCAGACGATAAACGACAGCATCATCTGCAAACAACCTAAAACGGCTGCTCAGATTTGCTCCTAAATCGTTTATATAGATAAGGAACAACAGAGGGCCTGTAAGATTATCTTGTGAACACTAGATATCATTTCTGTTTTACTTGATGACTTTTCGTCAGCAACTGCGAACCGTGACCTCTCTGACAGGAAATCGCGAATTTAGTCACATAACTGAGAACATAATTGCGCAGGCAATTTGATTATAAGCCGCTTGTGAGGTATGGTGTCAAAAGCCATCTGGAACTCCAGAAATACGGAATCAGTTTGAAATGCTTTTCCGATAGCATTCAACACTTCGTGTGAGTAAAGAGCTAGTTGTGTTTCCCAAAAACTATATTGTCTAAATCTGTGTTGACTGTGTGTCAATGGACCGTTCTCTTCTAGGTAATTCACAATGTTCCAAAATTGTGCTACATATCGACGTCAACGATATGGACCTGTAATTTAGTGGATTACTTCTACTGCCTTTCTTGAATATTGGTCTGATAGGTGCTACTTTCCAATATTTTGGTACGGATCTTTCTTCGAGCCAACGGTTGTATATAATTGTTTAGTATGGAGCTATTGAATGAGTATATTCTGAAACGAACCTAATTGGTATACAGTCTGGATAGGAAGACTTGCTTTTATTAAGTGATTAAGTTGCTTCACTACTCCGAGGATATCTGTTTCTAATTTACTCACGTTGGCAGTTGTTCTTGATTCGAATTCTGGTTTATTTACTTCGTCTTCTTTGGTGAAGGAGTTTCGGAAGGCTGTGTTTCGTAGCTCTGCTTTAGCTTCTAGCAAAGAAGGCATTGATTGCATCTTGCCGCTAGCGTACCGGTACTTTACATACAACCAGATTTCCCTTTGGATTTCCTGCCAGGTTTGAGACAAAGTTTCGTTGTCGAAACCGTTATAAGCATCTCACACTGAAGTCCACGCAAAATTTCGATCTTCTGTAAAAGATCGCCTAATCTTGGGAGTTTTGCGTTCATTTAAATTTAGCATGCTTTTTCCTTGTTTCTGGAACAGTGTTCTGACCTGTTTAGTGTACCATGGGGGTTCAGCTCCGTCGTTTGTTAATTCATTTGATATAAATCTCTTAAGTGCTGTCGGTATTATTTATTGGACTTCAAGCTACGCCTGGTCTACACCTACACCGTTAATTTGAAAGGAATGGAGACCCTCTCAGGATGGCGTCGAGCGAATTTTTATCTGCTGTTTTGAATAGATGTACTTTACGTTCATTTGGGAGTTAGCGTATTCAGTCTCGCTACGACAACCCTGTGTCCACAAATCATTGTATCAGTTTTTATGCTCTTTATTGGCTCAGGATTATTTGTTGCTAAGCGGTGAAGTGTGTTTCACAATCGTTTACTACTCGAACGGGCTCATGAACTGATTACTCGAAATAATTATCAGAGAATGCATTTAGCACAATTTCGGATGATGTTTTATGCATACATCCGGATTTAAACATGTATTTTCGCCAACGTATCGAGAGTAAATTTTAGTCGCCACCAACTATAACTGTATGAGTCAGGTTCGTGTTTGAAATTAGATTCACGTTTTATTTGAACCTTTCAGTAACTGTATCACCTGCGTTGGGAAATAGGTAAAAGGATCCAATTACTTTTTTATTCCGGTTACCAAGAATGACCTCTACCTATACTAATTCAAAGGAGCTATCTACTTCAATTTCACTACAATAAACTACTAACAGCAACAAACATGCTACAGCCAACTGTACTTAGCTTATCCTTTCTGAACACCGTTAGGTCCTTCGCAAAAATTTCGGCTGAACTTATCTCCAGCTTTAGCCAGCTTTCAGTGCCTATAACGATTTGAGCATCAGTGCTTTCTATTAGCGCTCTGGTACTTTCCCGACATAGTTACGACAATTTACAAGTGTTATACTGATGGTTCCTAGACCTAAGTTCCTGTTGTGAAAGACCTACCTTTCCTGACGCCCCTTACCTAAAAACTGCCCAGTCCACGCTATACAGCCCCCGCTACCCATGTAGCCACCTCATGTGTGTAATGGACTCCTGACCTATTTAGCGGAACCCGAAACCCCACCAACGTATGGCTCAAGTCGAGGAATCTGCAGCCTACACGATCACAGAACCGTGTGAGCCTCTGATTCAGACCACCCAATTCGATTAGTACCAGAGGTCCGGTCTCCGTCAGCCTTTACCAGTTCAGTTAGCCGCTCGAATCCAGAGACAATCTCTTCCGATCCAAAGCGAAACATGTCAATGGTACCAACGTAAGCAACCAACTACAGTTGGCTCCACCCTCTGCTCTTCATGGAACTCGGAAAAACGCATTCCACGTCTGGAATGACTCCACCCAGCTTGCACACGGAGTGAACATTGGCTTTCTTCCCCTCCTTGGTAGCCATGTCCCTAAGGGACCACATAACGTGCCTAGCATAGGAGCTCCCAGCTACCAACAATCCCACTCTCTGTTACTGCTCGTGTCTTGCATGCTGAGAGATTTCTTCTCAAACAGGAAAAGTGACTGCATCTTGCTGAGGGACACTGTCAGCCACAGATAGCACGTGGACCCACTTTGTCAGATCCTCAAGGATGTCTTTCAGAGCCTGACACGCCCTAGGGACCTCCCACTTGATCGCGGCTGAGGGGGCAACCTCAACCTCAACGTGGGCTGGCCACCAATGTGGACCTATCTGCGGACTCGTGGGTCGCGCTGGAAGTCTGTTGGTTCACGGCCAGTCCACAAAAGTGGTGCCCATTCACTGCAGCCTCAAGCTGTGTAACGAAGGCCAACACGGCCCAGAGCTGAGAGCAAAGTACCACCAACTCAGCTCGCATCTGCTCACTACACAAACAAATAAACGACTGTCGACACGTGCTACGAAACTCTGCTGTTGACACTGCCATAAGCAACAGGGGCAGTCCTACTGGGAATGGAACGCAACACTCCAAAGTCTTTCTTGGGAATCCCAATATCGGTGTTCCAATGAAGCCTCTAAACAGTCTTATGCCACATCACTCATTTGGGAAGTGCTCCTGGTACAAACACCTGATGAGGGGCTTCGGATGGACCTACTGAAACGGAAGGATTCCACATTGGACACTTGTCTTCAGATTGTTCGAGCAACCTAGCCATGTGTCAGCTTCCATACCAGATCCTTCTTCTGTCTATGCGGCCTGCCCTACCCCAGCAGTCCCCACTCCCTGCCGACTCTCCATCTATTGGTAAACAGACATTCCCTGCCCGCTGTCTCGAACAGTTGCCTTCCAGCGTTAACTGTTTCATCACGCATCCTCGACATCAGTGTCAATTTTTTCGTGCCAAATTTGCTTACTGCGGCAAGACGCATCACAAAGCGGAAGTCTGCTGGGCCTCCACCAAGCTGCACGGGGGTTCGGCTCATGAGGACACTTTTCCGACAGAGGAATCAGACAGGCGGCCCAGAGGTGCTTCATATCTGCGCAGTTCTTCTTGTCTGGGATCGACAAATATTCTTCCAGGTGTTGGTCAGTGATCACCCTGTCGACTTTCAGTTGGATACCGGTTCTACCGCCTCGGTCATCGTGTGGAACATATGCTGGTGGTTAGGCTCTCCTACACTGCACCGTTCTCCCAGTGCCTTGGAAATTACAGCAATGACACAGTGGCGGTGAAAGGACAGTTCACGGCCCTTTTCCAATATGGGACCACGACTTTCAAAGGGCACCTCCTTGTCGTCAGTACGCTGGCGCTACAGGTGGACCTGCAATGTTTGCAATATGCTGGAATCTTGGCATTATTTCCAAGGTCAGTGGGCAACACCCAAAATGCTGCTCGACAAACCGAATGACCCCATCCATATATGTGGCGATTTTAAGAACACGACTGAAACACAGTCCAATGTGAATGCTTTCCCCCCATCTTCGAAATGGGCGATATTCTAATTTCACTGAGTGGGAGAGAGATCTTTGCGAAAATTGACCTCAAGGACGCATATCTATAGCTTCCGATGGATCAGGCGTAGCACAAATTGATGTTAATCAACACACCTTTCGCTCTCTTCCGTTACAGCCGCCTTCCCTTTGGGATTGCAGGAGCACCAGCGATATTTGGGGCGCCTTACGCAGGAAGTGCAGGGCACAGCCAAACAGCCAACTAGCTAGATGATATCATCCTTACGAAACAGTCCACACAAGACCTAGCTGATAACCTAGACGCTCTTTTCTCCATCCTACATGCTGCATATCTTCATTGTAAGTTGGAGAAGTGCCAGTTTTTCGTTCCTCGAGCGGAAAATCTGGGATATATCCTTAGCGCCTCAGATATCCGGCTGGCCTCGCAATATGTCCAGGCGATGCAGGATTCACCGCCACTGACGAATTTCAAGTGGCTTCAGTCCGTATTGTGCCAGCTTAATCACTATCGTAAGTTCATTCCTCATGCTGCAACTCTAGCTGCTCTATTGCAAGAACGTGGCATGCAATTGGGACACTACTTGCGACCGCGCTTTCTAGGCCCTTAACTGGGCATTGCTTCAGCCCAAATGTCTGATGACTTATGATCCGTCACTTTCTTTGAGAGACGCATCCGATTATGGTTTAGGAGCCGTCCTCTCGCATGTAGTCAATGGGGTGTAATGACCAGTCGCCGTCGTCTCAAAGACATTGACATCGACCTACTGCCACTTTCGACAAATAGAAAAGAAACTCGGGCCGTTGTCTTTGCCTTAAATAAATTCAATGTCTATGCAGGTGGTCGCCGTTTTATCCTACTGACCAACCACAAACCATTGCTGCCACTATTTCGCGCCGATGCCAACATCCCCACAAAATCGGCTCGCCGACTTCAGCAATGGGCTCTGTTTCTCGGCGGTTATTCCTACGAAATTCAGTACCGTGCTACGACTCACCATGCCAACGCCGATCTACTTTCACAGTTGCTAGATGGTCAGGACTCCTTCTCTGCTTCTGATCCGGAAGTCGGTGGCCACTTAGATACTGAAGACGAAGCAGTTGTTACCTCGCTCCCTCGTGGCCCATCATTCTGCAGAAGACCCGGTTCCTTGCACACCAGACAGAAATTTTCTCTAAATCATCGTGTATCCTCCTACAATCACTTAACGACAACACCTTCCTGAACTCTACAGCGCAGAATCATCAGCAAACAGCCACAGATTGCTGCTCACGCTGTCCGCCAGATCATTTTTGTATACTGAAAATAATAGCGTTCTTCTCACACTTCCCTGGGACAGTCCTGAGGATATAACGTAATGGGCTCTATTATTTAAGAAGTCTTCGAACCACTCACATATCTGGGAACTTTTTCCATATGCTTGTACCTTTGTTAACAGTCTGCAATAGGATACCTTGTGAAATACTTTTCGTAAATCTAGAAATACGAAATCTGACTTTTATGCTTCATCCATAGTTCGCAGCATATTATATTAGAACAGGCAAGCGATTTTCGTAAGAGCGATGTTTTCTAAAAGCGTGCTTTTTCTTGTACATTAGCTTACCTGTCTCTAGAAAAGTTATCATATTGGAGCTCAAAATATGTCCTAGAATTCTGCAGAAAACTGGTGTTAAGGATGCTGGTCCGTAATTTTGTGGGTCAGTCCTTTTACCCTTTCTATTATATAGGAGTAACCTGCCGTTTTTACCAGTCGCGTGGGGCTTTGCACTGCGAGAGAGAGATTCGCTATTAATGCAAGCTAAGTGAGCGGCGAATGCTGTAGAGTAATATTTGTAAAACCAAATTCGGATTCCATCCAGACCTGGAGAATTACTTTTTTTTCATCTCTTTCACTTGTTTCCCTACTCCAGGGATGCTCATTACGATTGTGCATACCAGACTGTGTGCGATGGTCAAACGACGAAATGTTTGTACGATTCTCCTGCGTGAGCGATTTGTTAAACGCGAAATTTAAAACTTAGGCTTTCGGTCTGCTATTTTCTACTGGCCTGTCTGACTGGTCAACTAGTGACTTGATGGAAGCCTTAGATCTGCTTATCGATTTTACACAGGACCAGAATTTTCTTAGATTCTCGCCCAGATCTTTGGCTAAGGTATGACGATGGTTCTTGTTGTATGCTTCGCGCATAGATCTTTTCACAGAGGCAAGAATCTCTGTTAACCTTTACCTGGCGCCATTAGTGCTTCCTCTTCTGAGCCTAGAGTCCAAAATCCTTTGCTTCCTTAGCATCTTCCGGATTTCGTTGCTAAACCACGGTAGGTCTGTTCCATCCTTAATCCAATTACTAGGCACATTCTTGTCCAGAACACAATTTACAGTCTATTTAATCTTTGCCCATAATTTCTCTACGTCCACCATACTGCAACCAAATGCTTGCAATTCATTCTGTGCGAGAGGTGCTAACAACTACTCACCTGCTCTTTCTAGCAGGAACACACTCCTAGCCTGAAACTTCCTGGCAGATTAAAACTGTGTGCCGGACTGAGACTCGAACTCGGGACCATTGCCTTTCGCGGGCAAGTGCTCTACGAACTGAGCTACCCAAGCATGACTCACGCCCCGTCCTCACAGCTTTACTTCTGCCAGTACCTCGTCTCCTACCTTCCAGACTTCACAGAAGTTCTTCTGCGAACCTTGCAGAACTAGCACTCCTGAAAGAAAGGATATTGCGGAGACATGGCTTAGCCACAGCCTGTTTCCAGAATGAGATTTTCACTCTGTAGCGGAGTGTGCGCAATTATGAAACTTCCTGGCAGATTAAAACTTTGTGCCGCAAGGTTCGCAGGAGAACTTCTGTAAAGTTTGGAAGGTAGGAGACGAGGTACTGGCAGAAGTAAAGCTGTGAGGAGGGGGCGTGAGTCGTGCTTGGGTAGCTCAGTTGGTACAGCACTTGCCCGCGAAAGGCAAAGGTCCCGAGTTCGAGTCTCGGTACGGCACACAGTTTCAATGTGCCAGGAAGTTTCATAATATCGCACACTCCGCTACAGAGTGAAAATCTCATTCTGGGAACTCTCCTAGCCTTCTTGACTGATTTATTAACTTCCGTAACGGTAGTCGTTATGATGACACCATGGTCACTAATCCCCATCTCTAAACTGATGCCATCGATAAGATCCGACCTGCTTGTCACTACAGGGTCTAAGGTATTTCCATTGCATGTAAGTTGTCTTACAAGCTGCTCGAGACAGTTTCCGGAAAATATGGTCAAGAGCATTTCGCAAGGCTGTCTGTCTGTGCCGCCTGCAGCGAATCCATAGAAGTCCCAGTCTACACTCGGTAGGTTAAAGTCTCCTCCAATTAGCACTGTGTGATCTGGATATTTACGCTCTATGGACCATAGGCTATTGTTGAATGACTCTGGAACTGTCAATGTCTGTTGCTACGTCTTCTGCTACTGCCTTTTTGTGGTGGGAGCAACAGCTACGAGGGAATGTCTAGGCCAGGTAATGTGGTTGTGTAAGCAGCCACCACAAGATATGTCCTCCACCAACAACGAGCCTACTGCTAGATCTAAGTCGACTCCCATGGACTTAGCGCCTTGCAGCTGCTAGACCATCTCCCGGCTAGTTTCAGCTGCAGCCAGCGTTCTGTGCTGGTGGGCAGGCGTTCGTGCCTGGTCAGTGTAAACGTTCCACATCCTGCACTTTTGCAGACAAACTGAAGCTGTATGTCTCCACCCGCAGGGGCGAACATCTCTGCAGGCTTCCACGTTTGCCGGCGCGCTCTGCTCTGCATGAGGACGGTGCACGTGCTGCCGCGGAGGTCGCGCCTCAGCATTCCCGCCCAGCAGCCAGAATGCCGCTGGCCACCTGGTGCATCAGCACCGCAACACACGCCTTTGTCAGCACACATCAAGGGGACGTTTACATCACGAAACGACGCTACAAATGCTGTGGTTTGTTTTTTAATAAAATTTGTGACACTTAATGATGCTCTCAATAGCCACTATCGGTAAACCTCCTGACGGCGACACACCGCTCAACTCAGCCCTGCCACTGTAGAGGCCACCCACCCATGGCCTCTATAATCTGAGATCTGGACGATTACTTCTAGTTAAGCCTTAAATACAAATTCACTTATTTTTTCGCTCATCAGTTATCTCGTTAGACATCAGGCACGTGCAAAACATACGCATGGGATAAAGATCAGCCTTTTGTATCTATCATTTGGATTATTCTGCTTCTAGGAGTCTTATATTAAGTAAAAGTGTGGCGACACAGTCACTTCAACTAACCGCAACAGCATAATCATACAATGAAGGCTTTCGCGACCGGATGGTTCTGTTGTTGATAATTCTTCCGGGTTATATGGCCGTGGTCGATGGAATTCTTCTATTCCTAACGTTTCGTCCAATACTACGTTGGACATCCTCAGAGGTATGGCTGGTCCTGCTGAGTCCTGCCGACTGACGAGTCGGGCGTCGGAGAGCGGCCTAAATACCGAGGAAAGTGGGCGTGGTCTAGCTTGCACATAGTAGCAGAGAGAAAACTAGTCAAAGATAAAATGTAACTATCGATAATAGTCCGTCATAGATAAAAATCACTTATCGATTCTGTAACGCCACTGTCCATATCTCGCTTAATTTCAAGGCCTCTTCTTTTCTATTACATAAGAACTCCAATCATCACCCACAACGAAAAAGAGGTGTAATCAAAAGTTTAGTGGACAGGGCAAAACGGATTTGTACTCCGGAACATCTGGATACGGAACTGAATCATCTGGAACAGACCTCGAAAAGAATGGGTACTCAAAAAAAGAAATTAATAGAGTTTTAAGACCTAATTACAGCAGGCCAAAGGACAAGGATGGTACACAGCAATGGAAGAATACGGTGTCTTTAGCTTTCATTAGTAAGGTTACAGATCGAATCGGCAAAATTTTGCTGAAACATAAAGTGAAACCGGTATTCAAACCTACCAGAAAAATAGGAGAAGTACTTCGTTCTGTTAAAGATAGAAGGCCACCATTATCATCTAGCGGTGTGTATAAAATTCCGTGTACTTGTGGTAAGGTCTATATTGGTACTACGAAAAGAAGTGTGAATACGAGGGTAAAGGAGCATAAAAGTCTTTGCAGACTGGGAAAAATAGATAAATCGGCCGTTGCGGAACATGCACTTCAGTCAGGTGGCCATGTAGTTAAGGTTTCTGAAACTACAGTTTTAAGTGCTACCACGAACTATTATCCATGACTGCATAGGGAGGCTATTGAAATTTATAAACATGAAGATAATTTCAACAGAAAAGAAGACGCCTTGAAATTAAGCGAGATATGGACACTGGCGTTACAGAATCGATAAGTGATTTTAATCTATGACGGGGTATTATCGATAGTTACATTTTATCTTTGACCAGTTTTCTCTCTGCTACTATGTGCAAGCTAGACCACGCCCACTTTCCTCGGTATTTAGGCCGCTCTCCGACGCCCGACTCGTCAGTCGGCAGGACTCAACAGGACCAACCATACCTCTGAAGATGTCCAACGTAGTATCGGACGAAACGTTAGGAATAGAAGAATTCCATGGACCACGGCCATATAACCCGGAAGAATTATCAACAACGCAACAGCATAAAACAGATTTGTGACCGATGACCACGTGTGATGCAGTAAATAAAAGGTGCCTAGTGAGAGCAGAGGTACATTGGATTAAACGATGACTTGAGAACTAATACGCCAGGAAAAAGAAACAGAAGAGGCCGAAAAAAAATTCCCTTTACTGAAGACTAAAGGCGTAGGTAGTATCTCGTTGGATTATTATGCAGGAAATCAAGATTAAGGAATATGATAGGAACGATCATTCGAAATAGTGTAGTAAACATGGGCTCTAAAATGCACACTTTAAGAGCTATGAGCACATTTACACCTTCGATAGCGTGGAGTCTCTTCTACTGCAAGCTCTTTGTTTTCCATTTTTTGGGAGGAGGTAGCAAGAACCAAAACAAGAAAAAGTATGTAGTAAACATGGGTTCTAAAATGCATCCCTTAAGAACTATGAGTACCTCACATTCTGTATTGTGAAACTAATCTCTTTTACTGTACACTCTGTGGTTTCCATATTTTGGGAGGAGGTAGTAAGGTCCAAAACAAGAAAAAATGGTCCTGTATATATGGACTCTGAAATGCATATCTTAAGAGCTATGAGTGCTTGTTCAGTAGAAGTGATGTGTTTCACAGTAGCTAAAATGAACATGTGCTCATAGTATCCAAGGTATGCAGTTTAGAGCTCATGTTTACTGGGCATTTTAATTTAATACTACCCCCACTCTAAATATAAAGCGAAGAGGCAGCTGTAGAAGATATTTATTTCACAGTATCGAAGATGAAGCAGTGCTCACAGCTTTTAAAGGGTGTGTTTTAAAGTCTATGTTTACCAGACTTTTTTGCTTCAAACTATCGTTCCTGTCATATCCTGAATAATGACCGTTCTTCCTGAGACACCATGTATGGCCACAAAGTGATAGTCAATCATACGTTTCATTTATATCTGCACATTCCTTCCAGAACCCACAGTGCGGTGTGTAGTGAACTGTAAATAATGTGCAGCTACAACTGGGCCCCTTCTTATTCCAGTCGATAAATGTACGCGGCAAGAAAATCTGTCGCTACACCTCGTGCGACCCTGAATTATTCTGACTTCAGCATCACACTCTTTGCGTCGGAGGGAGTGCTAAGTCTCTCGACTCATTTCGGAAGGTAGGCCGCGCGGGATTAGCCGAGCGGCCTAAGGCGCTGAAGTCATGGACTGGCCTGCTGGTCCCGGCGGAGGTTCGAGTCCTCCCTAGGGCATGGGTGTGTGTGTTTGTCCTTCGGATAATTTAGGTTAAGTAGTGTGTAAGCTTAGGGACTGATGACCTTAGCAGTTAAGTCCCATAAGATTTCACACACATTTGAACATTTTTTTCGGAAGGTAGGCTCCCGAAATTTTGTGCGGAAGGCTCTCTGCAACGCAAAACGTTTCTCTTGTAGTGCCTGCAACTGCAGTTCGTTGACATTTCCTGTCATTCTCAAGCTGACTGAACAAACCCATGCAACTCTTGTTTAAATCTTTCATGTTTTTCGATCAACTTAACTTGGTATGGACCACACACCGACAAACAATACTTAGTAAAAGTCTAACACGGGTTTTTATAACCGAAGTCTTTCATGTGTGATTTACACTTCCTCAGAACTCTTCCAAACCTCTGAGTCTGACGTCTTGTCTTCTCCATGGCTAGGTTTATGTGCTCGTCTGAATAAAGATTTCTAAATACTTGAATGTTGTATTCATCATTTTCACTTGCTGTTCGTGTATTTACCATATTTACAGATAAAAGTTACTCTATCATACGGTTATCATAACCATTTTCCACCGGTACTTGTTTCAATTGTTTACTTGCTGAGTGTAGCGCTGTGCTCTGTTTAATGTGTGGAGCATGAATGTGAAGTTTGCTCGCTTGTGTCCGAAAGAGTGGTCCGGTAGACTGAGAATACTGGTGCTCGTGGTTGTCAGTTTCCTGAATGCTGTGATGTCACGAGTATCGTTAATTTTTTGTAAAGTGACATACATAAAACGTAGTGTGTTGTCTGTTTCTGTTTCTAATGCGAGATGGATTTATGGGTGTAAATTACGCAGTCCATTCTGGATCTTTCAGCTACAAAATGTTTGTGATTCCTTGAATGTGAGATGGCCACCGTGTCATCAGGGAAGTGACGTCGGTAGCCTTATAGCCTCTGAATGCCTCGTAAGTCTCACAGTGGCGCGGTGCCAGCATCGAACATTATATCCTCACCGGATTCATCAGAAGACTAGTTACTGGCATCTGCTCATCCGTTGCTTCTTAGCTACTGGCTGTCATTTGAAAGTCACGTCTTCTTCTCATAAATGCTAGAAACGTTACTCTTCTGTAGTGGTCGCTGAAACTTGATGGTCTGTCATTCTTAATTAACTGTTTTGACTACTATTAATTCCAATTTCTTGCAGGAGACTCCTTGTATCTGTATACTCATCTAAATTAATTTTGGACATACGTCTACCACACTTACTCATTACTTACCGTAGCATATACAACGTGTTCACACTCGTCTAAATAGAGAATATTTTTTCACATTCGAATCATATAGGTTTACACGTGTTTACTAGTCCCATTTCGCATATCTATTTGGGAGAAGATGGCAGGGGTAAAATACAGGGAGCGAAAGGCTATTTACAATTTGTACAGAAACCAGATGGCAGTTATAAGAGTCGATGGGCATGAAAGGGAATCAGTGGTTGGTAAGGATGTGAGACAGGGTTGTAGCCTCTCCCCGATGTTATTCAATCTGTATATTGAGCAAGCAGTAAAGGAAACAAAAGATAAATTTGGAGTAGGAGTTAAAATCCACGAAGAAGAAATAAAAACTTTGAGGTTCGAGGATGACACTGTAATTCTGTCAGAGACAGCAAAGGACCTGGAAGAGCAGCTGAACAGAATGGACAGTGTCTTGAAAAGAAGGTATAAGATGAACATCAACAAAAGCAAAACGAGGATAATGGACTGTAGTCGAATTACATCGGGTGATGCTGCGGGAATTAGATTAGGAGAGGAGACGCTTAAAGTAGTAAATGAGTTCTACTATTTGGGGACCAAAATGACTGCTGATGGTCGAAGTAGAGAGGATATAAAATGTAGACTGGCAATGGCAAGGATAGCGTTTCTGAAGAAGAGAAATTTGTTAACATCGAGTATATATTTAAGTGTCAGGAAGTCATTTCTGAAAGTATTTGTATGGGGTGTAGCAACGTATGGAAGTGAAACATGTACGATAAATAGTTTAGACAAGAAGAGAATAGAAGCTCTCGAAATTTGAAGCTACAGAAGAATGCTGAAGATTATATGGGTAGATCACATAACTAATGAGGAGGTATTGAATAGAATTGGGGAGAAGAGAAATTTGTGGCACACCTTGACTAGAAGAAGGGATAGGTTGGTAGGACATATTCTGAGGCATCTGGGGATCACCCATTTAGTATTGGAGGGCACCGTGGAGGGTAAAAATCGTAGAGGGAGACCAAGAGATGAATACAATAAACAGATTCAGAACGATGTAGGTTGCAGTAAGTACTGGGAGATGAAGAAGCTTGCACAGGATAGAGTAGCATGGAGAGCTGCATCAGACCAGTCTCTGGACTGAAGACCACAACAACAACATTTGGGGGAAATGGAGACGTGCTTCTCACGTGCCATTTACATTGTCACTCAGCAAATATCCATTCCTTTAGTTGTTAATTCTCAGAGACGTTCTGGTTATAAAATGCACCTTTGCTAGACTGCCTCTGGGCAACTAATGGCAAGCTCTTAGACAGCGTACTTCTATGTTGATGGCGTAAATGCCTAACAAGACCAGGACTGACCCGACAGCCGCTGTAGCAAGCGCATCTGTCAGTCCGAGCAATGTTCCTCTCTGGGTGAGACGGAAACTGAATACATTTTGTTCACGTGTTTCTAGCCCCATACAGTTGCCGCGAAGGTAATAGTTTTTCGTTTGTAATAGTGTGTTACATTTTACAGCATAATTTTTGCAGGTCTCTGACACCCGTAATACGTGCTAAAATATTATATTCATCACCAAAAATGACATCCAAATATCATTATGCCTCTCTTCTTCGAATGGAGATTTGTCGACAGCTTGCTTTAAGAAGAATATATATTAGCTGACAGAGATTTTGCTCTTAACGCAAGGCTTCAACCAGTGTGCCAGAGGCTCCGTGCTTCAACTTTTCTTCGGTCTCATAGATTAAACTCGAGATTATCCATGACGTCTTCATAATATCAGAGTGAATTTTCTAAATGTGAACGAACTGCAGGAAACGTTTCCATAGAGGATGATGAGGAATAAAGGTCATATGGACGTTTGGCTGGAAATACACTCCTGGAAATGGAAAAAAGAACACATTGACACCGGTGTGTCAGACCCACCATACTTGCTCCGGACACTGCGAGAGGGCTGTACAAGCAATGATCACACGCACGGCACAGCGGACACACCAGGAACCGCGGTGTTGGCCGTCGAATGGCGCTAGCTGCGCAGCATTTGTGCACCGCCGCCGTCAGTGTCAGCCAGTTTGCCGTGGCATACGGAGCTCCATCGCAGTCTTTAACACTGGTAGCATGCCGCGACAGCGTGGACGTGAACCGTATGTGCAGTTGACGGACTTTGAGCGAGGGCGTATAGTGGGCATGCGGGAGGACTGGTGGACGTACCGCCGAATTGCTCAACACGCGGGGCTTGAGGTCTCCACAGTACATCGATGTTGTCGCCAGTGGTCGGCGGAAGGTGCACGTGCCCGTCGACCTGGGACCGGACTGTAGCGACGCACGGATGCACGCTAAGACCGTAGGATCCTACGCAGTGCCGTAGGGGACCGCACCGCCACTTCCCAGCAAATTAGGGACACTGTTGCTCCTGGGGTATCGGCGAGGACCATTCGCAACCGTCTCCATGAAGCTGGGCTACGGTCCCGCACACCGTTAGGCCGTCTTCCGCTCACGCCCCAACATCGTGCAGCCCGCCTCCAGTGGTGTCGCGACAGGCGTGAATGGAGGGACGAATGGAGACGTGTCGTCTTCAGCGATGAGAGTCGCTTCTGCCTTGGTGCCAATGATGGTCGTATGCGTGTTTGGCGCCGTGCAGGTGAGCGCCACAATCAGGACTGCATACGACCGAGGCACACAGGGCCAACACCCGGCATCATGGTGTGGGGAGCGATCTCCTACACTGGCCGTACACCACTGGTGATCGTCGAGGGGACACTGAATAGTGCACGGTACATCCAAACCGTCATCGAATCCATCGTTCTACCATTCCTAGACAGGCAAGGGAACTTGCTGTTCCAACAGGACAATGCACGTCCGCATGTATCCCGTGCCACCCAACGTACTCTAGAAGGTGTAAGTCAACTACCCTGGCCAGCAAGATCTCCGGATCTGTCCCCCATTGAGCATGTTTGGGACTGGATGAAGCGTCGTCTCACGCGGTCTGCACGTCCAGCACGAACGCTGGTCCAACTGAGGCGCCAGGTGGAAATGGCATGGCAAGCCGATCCACAGGACGACATCCAGCATCTCTACGATCGTCTCCATGGGAGAATAGCAGCCTGCATTGCTGCGAAAGGTGGATATACACTGTACTAGTGCCGACATTGTGCATGCTCTGTTGCCTGTGTCTATGTGCCTGTGGTTCTGTCAGTGTGATCATGTGATGTATCTGACCCCAGGAATGTGTCAATAAAGTTTCCCCTTCCTGGGACAATGAATTCACGGTGTTCTTATTTCAATTTCCAGGAGTGTACATTGTAAGGGCGTTATTCCCACTTGAAGGCGGACGTAAAAGATCTTTGACAGTGTAGCGTTCAATGATTGAAAGTGCTGAGTCTGCGCCGCCGCGGTACATAGGGTTATATTCATAGAGCGCCACACATCAACCAGTCTCAGTATGCGGCCACACTTAGTGTGGTAGCTGCCTCCTGGATGGCGCACGTACAAGGTACTACTATGTGGTTCCACCAAAAGACTTTCAAATAGGTCATTCATCCGCCAACAGTTACGTTTGCCACGACAGAGAGCGATGAAACCCGGAACTATTTGATGTAGCCGCCTAACAGTTCACAGAATGTGTACCGAGAACACGGTTTAGGGCCTAGCGACTGCACGCGCACACTCGGCCAGTTCAAGCTCCAATGTTCACCTGGATGTACACATTCCGCTTTTGCCCATGCTTGCCTGTTAGCCGGGCAGGAAAGCTGCGCACGTTGTCTGCAGAACGTGCGGGCTGCTTTACTCCCATCCAAGCCAAGTTAAACCCAACCCAAGCACGCTACAGGAGCGTTACTTGCCAGTCCGTCTACCTGCTTTGCTTCGCTACGTAGCAGGAATTTGATGAAAATATCCGAGCATCTCAAGACGAGGCCCAAAGAAACATACAGGATGTTCAAAAAACAGTGCCGAATACATTGGGAGGTTGTAGTACTCCCCGAAACAAGAAAAATAAGTCCAATAAACATGGCTCTGGAAATGCATATTTTTTACGATAAACACGAGTTTACAGGGGGTGTTGAACGTGGCGTCCATTCATAACAATACACCCCACTGCCCTCTGGCGTAAGCAATGAGGCACCCTTTGAAGTGTACGCGGTTGCCGTTGTACCTGCAGGCACGCATTGAAGACGCCACCCTGTAGTGTCAGCACATCTTTGGTTGGCGTGGTTCAAAGCAGTTCCTTCATGTGTCCCCATAACCAAGAATATATGGGATTCAGGACTGGTGAACGAGCAGGGGCCCGCATCTCGTGGTCCTGCGGTAGCGTTCTCGCTTCCCACGCCTGGGTTCCCGGGTTCGATTCCCGGCGGGGTCAGGGATTTTCTCTGCCTCGTGATGGCTGGGTGTTGTGTGCTGTCCTTAGGTTAGTTAGGTTTAAGTAGTTCTCAGTTCTAGGGGACTTACGACCACAGCAGTTGAGTCCCATAGTGCTCAGAGCCATTTGAACCATTTGAACGAGCAGGGCAAGGTGAATTCCCCCCCCCCCCCCCCCCCGGTCACTAACAATCGAGTGACCCCGAAATGTCTGCGTCGTTTGTTTGCGCACATTGTGACGAAAGTGCGCTGGTGCGCCATCATGCAAGAACCACACTTATATACTTAGCAGCAATGACACAGCCTCCAGCTGCGTAGGCAATACGTTAATGTGAAAGTCCCGACAATGTGCCCCAGTTAGCCTTTGTGGTAGCACGTATTTCTCTATTAATCCATCGCGAAGTACGCCTACCCATACGTTGACTGAGAATCAGTGTCGATGCCCTCTTTGCTGAAATGCTTGAGGATTTACAACTGTCACTGCATGCCGGTTATGGAAAGTCACAACACCCTCGCTTGTGAACCCTGTCTCATCGGTAAGTAAAATATTGGATGTGAACCGTGGATCTGTGGCACACTTATGCAACAGCCATTGATAGAACCGCCGCCTGCCATGATGATCTTGTGGCTTTAGGGCCCGAACTCGCTGTAGATGATATGGGTCCGTCAACTGTTCACGATGTACCCCGTAGATTAGAGAGTGAGACACGCCTTCTGCTGCTGCTAAACGTCGCACACTGGTCCCAAGGTTTACTTCCACGCTCCTCCATGTCAGGAGTGCCAACTGTGCGGGGCCTTCCACTATATCTTCCGAGGTGCAAGGATTCCTGTGTCCCCCAGACGCTGGAGAAGTCTACCGAACAGCTTATCAGAGAGCACTCAGCACTCTAGTAATTTTCCAGAGGCTCGCAGGCTGTGTCCATTTGCTAAACCATAGCAGAATATCATATCGGCCATTCATTTCCCGAGTAGTAGGCTTCCATTGCTAACAAGTGGTGTAAGAGAGAAAATGTAGATGTAGTTCACCATTTGAACGTACGAACAGCGCAATAACGGTAAACACATAAGTGAATCCGAGTTCGGAAGAAGGTAAAACACCATGATACATACCGAGAGTTGGCAGTGCCGTATAATTAGGCACACAAACACAACGAAAACTAACGTACCCTAGAACACGACTCGAACCACACAACTGTCAGCAAACCATCTAATAGTAAGTAGCGTACTGCGAGTAGGACGTCATAAAACGCTGTCTACACATTTGACAGAGCGCCAATGCAACGACTGTGCTACATCTACATCTACATGACTACTCTGCAATTCACATTTAAGTGCTTGGCAGAGGGTTCATCGAACCACAATCATACTATCTCTCTACCATTCCACTCACGAACAGCGCGCGGGGAAAACGAACACCTAAACCTTTCTGTTCGAGCTCTGATTTCTCTTATGTACCTATGTAGGTTGGGCTCAACAAAATATTTTCGCATTCGGAAGAGAAAGTTGGTGACTGAAATTTCGTAAATAGATGTCGCCGCGACGAAAAACGTCTTTGCTTTAATGACTTCCATCCCAACTCGCGTATCATATCTGCCACACTATCTCCCCTATTACGTGATAATACAAAAAGAGCTGCCCTTTTTTGCACCCTTTCGATGCCCTCCGTCAATCCCACCTGGTAAGGATCCCACATCGCGAAGCAATATTCTAACAGAGGACGAACGAGTTTAGTGTAAGCTGTCTCTTTAGTGGACTTGTTGCATCTTCTAAGTGTCCTGCCAATGAAATGCAACCTTTGGCTCGCCTTTCCCACAATATTATCTATGTGGTCTTTCCAACTGAAGTTGTTCGTAATTTTAACACCCACGTACTTAGTTGAATTGACAGCCTTGAGAATTGTACTATTTATCGAGTAATCGTATTCCAACGGATTTCTTTTGGAACTCATGTGGATAACCTCACACGATTCGTTATTTAGCGTCAACTGCCACCTGTCACACCATACAGCAATCTTTTCTAAATCGCTTTGCAACTGATACTGGTCTTCGGATGACCTTACTAGACGGTAAATTACAGCATCATCTGCGAACAACCTAAGAGAACTGCTCAGATTGTCACCCAGGTCATTTATATAGATCAGGAACAGCAGAGGTCCCAGGACGCTTCCCTGGGGAACACCTATTATCACTTCACTTTTACTCGATGATTTGCCGTCTATTACTACGAACTGCGACCTTCCTCACAGGAATGTCCGCAACCAAGCGTCACGCAGCCCTTCCTGAAGAGGCTTTTCATTCATTCTAAGCTTTCTTTACTCTACGTTGCATACCACCAGAATTTGGTTTTTAGCAGGCCAGAGTGGCCGTGCGGTTCTAGGCGCTACGGTCTGGAGCCGAGCGACCGCTGCGGTCGCAGGTTCGAATCCTGCCTCGGACATGGGTGTGTGATGTCCTTAGGTTAGTTAGGTTTAATTCGTTCTACGTTCTAGGCGGCTGATGACCTCAGAAGTTAAGTCGCATAGTGCTCAGAGCCATTTGAACCATTTGTGGCTTTTACAATCAACTGAGCCATATTTCTTTTTTCCAATTTCAATCAATGTTTGCCCTAAATTTAGGAAGCCTATATACTGCTAAATGGCGTCAGGTCCTTAGTACACATTCCCACACACTTGTCAGCCACTAATTCTGTCCTCTTTCAAAATATTTGTGGAGTGAGGAAACTGCTGATCAAACATACAAACGTGTCGTAACACACTAGAGGCTATTTAGTAACTTTTTACACAATTTGCATTCCGAGACACCTACCGATTTATTTGAAGCTGATTCATAAACACACGACAACTTTCCCCTGCTGGACTTGCACTCTATTTCGGCCGGCCGGTGTGGCCGAGCGGTTGTAGGCGCTTCAGTATGGAACTGCGCGACCGCTACGGTCGCAGGTTCGAATCCTCCGTCGGGCATGTATGTGTGTGATGTCCTTAGGTTACTTAGATTTAAGTAGTTATAAGTTCTAGGGGACTGATGACCTCAGATGTTAAGTCCCATAGTGCTCAGAGCCATTTGAACCATTTGAACTCTATTTCGTGAGCCGCGTAAATTCCCCAATTCTGAATTTCTCCTCATTCTCCTTTAGGTGTGGTTTGTTCATTTTCCTGCTCCCACAGTTGTGGTAAATGATCTGCAGTGAAAATTCCTACGCATACATATACCTGGCAAGTGATGTTGAATTGACAGGTGCAGCACGCTGAAGGGGTCCCAGGCTAGCAGAGAACCAGGCTGGTTTGCTTGAATCATTGTGCTTTGATACACATGTACTCTTGAGCCTCTACTGCGACAAGATGAGCTGTTTTAATGGTTGCGGTGGAGATAGGGGCAGGCTGACGGAGCGTGAATTAGTGCACATCTGGTTATCACATAGTTCCAGTTCCAGTAGTTCCAGTTATCACTTAGTTCTCGGACAGTCATCACCCAATTATTGCCCAGCATTTAACAGCAGTAAAGGTCGCAGTTCTTTACAATTGTCTACAACTTATCTGCACTGCCGACCAGTCCAGTCGACGGGCAGTTTACGCAGAGTGTAGAACATTACCAGGGCGTGCTGAAAAGTAATGCTTCCTAATTTTTAATGTGAAAACTTTTAAAGCTTTTTAAATGAAATAAACGTTATTAACAGTATATATATATTTATTCTTCATATCTGCCTATTTATATACAGGGTGTCCAGAAAAGGACTCCCCGATTTCAAAATTAAATATCTCGAAAACAAAGATCGATAGAGGAATGCAGTAAACGGTATGTTTATTGTGAAAGCTGTAAGAAGTTTATACAACAGTTTGAAACAATAGTTACAAAAGCTGCTAACAGATGGCGCTGTACGCTGTACAGCTCATATCAGTATACATAAGTGAAATAATCGTATGAATACAATCTTTGCAAACAGTCACATCACAATGTTTTCAAAATGTTCACCATTGGCACTACAGAGGTGGCGCAAACGAAGAATGAAATTCGCCATCACATTTCGTAGTGTCTCAACCGAAATGGATTCACATGCCGATTCAAGCTCGTCCAGCGTGGCGGGATGCTTCGGGTAGACCTTGTCTTTCACTGTGCCCCACAAAAAAAAGTCACAGGGAGTCAAATCCGGCGAATATGGAGGCCAATCCATGCCTGCACCAGTAAATTTGGGAGATTCCAAAGCAATGACTCGATTACCGAAGTGTTCCTCAAGAAAGCGAAACACTTGTTCGGTCCGATGTGGTCGGGCTCCATCTTGCATAAACCATTCAGTGCCTGGTCGATCCTCTAACGCTTGCTGTGTGGCGACAAATTGTTCCAAAATTGCAACGTAACAAGCACCAGTGACCGTTTCTCGAATGAAAAAAGGGCCAATAATGCCTCTGCTGCATACTGCAGCCCACACAGTAACTTTAGGAGAATACAGGGGTTTCGCTTCACACCAATACGGCTTTTCGGAACCCCAAAATCGCCATTTCAGCTTATTCACGTAACCATTCAGGTGGAAGTGTGCTTCATCTGTAAACCAGATGCAGCCAACATCAAATCCTTCACTATCAATCATTGTGAGCATCTGATTAGCAAAGGCAACCCTTCGTTGCACAGCTCGTACGGGTATGGCCTGGTGCGTTTGAATTTTGAATGAAAATATGTGTAGGCTCTTTCTCAGTATTTTCTGCGTGCCGGAACGCTTCAAACCAGTCTCAGATGCAATTCTACGGACGGATGACATTGGATTTCGCTGAATAATTCCAGAAACTGTGGCGATATTTTCAGGCGTAACTGCGGTTTGCTTGCGGCCAACATGCCCCACTAGATCATCAGTTACGCTGCCTGCTCGTTGAAATTTTGCGAAGAGCGTACGAATGGTTTTCGCATCGGGTCCTTTTGGGACATTAAATCGTGCTTGAAAACTTCGCCTTGTTGCCGTAGGACTCTCTTCTAACCTGTGGTACTCCAAAACCACGTACTCCATTGAACAACGCGTTTTTCTGGTGCTAATCTCTTCCTTCGGTACGCTAACCTCCTTTCACGTTTCAATAGTGGAACTGATCGCTCTGGGCTTCGGATCACCATTTATACTAGGCATTACGTATGGCGATTACAGCGCCATCTGTTAGCAGCTTTTGTAACTATTATTTCAAACTGCTGTATAAACTTCTTACAGCTTTCACAATAAACATACCGTTTACTGCATTCCTCTATCGATCTTTGTTTTCGAGATATTTAATTTTGAAATCGGGGAGTCCTTTTCTGGACACCCTGTATATCTCAACATAGTCACCCCGGCGACGAACACGTTTCTGCCAACGAGAGACCATCACTGCAGAATGTCTGACTTCGTTGGCGGAGCCACGATCTCACCTCTGCCTACACCGCTTCATGACGATCAAAGTGAAGCCCTGGCAGGTGTTTTTTAAGCTCTCAAAACAGATCAAAATGGGATGGGATCAAGTCGGAACTATATGGAGGATGATCAACGGCAGTGAATCCAAAGCGACAGACTGTTACGGATGTCGTAATGCTCGTGTGTACCCTGTCATTGTCATGATAAAGGAGAAGGTGTTCTTTGTGCCGCCGAACTCATCAAATTCGAAACTCAGTTACAGTACGCAGTTTCTCGCGCACCGACACAGCTACGGTACACGTCGCCATGTCACACGCTACAATTGGGAGTTCTCTAGCGGAAGAGGGCTGAATATATGTAGAGATGAAGAATAAAGAAGAAGAATGTTAATGACGTTTGTTTTAGTTAAAAGGCTTTAAGAGTTTTTGCATAAAAAATTCGGAGGCATTACTTTCCAGTCCTCACTCGTTTTTAAATGATAGTCAAAGTGCTTACGTTTTGAGAGTCAGGTTCTGAACTTCATTTAATTAGTTAGAAATCATCTACTGTGTTAGGTTAGATTAGGCTCATTAGTGCCACGTCTACTCACAGAGCAAAAGCTGACTATAGAAAATGAATGTTGTTGCACTCATATGTTGCCACCTGTAATTCTGTTTAGAGACATTGCCGTGTGAAGGACACTTCCATTTAGCTAGGTACGTTTGTGGTAGAGGGTTTCTCATCCTGCAATCTTTCTTCTGGACACCTACTTTAGGTGTACATAACAGAAAATACACATGAGAACACACAAGTCAGGTGGTCAAGAGGGCAACGAGCTGGAGCACCATCAAGCATTCGCCACATAACATTTCATATCAACAAATACATGTCTTCCAGCAGGGGAAGGAGAGTCACCCATAGGAAGTACAGATAATTCTCACCTACGAGGTGTTGTGAAAGGATAACTGGTCCTATGAAGTGGTCGCCAATAACCTCTGCCCACAGACTGAGGCTGAGCTGGCGTTGATAGTTAACTGGGTGTTCTCCATAACCCACACGTGAATGTTGAGGAGACTGGCGTTATCACCTTCGTAAATGTAGCCTTATCTGTGAATAGCATGGGTGACAGAAATCCCAGTATCATGGTGGAATTTCTGATGAACCTGTGGTAAAATAATTGCCACGGAGGCAAGTCCGGAGGTAATAATGCCTGCACGATTTTTTTTTGTGATACATATAGTGGCTGTTGTCATAGAGAATGTTCCACATTGTCATCTGGATTACCTCATGCTGTTTGGCAACCTGTTCGGTGCTGATACCAAGATCGCTGTTGGGAGAGGACGAGTCACAATCTCACTATTCTCCAAATTAAGGGTACAATTTATGGTTCATTTTACACCCAAGATATCGTTTTAGTGAGATGGGAGGAGTTATAAGCATGAGCAGGCATTGGTGGCATCATGTATGTTGTTAATTCATGCGGCGTCCTTATGATGGCTCTCCTCTGAATAGTATTTTCCTGGAGTTGAGAACAAACAGGCAGTTTGGTCATTTAACACTAATTCCTGCGGTGGACGTTTGAGACTTGGAAGCCACATGTAGCTATTAGGGAAACGAACATCTTGTAGCGCTTACCAGAGACAATATGTCACGTCCAAGAATTTCTCGCACCAGTGTACAGACAGTACGTTCGGTCGAAGAGGCGAGAAAGCAGCCTACCTTTTCAGTTCCTCTTGCTATAACAGGGGCTGGAAGTGCGAAAGGAATATAAATCGCCCGGCTAACGTGTAACGATAGTGTTGTAAATGCCCTTTGTGATCAGGGATGGTGACCATAAAAATTCGCCAATTCCCATGTTCTCCATGGAGTGGACGCTATTGTGGGAGCCACCAGGTGGTGTCATCCCTCTGCCCACAGAGATTTTTGGGAAGCCTCAGGCCTTCAAAACAATTTTAGAAAGAACACAACGTTTATAACAGCTCTGAAATGACCTATATTTGGACACAAAAGCACTTCTCATAGTTTAGCCGGGGTCTCTGGTCAGACACGCGGTAACGTTCGGGCTGTCCAGATGAAGACCTCAATGATAAATGTGTTGTTCACTTTAGAGTTATATGGAAACTCAAAACACCTTGCCTAAAGCAGTTGTGGGAAATACATGTCAGGAGCACAACGTCTCCTCTCTGCACAGGAATGTACAAGTCAGGGATTGGTTGCTTCTTCTGAAAAGAGAAGAATATTGTTAACTTTGACTAGGACTTGCCAATAATTGGAGCGGATGAGTTAGAGGGAAGACATTGAACTCGTGGAGTCTTGTAATTGTCACGGAACTCTTGTAGGTGTGGTTGTGTGAGTGGTTTTTTGGAGTTCATCGAGGTCTGAAGGGAAGTGAGGAGTGAAGATAATTGGTCTTCTGATTCAGACTCCAGTCTGGAGAGGATTCCGGTCTTGACTTTTGTTGTGTGAGGGTTGCTCTTGAGACACTCGTCCTGAGCCTGACCTTGCACTAGCACTGGTCTTGACTGGGGAGCCTGTGGTGAGGACTTAGCTATACCTACAGTTTAGACCTTAGGCATCCCACACAATTCGCTGTGCAAAGGGTAATGCAGACACAGAAACAAGGCATCCAATTTCTCAAACGTAGGCAGAATCACCTAGGAAATTTCACCTTAATGAGCACGTAATCAGCCTAGTAGTAAATAGTTTGCAGTTTCTGAAGTTGCAGATGAAGATGCAGGCATCTGTGTGTAAAATATGTTTATGCCATAATACCCATGCAGTACGTAGTTTTATTGACGATTATACAGGTGGGAGTGCTTTGACATGCATATACGAGGGTTGGAACTTCAATAGTGGCAACTATTTATTTACAGCTCGCACAAAATGGGTACGTGTTTCGAAGTTTTGCTGGCCTTCAAAGTAGTCACCAGCATTGTGTATAACCCGTGCCAGTGATGTGGAAGTCGTAGGATACTCTTAGCACTACCAGTTGTGTTCACAGTTTGAGCGGCGCTGTCTATTGCCTGACGAATTTGTAGCAGTTCTGAAGCGAATGCCGTGAAGTGTTTCCTCCAGTTTACAAATCGAGTTGAACTCGTAATCTCGTGACAACGGTGTCTTGTAGTAGCGAAAACAGCGGGGTACGAACGTGGAGGCAGCAACTAGCGGCGACGTGGGTCGCCTGCAAGTCTTCTGCTCAGGAGTACGCGAGGTCCGGTCATACTGGTAACAACGGAGTGCAGTGCTGCACTGGGAGGCAGCGCGGTCTAGTGTTGACCCTTCAGTGTGTGCTGATGTGCGTGAGCACGATTTGGTGTTCGTTTAAATAAATAGTTGCAATTACATCCATCCTATCACAGAAATGGTGGCAGTTGTTAAAACATTAAGTATAGTTACCATCAGTGCTGATAATGTTGCATGATGCGAGCAAAAGATACTTACATCTATAAAAAAAAGTTCCTGATTCACTGCTAAAAAGTGGGCAACTGAAAGAGGTCGAAAAGTAGCCAACACTTGGTAGCCAAAAGCATTGAAATCTCTGCTTCTTACCTCTGTGAACCAAACACAACTGACAAGACTCACTCAATTGACCTAGAGATGGGTTTGGAGGATGGGTGGAAAGAGGAGAGGGAGGGGCTGGGAACGGAATGGTCGCGGAACATTGACCCTTGACATTGCAGAAAAGTCATCCAGTTGTCCCAGAACAGAGTGAGAGGCGGACGACTTTGACCTGACGACAAAAAGCAGCAAAGCAGGCTGACTTGGTCGATTTTCGATTGGAAATGCGTTTTGTGATAGAGCTGTAGAACCTTGAGTCGACCACCACTGACGCTACTATATGCAAAATTCATAAATGCTTGCTCAGGTACTGAACTTAGAAATTCTAAAGGTATTGGGGATGAAACACTGGAGGTCAGGGAATGGAAGATTATTTGCAACCTGTACAGAAGCAGCAATGCCGTTGTACAAGGATTAATGTAAAGGCGGGATTGGAGATGAGGCAGAAGCCACATGAACTTTGACAGAATTACAATGATTCAGAGTCAGAATGTGACTTAAAAGAGCTGTTGAATGGAATGAATAACATATTGGAAAAAAGTTATAAGCTGCAGATAAACATAAGAAAAACAAGGCTAAACGAATATAATCGAAGTAGATCAATCCATCTTGAAGAAATTAGATATGAAAATGATACACTACAAGATGTAAATTAGTTTAATAACCAACCGAAGTTTCCAGAATGAGATTTTCACTCTGCAGTGGAGTGTGCGCTGATATGAAACTTCCTGGCAGATTAAAACTGTGTGCCAGACCGAGACTCGAACTCGGGACCTTTGCCTTTCGCGGGCAAGTGCTCTATCGTCTGAGCTACCCAAGCACGACTCACGCCCCGTCCTCACAGAAGGTAAGAGATGAGGTACTGTCGGAAGTAAAGCTGTGAGGACGGGGCATGAGTCGTGCTTGGGTAGCTCAGATGGTAGAGAACTTGCCCGCGAAAGGCAAAGGTCCCGAGTTCGAGTCTCGGTACGGGACACAGTTTTAATCTGCCAGGAAGTTTCTTACTAATCGAAGTAAATAGGGTATGAAATACAGACTGGCTAAAGCAAGAAAAGACTATCATGTAACAAAGATTTAAATATTAAGAAGTTTTCTCTGGAGGTAGTTGACTGCAGTGTACCAGTTCCCAGCTCAGGAGCGCTGGGGTCGACAAGTTCGTACCCAGCAAACGAATGCTGGGCCCGTGAAGGCTTGAATACAGTTAGCAGATTAAAATGGATGTAGTTTTCAGTAGTTATTCGGTGATGAAGAGGCTGGCGCGTGATGGAATAACGTGGAGAGCTGCATTATACCATTCTTCAGAATGAAAACCACAAGAATAAGAACACTTAAAGAGGCATAAGCCATAGTGCGTTATCTACAGGCTGCGTTGAAAAGATGTACTATGACGATAGTTCGGGGGTACTCAGATTGACAAAAGGAGTGAAGCACTGAGAAGACATAGCAGGAAGTCAGTGTAACTTTGTAGACGTACACACTATTGGTGGATGCATAAATGAGTAAAGCTGCAATTCTCTGTGACAAGTAGAACGTCCTCCAGAGTGCAGTAGTGCTGCACATGTCGAGTGTTTTCACCAGGCCTGGTAAGGTACACAGGGTGTGCTAGGAAGACTGATCAATATTCAGGGATATGACAGGAACGATCATTCAAAGCGTAAAAGTTTGGTACACATGGGCTCAAAAAGGAATACCTTAAGAGCTATGAGCATTTGTTTAGTATAAGAGGTGTTTGTCACAGTAGCGAAGGTGAACAGTTGCTAATAGTTCTTAATGTTTACTGGACATTTTTCCCTTGTGTTTGCCTATATTATCACTTCTCAAAATACAGAAAGTGAAGAGCTGGCAGTAGAAGAGATTTGTTTCACGATATCGAAGATGAACAAGTGTTTCTAGCTCTTAAGATATCCATTTCAGAATCCATGTTTACTAGACATGTTTGGTTCGAACGGTTGTTCCTGTTATAACCTTGAATATTGGCCATTCCTCCTGGATGCTACAGTATATACGAGGTGCATTCAAGTTCTAAGGCCTCCGATTTTTTTTCTCCGGACTGGAAAGAGATACAAACATGCGCGTTGTTTTAAAATGAAGCCGCGTTCATTGTCAATACGTCCCAGAGATGGCAGCACCGTACGGCAGATGGAATTTTACCGCCAGCGGAGAGAATGAGAACTGTTTTAAATACTTAAAATGGCGACGTTTTCCTTACTTGAACAGTGTGCAATCATTCGTTTTCTGAATTTGCGTGGTGTGAAACCAATTGAAATTCATTGACAGTTGAAGGAGACATGTGGTGATGGAGTTATGGATGTGTCGAAAGTGCGTTCGTGGGTGCGACAGTATAATGAAGGCAGAACATCGTGTGACAACAAACCGAAACAACCTCGGGCTCGCACAAGCCGGTCTGACGACATGATCGAGAAAGTGGAGAGAATTGTTTGGAGGGATCGCCGAATGACTGTTGAACAGATTGCCTCCAGAGTTGGCATTTCTGTGGGTTGTGTGCACACAATCCTGCATGATTACCTGAAAATGCGAAAAGTGTCATCCAGGTGGGTGCCACGAATGCTGACGGACGACCACATGGCCGCACGTGTGGCATGTTGCCAAGCAATGTTGACACGCAACGACAGCACGAATGGGATTTTCTTTTCATCGGTTGTGACAATGGATGAGACGTGGATGCCATTTTTCAATCCAGAAACAAAGCGCCAGTCAGCTCAATGGAAGCACACAGATTCACCGCCACCAAAAAAAATTTCGGGTAACCGCCAGTGTCGAAAAAATGATGGTGTCCATGTTCTGGGACAGCGAGGGCGTAATCCTTACCCATTGCGTTCCAAAGGGCACTACGGTAACAGGTGCATCCTACGAAAATGTTTTGAAGAACAAATTCCTTCCTGCACTGCAACAAAAACGTCCGGGAAGGGCTGCGCGTCTGCTGTTTCACCAAGACAACGCACCCGCACATCGAGCTAACGTTACGCAACAGTTTCTTCATGATAACTTTGAAGTGATTCCTCATGCTCTCTACTTACCTGTCCTGGATGCTAGTGACTTTTGGCTTTTTCCAACAATGAGAGACACTCTCCGTGGCCGCACATTCACCAGCCGTGCTGCTATTGCGTCAGCGATTTTCCAGTGGTCAAAACAGACTCCTAAAGAAGCCTTCGCCGCTGCCATGGAATCATGGCGTCAGCGTTGTGAAAAATGTGTACGTCTGCAGGGCGATTACATCGAGAAGTAACGCCAGTTTCATCGATTTCGGGTCAGTAGTTAACTAGAAAAAAAATCGGAGGCCTTAGAACTTGAATGCACCTCGTATAAGGGGCGTGAACAGCGTCAGCTGCTTGAGTGCTGAGTGTGAAGGACACAGAGATGCTGCATACTCATGTGAGACAACGTTATGTGAACCTGACAGTCTGAATGAGACTGATTTGTATGTCTCCATTAGGCCGTCTGGCCGAATCGCGCAATATCGTGATTTGTGGGGTATTTGAATCTGACTGTGGCTCGACACTAGCAGCAGCCAGACTAAGAAAATACCTTGCCATGTGTAGGTTGCCTTTAGCACCGCAACGCATACACCTGCATTCGGAGTGGTACAATGATCAGGAAGGATGGACTGCTGACGAACTTCGGCCCATTTTTTCAGCCATGAATCACGGTTCTTCATTAGCCTGGATGCCCATCGTCGATGCTTATGGCGCGGACCTGGGGAGACGTCCCATTATTCCACTCTCCTATAGATTTGGTGGTTCGAATTAGCCCGAGGTATTCCTGCCGGACGTAAGAGGCGATTGAAAGGATTCTCCTAATTTTCGAATTACAGTGTTAAGGTCCCCTCTAGGATTTTATCTACATATTTTCAAAATTTTTCAGGAAAGCGGGCCATTTGGGGAAGGATGTCTTATGTGGCGCATCATGTATCCATCATGAGTTGAGACCTTCTGCACCTAATATTGTCATGGGTCTGCAGCTCCAACCGTAATTCATATTTGTGGGAGGACAGCTTATGTGGTGCATAATTTACATCAATTGCCCACTGTCCTCTTCTGCACCCATGATAATGATGGATCATTTCACACCAATATCTGGCACAGTAGCCAGTCTGTCGTGGAGGGATCATAATATACAATCTTGGTTGTAGCCTCCTCACGACACATGGATCGCACTGCTGATGCCTAAGCTGCAGACTCCCACATATGCCAAGGCGTAGACGCTCATCTTCTTGGGGCATCAGGACTCAAGGCAATGGCGATCGTGCCAGGTGGCGCTTGCTGTGGCTGCGTGGCGCCCATGAGGAGAGCCCCTGATCGAAGTGGGTATCATCAGGACAGATGACCCACAATCAAGTGGACCAAGTCATCTTTTGCTGGTGGCTAAGTGGCCCCAGGAGCCTCTAAGAAGGGAAGGCTAGAGTTCAACGCCGAGGAGTATGATCCCACGTCTCTCCCTAGCTACACCACTGGAGGAATGTAGAGCTACAGAAAGCAGAGAGCCATATTCGCCTTGGCACTTAGTTTGCAGCAGAACAGATGGGAACTCCTTTCTGACTACAAAGCCTCACTTTTGTGTTGATAACCTGGAGGATAAGTTTGGGGAAGTGGTGGCGCTGTTCAAAATGAGAAACGGATTCAGTCCTGATCCAGACAGCATCCCCAGCCCCGTCACAGGCGCTGCTCGTCTGTGACAAGCTGGATAATATTCCCATTTCGATCACTCCCCATAAAAGTCTAAACATAGTCCAGGGGATTATTTTTCATTGACAGCTCCTATTGCAGTCCGACGACGAGCTCTGTGCCAATTCAGAATGACGGGGTGTTTACTTCGTTTAGTACATCTATATGGGACCTAAAGATAATAGAGTTGCTACCAGTACCTTCATCTTTGCCTTTGAGGACAATATGTTATATGAAAAGGCGAAGGTGATGGTATAACGATGTGTCGTAAAACCATACTTCCTTACCGCTATGCAGTGCCTTAAGTACTGGAAACTCACGCACAGGTCGGCTCGGTGCATTTTCAGCACTACATGTAGGCATTGCAGGCGTCCACTGCATCCGAACCTGCGTCAAGTATAGAGAACACCACCCTGGACAGGCTGACATAACAATAAGATAAAAATAAGTATACCGGTTGAAACCCATTCGATTGATTTCCTCCTATGCTGCACTACAACGACGTCGCCCTCACTGGCGACGGTAGTACCCTTGTCTATGCCTCCTGCAGTGGGCCCTCAGGGCCGCCTCACGACATGCCCTGCCCTTCTTGGTGGTTTGGCGCACCTCTTCTTCCATTGCTTACAAAGCAACTATTTTGGTAGCAGAGCCCTGCCAAACGCTAGGGACATTGGTCCCCAACCTCCAGCCAGAGAAGCAACAGCTTCCTCTGGCTCCCTCTTCTGAGGCCTCTTATGTCCGGCAGGAGTACCAAAGTCTCCACCAGTGCAAAGGTGGATACCAGCCAGTTGCCAAAGGAGCCCTGCACTGCTGGTCGAAGGGCTTCATTTGCTTCATCTGTACCTCATCCTACTTCAGAGAAACCCTTGCGGCAAACCCTTAAAGAGCAGCAAGAGGGCAAACAGATGAAGAAGAAAACAGTTAAGAAACAAAGAGACTTCAGAGCCCCCATACCACCAGTCCCTACGAGTTCCGCGTCTGAGGACGATGTGGAGATTCTAGCGTCCCCCGAGGACCTATACGTCGCCACTGCCTCAGAAGTAATGGTACTGGATAAAAGCACTCAAGCGGTGGCGACAAGTAATTGTCGCGGTTTTTTCCTACACCTAGCTGAGCTACGACAACTCTTAAGCATTACACCTGCTTTCTGGATTGCCCTTCAGGAAACATGGTTTGCAGAAATGCGGATCCCCGCCTTTGATGGCTAGCGGGGGTATCACAGTAATCGTAGTGACTGTAACAGGATGCCAGGGGGAGTGTAGATGCATGTGTCCTTACATCTGCCTATAGCGAACCTGTGGCCCTTCAAACACCTTTAGCAGCTGTGGCTGTCAGGGTTAGGACAATGCCGCAAATTACCATCTGCAACATTTACTCTCCTCCAGATGGTGAAGTACCACTAGAGGTATTGGCTGCAATAATTTCACAAGTCCCCCCACCTTTTATACATTTAGATGATTTCAACACCCATAACCCTTTGTGGGGTGTAACCAAGATTACTAGCTGTGGTGAAGATGTGGAGAATCTACCCACTCAACTCGACGTTTTCTTCCTAAATACAGGTGTCCCCACTCATTTCAGTGTCGCGCATGGCTCATACTCGGCCACTGATCTCTCGGTTTGCAGTCCTGGCCTTCTACCGTCTATCCACTGGAGACCTCACGACGTCTTGGATGGGCTCTTGCCAAGGCGGAGTGGGATGTTTTCAGCTCTGCTACCACCGTCGGATCTCCATTGCTTGGTAACACTCATGTGGTGATCAATAATGTTACTACAACCATTGTTTCTGCAGCTGAATCGGCCATCCTCAGGTTGCCCCCGCTTTAGTGGTTACTGGAAGTCGCTGCGGCCGTTTAGAGATCGTGGGGGATCCTCGAACGTTACAAGTGGCACCCATCAATGCAGCACCTCGTTGTCTTCAAACGGCTCTGTGCCCAGGTCCGTCAACTAATTAAAAGACGGAAGCAGGAGTGCTGAGAACGGTACGTCTCCACCAGTGGAACACGAACCTCTCGTTCCCAGGTTTGGATTAAGATCAGACGCTTTTACAAACATCAGATCCCTGCCGGTATACCTGGGATTTCCATACATGGAGCTGTATATAGTGACCCAGACACAATCGGCGAGCGTTTTACGGAGCATTATGCTCGAGCTTCTGTGTCTTAGAATTACAATGCGTATGTACTATACATTCGATGTTGTTCAAAAAGCATATTTTCCTAGACTTCCGTAGCATCGCTGGTCCTCGTCGGCAACAGTAGCTTTATGAAATAACGTCGATCACCACATGTTCTTACCAGAAACCTATAGTTGTTATCAAGTTGCCTGCTTTTGGAATGTCGTCTCAGTTATGCGACTCGATTCGTGATCTCCCTTCAGAGAAGTCAAAGTTCGTAGTAAGTTCCCGAAGGTATTGTTATATGTTCTCTGCTCTTTCTTACCTATATAAACGATTTAGGAGACAATCTGAACAGCCGTCTTAGGATGTTTTCAGATGATGCTGTCTTTTATCATCTAGTAAAGTCATCAGAAGATCAAAACAAACTCCAAAGCGATATGAAAAGATATGTGTATATTGCGAAAATTGGCAACTGACCCTAAATAAAGAAAAATGTGTAGTCATCCACATGAGTGCTAAAATTAATTCGTTAAAATTCGGTTACACGATAAATCAATCAAATATAAGGGTCGTACACCAACTAAATGCCAGCCAGAGTGGCCGAGCGGCTCTAGGCGCTACAGTCTGGAACCGCGCGACCGCTACGGTCGCAGGTTCGAATCCTGCCTCGGGCATGGATGTGTGTGATGTCCTCAGCTTAGTTAGGTTTAAGTAGTTCTAAGTTCTAGGGGACTGATGACCTCAGAAGTTATGTCGCATAGTGCTCAGAGCCATTTTTGAAATTTGTGGCACCACTTGACTAGAAGAAGTGCTCAGAGTCATTTGAACCAATTAATACCTAGGAATTGTAAATACAAACAACTTTAACTGGAAAGAACACACAGAAAATGTTTTGAGGAAGGCGAACAAGAGACTGCGATTTATTGGGAGAACACTAAGGAGATATAACAGTTCTACTAAAGAGACTGTCTACATTACGCTTGTCCTCCCTCTTTTTGGAGTAGTGCTGCGCATTGTGGGACCCTTAATAGATAGGATCAACGGACTATATCGAGAAAGTTCAAATAAGAGCAGCACGTTTGTATTATCGAGAAATGCGGGAGAGAATGTCATGGACATGACATAGGATTTATGGTGCGCATCATTAAAACAAAGGCGTTTCTCGTTGGGGCGGGATCTTCTCACGAAATGTCAATCACAAACTTGCTAGTCCGAATGCAAATATATCTTGTTGACGCGATCTACACAGGGAGAAATGATCATCAGAGCTCACACGGCAAGATATAGGTCTTTTTTCTGCGCGCTGTTCGAGAGGGAAATAATAGGGAACTATTGTGAAGATGGTTCCATGAACCCTCCTCCAGGCCCTTAAGGGGGATGTAATGGATTTTGGTCCAAAAAATCTATTTTTCAAAAATGTTTTTTTCTTGATCTACACAGTTTCATCTATGTTGTGTGTGAATTTTATCGTGATAGCAGCTTCAAAAATGCCTTTAAATTGTGAAACTGATTAACTCAGCACTGGCGGCCACACCCAACTTTTGCGATATTTGGGAAACTGCTTGCTTCAGCGGAATTTTTGTCAGTTTGAAGGCTACTTTCTTTCGATATCTTTTGCTGACATCAATATCTCTATCTGAAAACTTTCTTGCGTGTGTTTTATTTACCTTTTGACAATACTAACACATATAAGTAGGTGGAAGGTTGAATTCGCAAACTTTTACTTGGAAGTCAAGATTTATGCATAGTGGGTGGTGGGAAAACTGTGTTTAGGAAACTGAGGTTTCATTGAAATCGGTTTACCAACAAGAAAGAGAAAGCAGCTCGAAATGAAGAACATAAGCTCTCAGCTTCAGCATCGAAAATTGGGACAGGAGAATTGTACAGGTGCGTGAATGATGTTGATATAGATTCCACTGGACTCAGACTTATCGATTTAGGGGTTCATCACCAGGCTGTAAGGGTTTCATCTTCATGTGTCAGCTGTAAAAACACGGAATGCATGATTGTTATTGAAGAAAGAAGAGTGTGAATAGCTTGTGTTTTTAAATTAATCTGTAATTCGTGTGGCTGTGAATTTTCATTTTCCTCTTCCAAAAAACTAACACTGGTACCTATGAAAGCAGTTTTAGGTTAGCGTATTCTCTGAGATTCCTTGGACAGGGCAGGGAAGGAGGTAATTTATTGTGTGGTTTTCTGAACATGTCTCCACCTTGTGCCAGATTTGAAAAAATAAATTAAGACATGACTGATGTTGCATGCGATACTGTCAAAGTTTCTATGAAGAAACTAGTGGACAAATTGGTGGAAATTAACCAAAAAGAAATTGATCCTGAGGTAGATATTCATGGCAGTGAATCTCCTACAAATGTTACTGACCTGTTTGTGTCGGTAGATGGGACCTGGATGAAAAGGGGTCACATATCTCTGTATGAAGCTGCACCTGTTATTGGTATTGACTCAGGTAAAGTCATAGATGCAGAAATTATGTCTAAATATTGCCACCAGTGTGCAACAAGGAGAATGTCCTACAATGAAGACAGTGAGAAACTGTGGCAAGAAAAGCAAGCAGTAGCATACTCTAAAAATTAAAGTGGCTCAAGTGCGGACATGGAGGCTGCTGTAGTTGTGAGGATGTTCTCCAGATCTGAGGACCAGTATGGTGTTAGATATACTAAATACCTTGGTGATGGGGACTTCTCTTGGTGCAAAGCTATAACAGATAAAAGTCCGTACATTACAATAATTGAAAAGTTGGAATGTGTTGGTCACATCCAAAAGAGGCTTGCTTGGTAGGCTTTGTCGCTTGCTGAAAAAGAGGAAAGGTGAAGTACTTGAGGATGGAAAACCACTAGGAGGAAAAGACAGGCTTACTCTGAATGAAATTGATTCTCTTCAGTTATTTTATGGGAGAGCTATCAGGAAAAACACACGTAATTTAGAGGCAATGAGGCGTGCGGTGTGGGCAGTTTTTATCCACGAACTATCCACTGACCGAACACCAATGCACAATATGTGTCCGAAAGAGGATTGGCGTGAGTTCAACGACAGAAATGAGACTTATTCACATAAACACTCATTACCAAAACCTGTTATGAATGCAATAAAACCCACATTCAGGTTTCTTGCAAACCCTGATTTATTGAGGAAGAGTCTTCACGGAAAGACACAAAATGCAAATGATAGCCTGAATAATTTAATTTGGATTAGATGCTCAAAAAGGACATTCTGTGGACTTGAAGTACTCAAAATAGGTGGATAATGCAGTTTTATGTTACAATATAGGAAATAAAGGCAGAATTGATGTGCTGAAGAGAGTTGGTACAGATCCTGGCGTGTTTACAAGAAAAGCATTTTACACCATCGACGAGAGCAGAGTCAAGGAAGCTAACAAATCAGTGTTTTACCTGCAACTACAGGCCGGGCAGATTCGAAGAGGAGAGAAGAGAAATCTGGAGGGTGAGGAGTATCAGTATGGAGGTAAACTTATTACATGTAGAACTATGACAAGAAAATCTTTGAACCTCATTTTCTCTGTTTTATATTTTTTGCGTTATTAGAAGCCTTTTCTCAAAAAGCATATGCGCTAGTGCTATGAAATTTTCAGGAATTGTTCGCAACGTGTTGCTGTCTCCCTGGAACTAAAACGTACGAGGTCCTGCAATTACAATCTGATTTTTAGATGATTGTATTTAGAAAAAAAGTTAATTTTGGATGTGCAAAATTAAAAACTCTGTTAATGATACAGTTTGTACCATAAATTAATAACTGTAGTTTAGTGGTCTTATAGTCTTCTCAGGACACTACAATAAAATTTTCAGATTAATTGCATGATTAGAATTTCAGCTATGCCTTTTTATAAAAACGGCAATAAAAAATTAAAAATTCATGTTACTGGCTAAATATGAACCCCGCATATTTTATTATATTTTTCCGTTAAACACAACTCTTTTGCTCTACACATTCAAAATTTTGGATTTGTACATTAATAAATATGGCTGTAATGATGTTTTAAATGTTTACATTTTCCGTTAAATCCCCTCTTATGTATGATTTACAGAGTAGATGTAGATGAAGATATTGACAGCTGTGCAATGAAATGTGTTTGTGCAGGAGCACAATTAAACCACATTGCGTCAATTATTGGGGGGCGATCTGCAGGTTACAATATTCTTGAAAAGTCAAGTTTCCCAAGATAACTAGTAATTCTTTTTATTACGATTACTGTTTCCAATATGACTAAGCTGTCATCATCGGATCTTGTAACATTATTAGATGTACATGTTTTTACAACAATGAAAGCCACATAATTATGTTGCATCAAAAAAAAAAAATGTTCAAATGTGTGTGAAATCTTATGGGACTTAATTGCTAAGGTCATCAGTCCCTAAGCTTACACACTGCTTAACCTAAGTTATCCTAAGGACAAACACACACATCCATGCCCGAGGGAGGACTCGAACCTCCGCCGGAACCAGCCGCACAGTCCATGATTGCAGCGCCTTAGGCCGCTCGGCTAATCCTGCGCGGCTATGTGGCATCAAATTGTTATAAAAAGTGGCAGGAAACACCAGCATGTCGTGCCGAGTGGTTAGTGTATGCTGGGACATCAGTGAAACATGTTGTATATTTCAGTCGTGTGGTATTTTATTCATGACATGCTGATGTTTCCTGTCACTTTTCATTACAATTTGATGCAACATTTCTTTGTGATTTTTAGTGTTGTAAAAAACATATACATCTAGTAATGTTACAAGATTCTATGATGGTTCTGTCGAAACAGATAATAGCAATAAAAAGAATTACTAGCGATCTTGGCAAACTTGACTTGTCAAGAATAATATTAATTCATTGAATCAGCCTGTTTTCGGCTTACAAAGCCATCACCAGAGTCGAAGTCTGATGATGAACTTGTAACCCTTAAACCGGTTAACTCAATAAAATAATCTTGTAGACTATACGCGATTAGTGCTTTTCATTTGTTATAATCTTGTTCTAGCAAGAACCAAGGAAGAATCAGTTAATATGAATGTAGTCTTACGCACTAACACTGACCTCAGTTGGCTGAACATTCCAGATCAAGATACAATCTCGCGGATCCCAATATTTTCATCTGAGCCATCCAAACACATTCCGTCGCCAGACTGAAGGTCTCAAACTAGCACTATATTAATGCTGGGGAACCGCTCGACTCGATGGAACTAACTAATTTCTAAAAACATACTACCAGAATATATAGAATGATATACAGGAAACTATTAAGCATTTCAGAATAGAATACAAATTTACATTCCTCCGGTATGTGCTTATTAGTAGAAACTAAGATGCCTTACATCCGTGCTTCACGGGAAACGGTAAATTTCTTAAACACACTTCACTGAAAGGAGACAGGTTTCTATTAGGATATCATAGAGTGACACTGAACCGAAATAAATGTTTTAATCACTGTACAAGAGAATCTTCATCATAATGCTTATTTTATTCTAGAAGATGACTGAAAATAAAGGTAGGAATGTAAATTGTTGCTCTTTGTGTGTTAATTAAGATACTATGTCTCTTTTATTACTAGAGAATACTGCAACAGTGAGAATGTTCCACACTCCAAGTACTTCATTAATCAGTCAAGATACAGGATTAACGCTTATCGGAAATGATTATGCGAATAGGGGTGAATACGTTGTTGGACACATAATACTATTTTTTTAAATTTTTAACAGAAAACTTCACCTGTTAAACGAATTCGACATCTCCTGCGTAGAGGAGTATATCAAAAAGAAGAGAGTAATTTTCTACATGTAAAGTTGTACAGCATAGCAGGCTCTCAATTCTGATGAAAAGTGAACATTGCACAACGGAACACAGATATAATTGTTTGTTCAGTTTTTTAAATTTTTGCCCCGATATTTTTGGGGAAAATGTTAGCAAAACACTTAATGATTCCAGAATGAGATTTTCACTCTGCAGCGGAGTGTGCGCTGATATGGAACTTCCTGGCAGATTAAAACTGTGTGCCGGACTGAGACTCGAACTCGGGACCCTTGCCTTTCGCGGGCAAGTGCTCTACCAACTGAGCTACCCAAGCACGACTCACGCCGCGTCCTCACAGCTTTACTTCTGCCAGTACCTCGTCTCCTATCTTCCAATAGAAGTAAAGCTGTGAGGACGGGGCGTGAGTCGTGCTTGGGTAGCTCCGTTGGTAGAGCACTTGCCCGCGAAAGGCAAAGGTCCCGAGGTCGAGTCTCGGTCCGGCACACAGTTTTAATCTGCCAGGAAGTTTCACTTAATGATTGTTACATCACTATTTGCCTGCTTTCAAGAGCTCTCGAAAGATGTTACATAACTCTGTAGCTGTTTACCTATCTCGGCAGATAATATACACTGTCCAATCACATTAATGTGACCACCCATCAAAAATCTGAATAACCACATTTTCCAGCGCAGTCCCTTGCGAGACGTGCAGGAAGAGAGTCACTGAGGTTCTGGGAAGTAACGACAGGCATGTGGAACCATGCCAGTTCCAGTGCCGCGGTAGTCGCGCTAGGTTTGTAGGATGAGGATCCACGGCACGACCAGCCCGATCGAAGTTGTCCCACAACTTTCGACTGGCTTTAGATCGGAGTAGTTTGGTGGCCAGGGGAGTACGGTAGACCCAAGGATACATGCGTATTGTGCTGATCCATTGTGCGTTCCAGAATGACGAGATATCCCAGAGAATCACGCGAAAGCATTCCCCAGGCCATAGCGCTCTCTCTTCCGTCCTGGACGCCTTAGCTTTCAGACGTTTCACGCCGTACACGCCAACGGCCATCTCTACGCTGGAGCATGAAACGTGATTCATCTGAGAAGGCCATCTGGCGCCACTCATAAACGTCCAGTTGCCGTACTGGCGTGCAAATTCCAGTCTTCGTCGCCGATGAACGGAAGTCAGCTTGGGTACGTCTCCTGCGGAGACACACGCGCAGAACTTTCCCTGAACAGTCTTTGAGGAGACACTGTTGGTAACACCGTGTTTATCTCGGCTGTCAGTTACTGAACGGTTGCTCGTCTATTCGTCCGTACACAGATCCACAGCCGTCATTCATCTCTATCATCTATGTTCCATAGAGCAACACAGCTTCCTTGGCGCCAGTTTTGAATAGCTCCATTTTGCGATGTTCGCTATACTTTAACCACGACGGCACACGGACTCGTTACAAACATAGCCGTTTCGGAAATGCTTCCACCCTTGGCTCGAAAGTCAATTATCATGACCTTTTCGACGTCAGATAAATCGCTCCGTTTCCGCATTACGACAACGACTGCACTGTTTTCTGTGTCCCCCCGACACGCTTTATATATCCTTCCCTACTAGTTCTGCCACCTGCCGTCTGTTAGTGGCTATTGCACGTTGACGTCGTACATACGCGGTGCCCACATTAATGTGAGTCGACCATATACACTACTGGCCATTAAAATTGCTACACCAAGAAGAAATGCAGATGATAAACGGGTATTCATTGGACAAATATATTATGCTACAACTGACATATGATTGCATTTTCACACAGTTTGGGTGCATAGATCCTGAGAAATCAGTACCCGGAACAACTATCTCTGGCCGTCATAACGGCCTTGATAAGCCTGGGCATTGAGTCAAACAGAGCTTGGATGGCGTGTACAGGTACAGCTGCCCATGCAGCTTCAACACGATATTACAGTTCATCAAGAGTAGTGACGAGCGTATTGTGATGAGCCAGTTGCTCGGGCACCATTGACCAGGTCGTTTTCAATTGGTGAGAGATCTGGAGAATGTGCTGGCCAGGGAGCAGTCGGACATTTTCTGTATCCAGAAGGGACCGTACAGGACCTGCAACATGCTGTCGTGCATTATCCTGCTGAAGTGTAGGGTTTCGCAGGGTTCGAATGAAGGGTAGTGCCACGGGTCGTAACACATCTGAAATGTAACGTCCACTGTTCAAAGTGCTGTCAGTGCGAACAAGAAGTGACCGAGACGTGTAACCAATGGCACCCCATACCACCACGCCGGGTGATACGTCAGTATGGCGATGACGAATACACGCTTCCAATGTGCGTTCACCGCGATGTAGCCAAACACGGATGCGACCATCATGATGCTGTAAACAGAACCTGGATTCATCCGAAAAAAATGACGTTTTGCCATTCGTTCACCCAGGTTCGTCGTTGAGTACACCATTGCAGGCGCTCCTGTCTGTGATGCAGCGTCAACGGCAACCGCAGCCATGGTGTCCGAGCTGATAGTCCATGCTGCTGCAAACGTCGTCGAACTGCTCGTGCAGATGGTTGTTGTCTTGCAAACGTCCCCATCTGTTGACTCAGGGATCGAGACGTGGCTGCACGATCCGTTAGAGTCATGCGGATAAGGTGCCTGTCATCTCGACTGCTAGTGATACGAGGCCGATGGGATCCAGCACGGCGTTCCGTATTACCCTCCTGAACCCACCGATTCCATACTCTGCTAACAGTCATTGGGTCCCGACCAACGTGAGCAGCAATGTCGCTATACGATAAACCACAACTGCGATAGGCAACAATCCGACCTTTATCAAAGTCGGAAACGTGATGGTACGCATTTCTCCTCCTTACACGAGGCATCACAACAACGTTTCACCAGGCAACGGCGATCAACTGCTGTTTGTGTACGAGAAATCGGTTGGTAACTTTCCTCATGTCAGCAAGTTGTAGGTGTCGCCACCGGCGCCAGCCTTGTGTAAATGCTCTGAAAAGCTAATCATTTGAATATCACAGCATCTTCTTGCTGTCGGTTAAATTTCTCGTCTGTAGTACGTCATCTTCGCGGTGTAGCAATTTTAATGGCCAGTAGTGTAGTTACGAGAATTAACCTAACAGTAAAAAATAAACGCTCAGTTGCTTTGTATGACTTGTCCCTTGCTGCGCTACTTAGAACCGTTATGACAGATTACTCAGGACACATTGGGTTGTTAACTTCAGAATTCGGTGTTTCTTGAATAGGATCTTACATCAATTGCGGCCTTGCAAAGTAATGGTCCCAGAATTCGCTTTGAACTGTTTATTATGAGTGCGGAAAAATGAAGATGGTCAAAGGTGTAGCTGAAACGCTTTCCGAATGCGTCTCCAGTGCGCTAGCCACTACCACACGACACTTTGCACTAGTGGTGCTAATGGTTTAGCATGTAGCACCATAGGAGCTCACAGAATAGAAATAACGAGGAGGAAAAAGCTTCTTGGTATTCAGTCTCGGTGGACGCTGTTCGCTTATCAAAGGCAGCAGCATTCCAATTTTGCTTACAATCTGCAACTTGGGTATTTATGGGAAGTTACTTAATGACCTCCTTTCCTTGTAACCGTATTTCCGCTCTTTTCTAGCTGTTTCATCTCGCGCATTACTTCGCGAAACTCTTCCTTCGAACGTAATCAAGTGATGCGTAATCCGCCTCGGAATTCTATCAAAATGCTCAGGGTAGCAACATGCTTCCGACTTTTTTTTTTGTATCTTTTCTGTAAAGGAGCCACTCCAGACTTGTTTACTTCGTTATCACAGTTATTGGAGCGTCGCAGGCGTGTTTGCTAACGCATAGCCCACATTAAAGAAGAAAGTGTGAAACAGCAGCGGCCGTAAAAGGTGCTGGCGGCGGAGTAGGTTTTTTGAGTGAGAAGAGTAAACGGTGGGCCGGACCAGCGGCAGGTAGTCGCGCTGGCACACGCGCCGCGTAGTAAACAGTCCACCCCTCCCCAGCGCCACACACAGTTCTAAATATTTAATTTAAATACGAGGAATGTCATAAACAAAGCAGGCGGGAGTCTTCCTGGATAACAACGGCGGATGTAGCTTACAGGCGGAAGCGAATGCACCAATAACCCCATGGCAGATGCACTTTTTTCCGCTTCCTCGGGTTTCCATTGCGTGATACACAGTGAAATAGGAATTCGTGAGCTCTGTTACACACTTTTGTGGCTTTGCGGGATGTTTTTCTTATTTCTCATATTAGGAGAGTCATTCCATACAAATAATTTCGTTTTAACTAGGTAACTAGTGAGCTACCCTACAGCTGGATTCTAGAACTGTTACAGTGCGTCCACAGTTCCAATTACAGGCGTCCAGGGTTTCTAATAGTGGACTCAGTAGATAGGTTTTTATTTTTTTTATTTTGAGCTTTTCCTCATTACAGAGGCGTATATCCAACATAATAATTTACTCTGAAATTACTATACAAAGAATAAACGTTCTTAAACTACATTTTCAAAACATTCCTCCAGGTGTTTCGATGTTGTGTGTTCTCTTCCTCTGCGCCCATTCTCCTTAGTGTGTGATGTACATTTTGGAGCCAGGTGGTCATAAGTCGTCGTCTTCTTCTTCTCCCCTCCGGTTCCCACACCACTATCAATTTTGGTATTCTGGCTTCCTCCATTCGTCTTACATGGCCGTACCACTGTAATTTCTTCCTGTCTATTACGTCATATATTCTTTCTTCTATTTCCATTCTCCTTATTATTTCAGTGTTCCTTATCTTCTTTTTCCTGGAGAGTCTTGCCGATCTTCTCCAGAAGTCCATCTCTAGAGCTTGTAATTTTTTAATGTGCTTCAGGTTAATTGTCCAGGTCTCCGTTCCATACAGAACCACGCTCTCTAATGTAGATTTGTATATTAATTTTTTAGTTATGCTCATTACATTCATGCTCCATAAGACTCAGTTAAGTATTCCAATGACCTTCCGTGCCGGCCGGAGTGGCCGAGCGGTTCTAGGCGCTACAGTCTGGAACCGCGCGACCGCTACGGTCGCAGGTTCGAATCCTGCCTCGGGCATGGATGTGTGTGATGTCCTTAGGTTAGTTAGGTTTAATTAGGTCTAAGTTCTAGGGGACTGATGACCTCAGAAGTCCCATAGTGCTCAGAGCAATTTGAAAAATTTGACCTTCCGTCCGCTACTAATTCTTTTATCGATTTCTGACTCTGATTTTCCCCCCATTTCTAAAATGGATCCCAAATAACAGAAAGTGTTTATCTTCTTGATTTTCTTTCCTTCAATGTATAGCTCATCTGAATCACTTTGATAGGAGATCTGTTTTCTGAAATGTACATACCGTTTGGATGTGCAATAACTATGAAGATCGGATCACTTGGAAATCCGCCTCTTCACGGTACGTACACAGTGGAACGAATGAGCACTGAACTGTGTGATCTACTGGAGGCTCCAAGTGGCGATCGAACTTTACTTGCATAAGGTATCTCTGCTACGTATGCTTTCATACGCAAGGTACACCGGCACTGGTGTGTGCTGAATAATTTCTGCTGCCGCCAGGAGTTCTTCCCACCGTGCAAGAGTCTCATACGCAAGACTCTTCGTGTACTACCAGATGAAAATGTCTAGAGGAGTTAAATCTAGCGACCATGGTGGCCAAGGAGATGGACCACCTCGACCTACCCACCTTTCACCTTCTGTTTTGTTGTAAAGTCCGGGGACGACACGTGTAAAATGAGCGGATTCACCATCATGTTGGAACCACATTTCGTGACAGAGTGACAGTGGCAGATCTTTCATTAGCTCAATGAGTAGCTCTTGCAGGAAAGTCATGTGACTGACACCTGTTAGGCAGTACGGAAGAACGTACTGGTCTATGAGACGACCATCAGTTGTACCAGCCAATGCATTCATAACGAACCGTTGATGAAATCAACGTAAGTATGTGACATCAGTATATTCGTCATTCAAATTTTTTTTTTCCGATAGTTCAAATTAGTCATCCTGTTGGAAAGAACTTAATCTGTGAAAAGAATGCAGCATGGAGATTCGGGCGACGCTGTGGTTCAAATGGTTCATATGGTCTGAGCACTATGGGACTTAACATCTATGGTCATCAGTCCCCTAGAACTTAGAACTACTTAAACCTGACTAACCTAAGGGCATCGCACAACATCCAGTCATCACGAGGCAGAGAAAATCCCTGACCCCACCGGACGCTGCGGTGAAGAAACCACTTACAGAAATGGACACGTAGCTGAAAATCTGCTTGAGTCAGTGCATAGAAGTTCTGTCGGTGGTAAGGTTGGAACTGCTGGTCGTGCAGAGCACGCCAGGTGCTCTCGTGGGGCGCTTTGATGGCACCGCCAATTTTTGGAGCACACATAATCGGGATCTCTTCTACGTGATGAAGGACGTCCTGATCAGGGTCAAAAGTGAGACGCATCCGTGGAGCACCAAAGTCAACTCTACTATTTGTGAAGTCACCAATATTATAGTCGGACGATAAGTAATTTTTATGTGATATAATTACAACAGGGATTGACGACGGGACCCTCTCCTCATTTTGTGTGCGTACCGTGAATCGGGAGATTTGAAAGTGATCCTATCTTCATATTTATTTTATATCCAAACGGTACATATCCGAACATGGGTTCCGTATCAAGATTTTATTCACTAAGGCCTCTCTACAAAGCCTGGAAGCCTGTAATAAGAACTGTGAAATATTTTATATTAAGTAAAGACAACAGATCGTAGTTAGAAGAGAGGCTAACTCAGTGGCACATTCGCTATAGAATCTAATTCCATCACGACCTGAAACCCTGTTAAAATTGAACAATTTCAGCCGTTTCTCAAGATCACTGGCACTAACACTTATTCCACTCATCTTTTCAGTTATATGAGGATTAAACTGGGGCAGTTCTTCTGGGTTTTTCTTTGCAAAGGAATATTTAAAATGGAGTTAAGAATTTCAGATTTGCTACCCTCAACCCCAGTTCATGTCCCATCTGCGAGCGACTGGACACCAACCCCGGTGTCACGAACAGTCTTCACATATTACCAGAATTTCACTGGGTTTTGTGAAAGGTCATTTGACAATATTTTGCCACAGCCTACCTGTAAAACACCTAGATGCAAGACGTAATCCAAACATCCTCCCACTACCATCTACTCCAGTCCTGTAACTGGCACTTCCTACTTCATCGAAGTCAGCCACCTTTGAAAGTAGCCATTATGTCTACCAACATACCTGCAAGCACTGTGTGGAAATCTGTATTAGCATTACCACTAATAGGCTGCCTAACCACTCAAATAACCGTTGCCAAGCTGTGACAGACACACAGCTGGAACAGGTGTGCACTACACATCAAGAGGCTGCTACACAAGTAATGACTGTGTGTGGGGTCCACACAAAGGATTTTTATACAAGACAACTCTCCATCCAGTCATAACAATAACTATAGTGCACCCACAACTGTCAGTATAAGATCCCAATAAATGTTCCCTACATGCAAGACTATTAAGATCCAGGTGACTGGCACTTTGCTGTGAACGTTTCAGCTGTTGAAAGAGCTTGAAGTGCTGCTAAAAAACTAAAGCACTCACATTACACTAATTACAGAAAGGTGTTAAAATCCTAAATTGATATCAGTGAGATATTTGAGGAAATTTCAAGCAAATGGTGAAAGATATGTTGATGGTATAAGGAGTTGGTGCATTTTTCGCAGTAGACAAGAAACTCAAATCCAATGGGACAGAAATTTAAACTGCTTGTGAAACTGTCTGGGAAAGCCTTGGTATGAAGGGTGGGCATGAACTTACAACTGGATTCTTCTATCGACCACCTACATATGTATCCGAAACCTTTTTCTTTTTAAAAAAAAGTTCACCAGTACATAAGATCTCCAAACATACAGTCACCAATGAGGGAGACTCTGATCATCAATCAACTGGGAAAACCTGTTTTTTTTTCTTCTTTTTTCCAAAGTGGAGGACGTGACAAGATGTCTTGCGAAACACTACTACATGCATTCTCTGAGAACTACCTAGAACATTGTTCAGAGGCCCAATAATGATGGAAATATACTGGATCTATTAGCAACAAACAGATCTGATGTCTTTGAAAATGCCCACATTGAAACTGGTATCAGTGATCACAAGACAGTTGTAGTGACAATGATTAGCAAAGTATAAAGGGCAACTAAAACAAGAAGGATTTACATTTTCAGCAAACTAGATAAAGAGTTAGAGGTGTCTTATCTCAATAACAAACTCTTAAACATTTAGCTCCAGCAAGGAGCATATACAAGAACTGTGACTCAGGTTTAGAAAAAGGCTGACCACAAACCTTATCAAGGGCAATGTGTGAAGCCTTCAACAACAATTATGGCAGATTATTATTGTAAGATTTCTTACAAAAGCCAAAGAAATTCTAGTCTTATGTAAAGGCTGTTGATGGCACCAAAATTAGTGTTCAGTCCCTCACAGACAAGGCAGGGACTGAAATTGAGGCTAGCAAAGCAAAAGCAAAAAAGCTGATAGCTGTTCTCCAGTTTTCATTTAGAAATGAAAATCCAGGGGTACTGCTCGTTCTTAACTCTCACACCACAGCAAAGATGAACAACAGAGATGCTAGTTTCAGTGGTGCTGAGAAACAGCTAAATTCATTAAAACTGAACACAGCTCCAATGACCAATGGATCCCTATCAGATCCTGTAATGAATTCATGGCTGAGTTCATCTCCTTTTAACACTAATCTATCGAAGATCCCTGCAACAAAACACTGTACCCTGCAGTTGGGAAAAAGGACAGACCAAACCAGTTTACAAGAACGGTGGCAGAATTGATCCACAAAACTACTATCCTTTACCTTGACAGCTATTTGTTGTAAAATCTTAGAACATAATTGGAGCTAAAACATAATTAGGTATATCAAACAGATTTATCTCCTGCACACCAAACAGCATGTTGTTGTTGTTGTTATGGTCTTCAGTCCTGAGACTGGTTTGATGCAGCTCTCCATGCTACTCTATCCTGTGCAAGCTTCTTCATCTCCCAGTACCTACTGCAACCTACATCCTTCTGAATCTGCTTAGTGTATTCATCTCTTGGTCTCCCCCTACGATTTTTACCCTCCACGCTGCCCTCCAATACTAAATTGGTGATCCCTTGATGTCTCAGAACATGTCCTACCAACCGATCCCTTCTTCTGGTCAAGTTGTGCCACAAACTTCTCTTCTCCCCAATCCTATTCAATACTTCCTCATTAGTTATGTGACCTACCCATCTAATCTTCAGCATTCTTCTGTAGCACCACATTTCGAAAGTTTCTATTCTCTTCTTGTCCAAACTATTTACCGTCCATGTTTCACTTCCATACATGGCTACACTCCATACAAATACTCACTCAAACAAAAAACTGTGCCCATGACATACTGAAAGCTTTAAATCAGGGCAGTCGGGTAGATGCAGTGTTTCTCGGTTTCTGAAAGGTATTTGGCTCAGTGCCACATCTATGCTTATTGTCAAAATTATTATCGTATGGGATATCATGAACCATGGACCTTGCCGTTGGTGGGGAGGCTTGCGTGCCTCAGCGATACAGATAGCCGTACCGTAGGTACAACCACAACGGAGGGGTATCTGTTGAGAGGCCAGACAAACGTGTGGCTCCTGAAGAGGGGCAGCAGCCTTTTCAGTAGTTGCAAGGGCAACAGTTGGTTGATTGACTGATCTGGCCTTGTAACAATAACCAAAACGGCCTTGCTGTGCTGGTACTGCGAACGGCTGAAAGCAAGGGGAAACTACGGCCGTAACTTTTCCCGAGGGCATGCAGCTTTACTGTATGATTAAATGATGATGGCGTCCTCTTGGGTAAAATATTCCCGAGGTAAAATAGTCCCCCATTCGGATCTCCGGGCGGGGACTACTCAAGAGGATGTCGTTATCAGGAGAAAGAAAACTGGCGTTCTACGGATCGGAGCGTGGAATGTCAGATCCCTTAATCGGGCAGGTAGGTTAGAAAATTTAGAAAGGGAAATGGATAGGTTAAAGTTAGATATAGTGGGAATTAGTGAAGTTCGGTGGCAGGAGGAACAAGACTTCTGGTCAGGTGACCACAGGGTTATAAACACAAAGTCAAATAGGGGTAATGCAGGAGTAGGTTTAATAATGAATAGGAAAATAGGAATGTGGGTAAGCTACTACAAACAGCATAGTGAACGCATTATTGTGGCCAAGATAGATACGAAGCCCACACCTACTACAGTAGTACAAGTTTATATGCCAACTAGCTCTGCAGATGACGAAGAAATTGAAGAAATGTATGATGAAATAAAAGAAATTATTCAGATAGTGAAGGGAGACGAAAATTTAATAGTCATGGGTGACTGGAATTCGAGTGTAGGGAAAGGGAGAGAAGGAAACATAGTAGGTGAATATGGATTGGGGCTAAGAAATGAAAGAGGAAGCCGCCTGGTAGAATTTTGCACAGAGCACAACTTAATCATAGTTAACACTTGGTTTAAGAATCATGATAGAAGGTTGTATACATGGAAGAACCCTGGAGATACTAAAAGGTATCAGATAGATTATATAATGGTAAGACAGAGATTTAGGAACCAGGTTTTAAATTGTAAGACATTTCCTGGGGCAGATGTGGACTCTGACCACAATCTATTGGTTATGACCTGTAGATTAAAACTGAAGAAACTGCAAAAAGGTGGGAATTTAAGGAGATGGGACCTGGATAAACTGAAAGAACCAGAGGTTGTACACAGTTTCAGGGAGAGCATAAGGGCACAATTGACAGGAATGGGGGAAAGAAATACAGTAGAAGAAGAATGGGTAGCTCTGAGGGATGAAGTAGTGAAGGCAGCAGAGGATCAAGTAGGTAAAAATACGAGGGCTAGTAGAAATCCTTGGGTAACAGAAGAAATATTGAATTTAATTGATGAAAGGAGAAAATATAAAAATGCAGTAAATGAAGCAGGTAAAAAGGAATACAAACGTCTCAAAAATGAGATCGACAGGAAGTGCAAAATGGCTAAGCAGGGATGGCTAGAGGACAAATGTAAGGATGTAGAGGCTTATCTCACGAGGGGTAAGATAGATACTGCCTACAGGAAAGTTAAAGAGACCTTTGGAGATAAGAGAACCACTTGTATGAACATCAAGAGCTCAGATGGAAACCCAGTTCTAAGCAAAGAAGGGAAAGCAGAAAGGTGGAAGGAGTATATAGAGGGTCTACACAAGGGCGATGCACTTGAGGACAATATTATGGAAATGGAAGAGGATGTAGATGAAGATGAAATGGGAGATACGATACTGCGTGAAGAGTTTGACAGAGCACTGAAAGACCTGAGTCGAAACAAGGCCCCCGGAATAGACAACATTCCATTGGAACTACTGACGGCCTTGGGAGAGCCAGTCCTGACAAAACTGTACCATCTGGTGAGCAAGATGTATGAAACAGGTGAAATACCCTCAGACTTCAAGAAGAATATAATAATTCCAATCCCAAAGAAAGCAGGTGTTGACAGATGTGAAAATTACCGAACAATCAGTTTAATACGCCACAGCTGCAAAATACTAACACGAATTCTCTACAGACGAATGGAAAAACTAGTAGAAGCCGACCTCGGGGAAGATCAGTTTGGATTCCGTAGAAATACTGGAACACGTGAGGCAATACTGACCTTACGACTGATCTTAGAAGAAAGATTAAGGAAAGGCAAACCTACATTTCTAGCATTTGTAGACTTAGAGAAAGCTTTTGACAATGTTGACTGGAATACTCTCTTTCAAATTCTAAAGGTGGCAGGGGTAAAATACAGGGAGCGAAAGGCTATTTACAATTTGTACAGAAACCAGATGGCAGTTATAAGAGTCGAGGGACATGAAAGGGAAGCAGTGGTTGGGAAGGGAGTAAGATAGGGTTGTAGCCTCTCCCCGATGTTATTCAATCTGTATATTGAGCAAGCAGTAAAGGAAACAAAAGAAAAATTCGGAGTAGGTATTAAAATCCATGGAGAAGAAATAAAAACTTTGAGGTTCGCCGATGACATTGTAATTCTGTCAGAGACAGCAATGGACTTGGAAGAGCAGTTGAACGGAATGGATGGTGTCTTGAAGGGAGGATATAAGATGAACATCAACAAAAACAAAACGAGGATAATGGAATGTAGTCGAATTAAGTCGGGTGATGTTGAGGGAATTAGATTAGGAAATGAGACACTTAAAGTAGTAAAGGAGTTTTGCTATTTGGGGTGCAAAATAACTGATGATGGTCGAAGTAGAGAGGATATAAAATGTAGACTGGCAATGGCAAGGAAAGCGTTTCTCAAGAAGAGAAATTTGTTAACATCGAGTATAGATTTAAGTGTCAGGAAGTCATTTCTGAAAGTATTTGTATGGAGTGTAGCCATGTATGGAAGTGAAACATGGACGGTAAATAGTTTGGACAAGAAGAGAATAGAAGCTTTCGAAATGTGGTGCTACAGAAGAATGCTGAAGATTAGATGGGTAGATCACATAACTAATGAGGAAGTATTGAATAGGATTGGGGAGAAGAGAAGTTTGTGGCACAACTTGACCAGAAGAAGGGATCGGTTGGTAGGACATGTTCTGAGACATCAAGGGATCACCAATTTAGTATTGGAGGGCAGCGTGGAGGGTAAAAATCGTAGGGGGAGACCAAGAGATGAATACACTAAGCAGATTCAGAAGGATGTAGGTTGCAGCAGGTACTGGGAGATGAAGAAGCTTGCACAGGATAGAGTAGCATGGAGAGCTGCATCAAACCAGTCTCAGGACTGATGACCACAACAACAACAACATGAGGTAGGGGCTTCTTTTAATCGAACTACATGTAAAGTTTGACCCGTTTCATTTAAAAATAGCGTATGAGAAGATTTATTCTACACCTGTGTGCGGGATATTATTAGTTTCGGTCGACATTGTTTCCAGATTGATCCAGTTCTGTTAGATTGTCCTCAGCGAAGAGGAAGCAAGCTTCTCAGATTCAGGAATATCAGTTGCGTGAAACACATCTTACTATAGTCATACATGACATCTTGCACACTATAGATGCAAATGAACAGGAAGATTTCGTCTTCTCAGATCTGCGAAAGGTATTCGAAAAAGTGATACAACTCAGGAAGATAAGTCTCTATGGAATATTTTCGCAAATATATAATTGGGTCAATGAATAATTGACTAAAAGAATCCAGTGACTTGTACAGGACGGTGAACGGTAATCAACAAAGAAAGTAATATCAGCTCTGCCCAATATAGCGTCTAATGATTGAAATTACATAAACGAGCTATCAGGTAGGATCAACGCACATTAAGATTGTTCGCCGCCGAACTGAATTGCCCACATAGAAGAATAGTCGTTGGACGGTACTAAGGAAACACAGAAAGACTCAAACTTCTCACTTTTTGCAATGAAAGGCTGCTATCGCTATTGCAAAGGGAAAGAGCTCGGTAGTATCTGATTGCAAGAAGAGCGGTGAACAAGTTGCGCACGTTGCATCGTACATGTATTTGATTATAAAGCTCAGAAGCGATATGAAATGTGACGATCACGTAAAATCAGTACTAGGGTAGGCGAATGGCAGACCTAGATTTGTTGGAAGTGATCCAGGAAAAAGCAATGAACCGGTAAAAGAAATCGCATACAAGAAGCTGTTACATCCAATTCTATAGTATTTTTATAGTATTTGAAGTCAGTATCAAATAGGCATGACAAAACGCATCGAATGAATTCAGAGACGGGATGCTGGAATCATAGCAGGTCGGCGCACCCCATATGAAACTGCAAAAAAGTGCTGGGGGAATTTAAATGGGAATCTTTGGAATAAAAACAATGCAGTTCTCGCGAAAACTTGTTGGGTAAATTTGGAGAACCAACATTCGAAGAAGACTGTGCACCCAGTATGCTGCCACCAAATTATGTCTCGCGCAGGGATCATGAGACTAAGATAAGAGGGTTTACAGAGAGATTAAGACATTTATTTTTCAATCGCATCTTACGATAATGTAATAGGACAGAAAACCGATAATACTTGTATCACGTACCCTGCGTCGTGCAATGTATAGTGACTTGTGGAGCATACAAGTTGTCCTAGGAGTAATGGTCAATATTCATGGATACGACAGGGACTCTAATTTGAAACAATAAACTTGATATGGACATATGCGCCATTCTGAATGGTTTCCGAGATAGAACACATTTATAACTACAGAAGACGCAGTGTAGAAGAAGGATGTGGTTTATGATGTAGCCGTGAAACAGTAAGTGCAATTCATCCTCAATTAAGGGTTATTAGGGCTACCCGGTCATTAATAAAATGTTGATGGTGTACAACAGCCAGCCACAAATTGATTTTATGATAATTCGTTCAAAAAATGCCGTTACCAGTTTCGACTTTATGCAATTCATCATTAGACGACGTTCATGCTTTCGTCAGACCATACGATGTATTGGTTTACTGATACGTTGCCCTAGGATAAACAATAATTCACGGTTACAAACGTATAATCAAGATGGTTGTGCTAAAACTTGTGTCAGAATGCAACTTACGTGAAAGGTCCGTCTGCAACATTTGTTTTCACAGTTTTCTACCATCGAATCATATTCGCAATGTTGTTTGTATTTTCATCATCTAATATGTTGTTTTCCATTATTAAATACTTCCGTTTGTTCACAAAACGTATTTCCAATGCCTACCACATGTTTTGACTCACAACTTGCGAAAACAAATGTCGAGTTTACAAGGTACAAGAGTGTCAAAGAACTGCGATACAACGTTATACGAAGAAAAAAAAGGAGCCACTAATAATCTGCTGGAAGAAACAGAAATACACACACACACTTAAAATCATTTCTTCGATAATATGCTTAATGAGCAATCTAAGTTAACTAATACTCCTTTCCTGAGAAACTTCCAGGAAGTACTTGACACGTTCCAATATAAATAATTTTTCTGTACATACCTGCAGATCAAGTAACATATCTTATAATATTGTACGTGTATGTATCTACAATAGTGAATAATATTGATGGCACTAAATTAATATGGAAAAATTTTAATGTATTATTATCACCACTGTCCAAATAGCACATAAGGATTTCACACACTTTCTTATCTGCATTTATTCTCTGAGGTGGTGTAAAATAAATTTTTACCTCTGCAGTTTACAAAATCATATTTATCTACTGTATTTAATGTCATACATTTAATGCAAAATAGCTTTTCAATTTAAAACAACAGTAATTTACGTTTCTTTTCCCAAAAAGCCATATCTCTGTATCACTGAATCGCGGCACTTTTTACACTCTAGTACCTTGTAAACTGCGAATTTGTTTTCATATGTTGTAAGCCGAAACTTGTGCGCAATGAAAGTTCGTTTTGTGACCAAAAGAAAGTTTTTAATAACGCCAAACGACGTATGTGGTTGGGAAAATACAAACAACATTGCGAATATGATTCGTTGGAAGAAAGCTGTGGGAAAAAATATCGGATAAGTTGCCTTTTAACACAAGACTGTAGGGCAAACATCTTTATTACACGTCTGTAAATGTCAATTGTTGTTTATCGTAGGGCAAATCAGTGTATCATATATTCTAACGAAAATTTGAAAGCCGTCTAATGAACTGTACAAATTCGAAACCGGCAACGGTATTTTTTGAAGTAAGTGACTTAAAACAAATCTGTGGGTGGTTGCTATACACCAGGCATGGGCAACGTTCGATGACCCGCGAGCCACCTCGTAACGTGACACGATAGCATCCCTCCTAGACTAGTCGAACCTATATCGTCTGCGATGTTAATTTTTATAGGGTAGCGTTCCGTTATGAGCGGCATCCCTTTCCCGACAGGCCACGCCAGTAAATTATGCCTCAAAACACGTGTTTTTGACAGCCAGTTGCCCACCTGTGCCGTGTACCACCAACACTTTGTTTCAGATAACAGCCACGGTCTCCAGCTATGTGATTCATTGGACAACGTCCGCCAGCTCAGTTGAGTGGTACCGTGTTGCCCTACGATGCATCGGGTCCGGGTTCGATTCCCAGCAGGCTTGTGGATTTTTCTCCGCTCGTAGTCACGCAAGTCGCCCAATGTGGGGTCGACTAAAATAAGACTTGCAACTCGGCGACCGAACTTCCTCGCATGATGCCTTTCGACCAAGAATGCCACACGATCATTTCATTTTTTTATTGCACAGAACTGCATACTCTGTCATTATTTATGACACATACAAATGTTTTATTCCGAAAAGAATTGTTTGCAGTTAAGGGCGTAATTGTAACGTTATTTTGAGTTGTAACTTCCAAATCAGAAGCATATCGTACAAGCTCTCGAACCGTGATATTCTAACACTGTAACTCAATAAGTTAAAATACGAAAAGAAAGAATTAGAGTGCAAATAACTGCGTCTGCTTAGGGCTGCAGAAAACCTAGAAATCATATTATAGCAGGGGTAAGGATGGTACTGAGGGCGCCTTCTAGCAACTTGGGCCCCCGCAATATCCAATAAATAAAGCCGCGCATTCTGGTGGTGAGTTTCTCATTCCAAGCACCAGTTCGTAGTAACGTCAATAGAACGCCCTGACACAGTAGCAAGTTTTAACAGTTAGGTCACCATTTAGATTATCTTGCTTGTCTTGTTTTCACAACGCACAAAAATTTAGAGTACTGGCGGTTTTTCCCAGTACTACTAAAGCTGTTCCTACGTAAATACTCGTTATGATAATTTTCTAATGTTTCAGCTACATCAAGCGTTATATTCCAGTATTAATGTTGTACTTTATATTGATATTAGACGAAGTTAAATTTTTGTTTACAAACATGGCGGTGTTGATATTATGAACCCTCTTGGCACTGGCAGTGTGAACCCCCAATGTAAATGACATAAATGGGCACAAATTATAATCGCTACATATTTCCTGTTCAGTTTTATGTTTCAGAAGTCTCGTAAAGAGTTGACGCGTAGGAGGAAACAAAAAAGAATGACTAGGGATAAACGAAAAAAGATAAGAGTTTTAAAGACACTATCAAGCAAAGAATGGGTCTAAAGAAGTCAGCAAAATATGGGGCGATCTTCAAGAAGATTTCTACATTATGTTTTATAACAATATCTGATTTAATAAAAGTGTCTTTCTCGTAAGTTTATAAGTTTGTAGCATGAGGCTCATATTACAACCACAGTTTTTTTCGCAGAACGTTTAAGGTCCCATAAAACAATTACTTTTTGTGTCATGCAAAGTACCCCAAAAATTATATGATACGTAGATGAAAGACATGTCATAGAATGTATTTAGCAAGTCTGAAGTAGATGAAAAAGAAATTGTGCCAATAAGGAAAAAAAGATCAGTGTGTGCCCATTACACCACCTCTCCTATGACGTTGATATCGATCTCCATGATATCATTTTGTTTGTGGTAACAAACACTTACGATATTTATGGCCTTGGATAAATTTGAGAGATGGATTGATCGTACATCTCCCACTCAAAGCTCTAGACTGATTCATATGATTTATGTTCCAGTAGATATATTGGTCTATATACATAGACGCGAAGTCTAAACTTACTTCGAATGGAGCCTTATCAAATAAGTCTGTTTCTGGAGAAATCTTGCGGTAGCCATAATTAAGTTACATTTACTACGACCAGCTCGTGTAGGTAAATTTATAGTTCGCTAGCTTCCGGGTTAGTAGTTGATGCAAATTCATAACGAATCCGTGTACTGGGTGACAATAGGCGGTTCTTTATTTTGGTATCATAAACGTGACACATAGACATTTAAAACATTAAAATATAAAGAACAAAATTTACATCATTCGCAGAAATGGAAGACGCGACACATCATCGAAGGGTAAATAGTGCTTCAGCAACAGAAAGCAATAATACTATGATCTGGGTGGGGGAACGCCCATCATGTGACAATCTCAAAAACGCGAATAACAATAAGAGAAAGAGAGAGACAAATAATTAAAAAGTGAGAAATATACACAGTGTGGGGTTTCTGACGCGTGATCTATCGATGCGGTGCACCTGGCTTTTTTTACAACATAACGAACGATTTTACCATAACTGAGAATTTTTTTGTAGCTCAGAGAAAGTAAATAAACAGGCAGTTCAAAAAAGATATAAATTTTCCATCCCTGAATGTATCCAGTTTCAAGTTATGCAGGATCAACATTTAGTTTTTCCAAATCTATGTGTCTTACGTAATATAACGAACGTATACGTATTTCCTGCATGAAAATACAGAATTTTCATTTTCCAGAGCATAATAAGGTTGTTTCGTTAACGAAAAAGTTTGCTGTACCCTGTTAGAAATAAAAATTAAGCTATAATTGCTTCAACATCGCACGGTACAGACGTTACCACTCAGAAACTAAACCGCATGTCTCTCAGATGTGGCTTAATACCAGCAATAGCGTCAGTGGTGAGAGTTACACGCATTTACAGTCGCTGAATCCGGCATACTGTAGTGTTTGTATTCAGCGGCTCATATGTGGGCGCAGAAAACGCACGTCGACCACTGTCAACCGGAAACAGAATTTCAAGTTCTATTCCCGGGACACAAGAATTGCTTAGTTTATCGCTATGCGCGGAGTGAACTACTGTTGGCTGTTCGTTAACTTCGCGCTTACGTCCTTAGAAACGGGGTCATATTGACTGAACATGCACTTCCATAAATTTGCCTCCAAGTGTTTGCTTGAGTGGTGGTTTCCTGTGACAGTACGTACGCAACATCACAGCAACGAACCCTAATGTCATCATCGCAATTTAACACGAGTTGTGGATTTCATACGCTAATGTAGTATTCTGCTCACTATGCACAGTTTTAGGAATTCAAACTCATACAGGGTGGTCGGAAATTCCCGTTTCAGACTTCTAGGACTTGTAGAGGGCAGTGAGTACATCGTATTTTGAATAGGAACTCATGTCCTGAAACGTCATCCAACGAGACTACAGAGCGTCAAAGTTATAGGCGCGGGCGTCTGTGAATGTACGTCTACACGGGGTGATTCCGTGACGATGTTACAAATTTTCTAGGATGATGGAGAACGATAAATGTATTAATTTGAAGTAAGGATCCCTATACCGGAAACGAACGGGTCGAAAACTATAAACGAAAACCGTCTGATACCTCTGACAGTTGAATACATGCACCGGTTCTTGTGTTGCGAAGAGTGTAGGATTGGTAAATTTCAGTGGTGGTAATGTGGACAAAAACGAGAAAAAATGTCCAATAAACGTGGGCTCTAAAGTGCGTACCTTAACAGCTATGAACACTTGCTCAGCAGAGATGTATTTCACATTAGCGAAGATGAACGAATGGTCATAGCTCCTCAGGTATGCAATTTAGAGCCCACGCTTATTGAACATTTTTTCCCATTTTTGTCCACACTACCACCTCTGGAAGTTACCAGCCCTACACTCTTTGCAACACAAGAACTGGTACATGTATTCAACTGTCAGAGGTATCGGAACGGTTTTCGTTTATAACTTTCGACTCGTTCGTTTCTGGTACGGGGATCCTTACTTCAAATTAATAAATTTATCATTCTCCATCATCCTAGAAAGTCTGTAACATCATCACGGAATCACCCCGTATATACATACATTTACAGACGCCCGCGCCTATAACTTTGACGCTCTGTGGTCTCGTTGGATGACGTTTCCGGACACGGGTTCCTATTCAAAATACGATGTACTAACTCCTCTCTACAAGTCCTAGAAGTCTGTAACGGGAATTTCCGACACTATTCAGACAGGCAATGATTTTAATTCTACCTCGGCTATTTTCCATCCTCATTTATCTATGCTGAAGCCTATCAATGCCTATCAATATAGCCAATATGTACTGCACACTGTCATGCATTACCTCATACATCATACATTTGTGTAAGCAGATTAAGCGCATTTGTTTAGCACTTTGTTTTTGGCGTGTAGTTCCTCGACTTTCTTTTTATTTCTTGCGATTAGTTGTGCCTCTTGATCTTTGAAAAGATCCACTCAACAAATTTGCTGCTTCTTCAACAGCTCCAACAACAGCATTGTCTGTTGTCAGAAACGTTGCAAAGATAAAATATTTAAATATGTATCCACTATTTCTGATTCGCTTTTGCGGGTAAGACACAGGCTATCAACCAACGTCAAACTCAAGCGAAGTTCCTATATTTCATTTTTTTTAGTTTTATACGAACAATAATACGTTTATTACTTTCTGGTTTCCGGAATAGGTGAAATAAAACGTCCGTCTCCATTGTCATATGCGGTAACTATGGGAACTAGGCGATAAAGTGCTCGATTATTTACAATGGTGAATACCTTCATAAAAAACAGCTGTCGGCTACTATTAATTACGATTTTAACTAGTTTTTCATACGAGCATTATCAAATCGCTGTAAGATCCCTCGTATCGGGAAATTATAAATATATATTTGGACCCTGTAGGTCAACCCATCTGCGGCTGAGGTTGTATACTCATCACACCGTCTCCTGGTTAAAAAAAATGGTTCAAATGGCTCTGAGCACTATGGGACTTAACATCTATGGTCATCAGTCCCCTAGAACTTAGAACTACTTAAACCTAACTAACCTAAGGACAGCACACAACACCCAGCCATCACGAGGCAGAGAAAATCCCTGACCCCGCCGGGAATCGAACCCGGGAACCCAGGCGTGGGAAGCGAGAACGCTACCGCACGACCACGAGATGCGGGCTCTCCTGGTTAAAAATCCACGGTTGTCAAAAAGGGGCTGCTTCCCTTCCTACAACTAACTAATAAGTTAATGTTACGAAGCTGAGTCGACTCCATTTCAACCACTGCAGCAGGAAAATATCTTTGACGGCAGTAACGATCGAACACCTTTCTTCCATATAACTATCATACACAGTGACAGATCAGCTACATAATCGATAAATAAAAACTTTTGTAAGTGGCAAACAAAATCACACAATTATGAAGATCTCTGGAAGGACAAAAAAGGATCTGCAAGGTATAGAATAATAACCGCTACTAGGCACGAAAGGTGTCTCCATTTAATGCACGACCGGTTTCGGGACTGTGCCCTTCTTCAAGTGGTTTTACACTCACTTACATATTTCAGCACTCACTGTTGGAGACCACTGTTTAAATATAAAGATACAAATAATGTGATGGTGACATAACAAAAGCGATTGAAACAAGTGGAAGTTGTTTAGCGATATGTATTGTACAGCATCGAAGTACTACAGTACTTTTCAACAAATGTCGCTTAGCAACTTCTAATAGCTTCAGCTGGATCTAATTATTCACGATCACATGATTTGCTTTTTATTTAAACAGTAAACTCAAACACTGAAATAGGTAACTGAATACAAAATCAAGTGAAGATGAGCACAAGCTCGAAACCGGTGGGGCGTTAAATGAAATCAAATTCTTCTGTGAGTGTTAGCTGTTATTATTTCACACCCTGTGAAGGAACAGTCACTGAGTTAATTGCATCCATTATGGATAAAATTCAGGAAAGAATTTGTATTATGCATAAGTTACTGTTTAATGCAGGCATCGTTTACCGCAAGGACCTATACACTTCGTGTGTGTAACAAGCTGAGACAGTGAGCACCTCGATTGCAGTACCGTCGGTTATGAAATCAGATGCGGCATTCATTTACTGCAGACTTAAAGCTTAGATAGTGTGCCATCTACCGTAAACTGGTTAAAGTATATGGCGAAGGTCTCGAAAAGTGAACCTCAATTTTTTGTCATCACGGATGGAGTGCATTATTACTCCTAAACAAAATTGATGCTTCACAATTATAAATTTACGAAATCGGCGTCATTCAGGATTCCGGTTCACCAAGAAAGTAAAACAGCAATTATGGGGGCTAGTAACAACTGCGTTGACATAGGACGACTACGTACAGTGGTAGGTATGTGGTAAATTAAGTGTATGCTATTTCTGTGGCATTTTTAAACAGTATCGGTGCATGTAAAAACGTACCTCTGAACGAAGCTGAACTGAAAGATGTGATTTCCACCTGGAAATCTTGAGCACTGATCACTGCGCGACTCTCAGTAAGATGTTGTTCTATCTCGATGGTCCATTCAGATACTTTAACCAGGACGCTTTCGTGCACAGCCTTACATTCCGTTCAGGTAATGTCATTTTAAACGTTGGTAAGGAACGTAAGAAATTCACCTTTATGCTGGATCGGAGGGCTCTAAGTATGACGCCACGCCAATCCATTCCATATATCATATTCCATCTTAGCTCTATTGCATGGGTTCGCAGAACTGCCATCATCCCTGTTCTGGAGAAGTGGGTTCAAATGTCTACACTGTTATCTGGTTTTGGACTTTTGGTGGTTTCCTAAATCATTTCAGGAGAATAATGGAATGGTTCCTTCAAAGGTAACACAGATTATTTCCTAAAACATCGTTGTTCAATTGCGTATTTCATGATCCCTACTTCGAAGAGACGTTCAAGAGGTCTACTGTGATCAAGTAAGTATTAAGTGGAACTGGCTGGATTCGCAGCTTCTTCCAACATCCACATCCAGAATCTAAGGTTATCTCAGCTGTCAGGAAATGTACTGCTTTTGAGATAACTGATTTTAATAACCATGCAGTGATGAAGGGATTAGTGAAGTGCAGGAAGAAAGTGATGATTCCATAATGAGCCCGAATGGAAAATATAGGAAATGAAGGTGGTTATGTACGTTTTCCTGTTTCAATAACCACAGTATTACCAACAGTACTGAAGCTATTACTGATGACGCGGTATGTCGACTCAGTGCGATTACAATTGTTAATCAACATTCTTTATATGAGGTGAACTATGTAACCTGAACACCTCGAATAAATAACAAACGGTTCTAGAAATCGAGACGAAGTATTTAGCCAATGACAGTATGTAAGGGGTAAGTAATCTGTTGTATGGGTAACATTTATATCATATCTACGTACAGAATTACTGAACCAACTGTGTTTTCTTTTAAATTGAGCAATATACTTTTTTTAATGGCATTGTAAATCTGTTGGAAGAGGAGTTCAGCGATATAATGGTCGTCATGGTTTACAGTGAAATGTTCGCAATAACCGCAAGCTAATTCTTTAAATATAAGTGCCAAGATTTTCGACAAACGCTGTCTCTTCTCCTCTTAAAACACAATCTTTGTGGTACAAGACTAGGCCCGATACCGGAAACGATGCGTTGTCTCCACGCTTATGATAACGGTGGCTGATTATTAACAAGAATCTGTATGTTTTTTGTCAGCATATGAATGGTATTGCAAAATACGACATAAAATGTCACTATGTCTACGACTTAGCAAGAATTCTGAAACGAAATACTTGGGCTGTCCATGTTAAGTTGTTCAGCCTCCACACTGAGACTAATAACAATTAATCAGAACATAGCTTGTCACACTATTATATCTCCTTGCTAGCAAAGGCAGTAACGCAGACAGTTTTTCCAGATGATTAGAAACGACTGCTAGGATGATTCCTAAAAACAAGAAGTCAGCAAAAATTGTCTCATTCCATGCCATTGTTAGTAATTTGAAATTAACTTCTCACACAAAAAATTCGGTTATTTGCTGTTATCCACTCAGTGTAATTAATTATTACCCATTTAATTTAGTGCGATTTCCATGAACACCTGGCGATGGTAGTCGTTCTTGGGACAAACATTAGTAATAAACGTTAATTAGGTAAGACTTACGCTACTCTTCCTGAAATACAGACGCTAATATTTTGTTACCACTAATTACGATGTCAAGGGTAGTGCATACAGCGTCGAAAATATCGTCGAAATTCTAGCGTCTTTCGAGACAACACAGATATCTTAGAACTGATTTCAACGACGAACATCCAAAAACCCAGAATTTAATGTTAATGGGGGCTTCATAAAACCTAAAATAATTTATTTTAGATTTGTGTGAGGTTCAGACGGAACGAATAACGTAGCTCCCGAATAACGCGACGCCAAACAATGAAACATGATCTTTACAGTATTTAAAATCGCAGTTCTACCATTGGTTAATCCCTACATAATTTACATCGAAGGTTGGCGGATCATCACCTTAGAAAAGAAGAATTTCAAGTGACTGTGGGGAAAAAACGATTACAAGTCAGGTTATTAACCAAATATTCATTCTAGAACTCACAGGTATAACGACGTATATTATAATATGGAGTGTAGCAAAATATAATGTATCAACAGACTGAGTCTGTTCCTGTCTATTGCAGAATGATGACGTTTGTTCTTTCGTCTCATGTCTCATTATTCTGTGTGTGGATCGGGACAGTTTACTAGAAAATCATTCATTATATACCCAGAAAACTGAAGAAAATCCCCTTCTGAAACAACACATTTCATTTCTCTGTATTTCATTCCATTCGCCATACTCGATTTCCAGCGCAACATATTTTGTATACATACAGCTATTATTTCGTTGTAACATACGTATATGAAAATCAGCCAACAGCTACGTTTATGTCCCAGCGAGCAGAGGGCGTGACAGCCGCTTGCGCAACCGAACGGCGTCGTGGCCACACCCCCTTCCCCATGGATGACGCCATTCTGCGAAGATTACTCGCAGCGTCCGTAGGAAGGCCGCCAGCAAGAATTATACTAGCTGGCTGCGGCACACGCGGCTTCCATTTTCTAGAAAACCGTGTTCCGCGTAAATTATAGCTGCGCTACTAAGCTTCGTAGGTTGTTGAACGAGGAAGTTGGTCTTCTGTCAACACAATCGCTGCCTTATTTTCGTCCACACGCACTTTTAAAAGCGGTGACGTGGCTTTCGAACGTCCTTCACTGCAACTGCATTCGTACCGATCACGAAATGCGTTGAGAAATATAGTAGGGCCTACGCGTTATTAGGGTGGTACAACGGTAGTATTTCTGGTTCGAATTCCTACTCTACTTCACTGTATGAGCTACTCCAATATATTAACAGGGACTATACGTAAGCTAACCAAGCGCCCTGCATACATCGCGGAGACTTCGAATCATGTGCGCTGATCATTACACGAACAAGAAAGTGTGTAGTTACTACAATACATCGTTTGTTTTAAAGATTAAATGACACTTTATTTGTGAAGACATTGAAACAGTCGGACACTGTTAATGTACTAACAGTAATTGCTTGTATCTCTTTGCAATGTATGAAAAATTAAGTAGTTAACTTGAACTCTCTGCGTTTAGATATGTAGGAAAAGATAATCTGTTTCAAGGGGCTAGTTCAGGCTCAATGATTCAATAAATTTGTAAATAAGTACTTACCGAGGGCGTATATTTCCTTAATGGGATCTCGCGTGTTTGCTTGTTGTCTGAGGAAGAAACTGCTCATCCAGACAGATTAACAAACCTGCGGTAGAAAGTTATTTTTCTGAAAGAAGCTGTATAACACTGATCTTCCTAGGAGCGTAATCTGATGATGGAACAAGCTGTCAGACACCTCTGATGAGGAATAAATAAAATGCCAGTTTACAACCTCCCTCGCTGTGCGAAAGTTAAGCGTTGTGCATATAAACACGAGCACAGTCCACCACACACACGTTTAATAACTTGTTTTTTTTCTGGCAGACGAAGAACTGTGCCGTTCGTGTGACAGTTTCGCAAGGAAAGGCACAGTGTCACATGTCTCAAATTCCTCAGCGTCCAGCGAAGCGCGTGCCTTCGGCAGTGTGACCTAAGAAAGCGTGCCCTGACAATAGAATCGCCGGTGTCAAACGGTAGACGCGCGGCGCGGGGGCGACGGCGGGGGCGGAGAGTCGCGAGTTGGCCGTGTGCTACGGACGCGCATGGTCGCCTCGCGTGCGTCAAGGCCGGCGCTGCTAGCGCGCCACTACCTTCGCTGCGACTGGGATTTCGGCAGAGGCGGCGGCCGGACCACCGCACGCCAGGACAGAATTAGAACGCTTCTCCTGCGACGAGGGCCAGGGAGGGCGCTCTTACCTTCCAGACACAAAACTTTCCCGCCGCCGCAGCACGTGCTTCTGCCGACTGTTGCTCCGACGCGCTCACAACCCTTTACAACTCGCGGCAATAACCCTCCTAACGAAGCCGAAAATGGCCAGTTTACCTGCGCATTTGTCCCTTATTTTATGGACAGTGCTTGTGGTGGTCTTGCTAAAGACGGATATCGCCTTGAAGGAAACAACATCATTAAGCTCGTTATATGTAACAAGACTTCGTAAAGTAAGAATCGGAGAAGAATTATCAGGCAATGAAAGTCCGCACTTATTTTAGAAGCTAGATTAAGAAAAGGCAAACCTACGTTTCTAGCATTTGTAGGCTTAGAGAAAGCTTTTGACAACGTTGACTGGAATACTCTCTTTCAACTTCTGAAGGTGGCAGGGTTAAATACAGGGAGCGAAAGGCTATTTACAATTTGTACAGAAACCAGATGGCAGTTATAAGAGTCGAGGGACCTGAAAGGAAAGCAGTGGTTGGGAAGGGAGTGAGACAGGGTTGTAGCCTCTCCCGATGTTGTTCAATCTGTATATTGAGCAAGCAGTAAAGGAAACAAAAGAAAAATTCGGAGTAGGTATTAAAATCCGTGGAGAGGAAATAAAAACTTTAAGGTACGCCGATGACATTGTAATTCTGTCAGAGACAGCAAAGGACTTGGAAGAGCAGTTGAACGGAATAGACAGTGTCTTGAAAGGAGGACATAAGATGAACATCAACAAAAGCAAAACGAGGAATGGAATGTAGTCGAATTAAGTCGGGTGATGCTGAGGGAATTAGATTAGGAAATGAGACACTTAAAGTACGATCGTAGTAAAGGAGTTTGGTATTTGGGGAGCAAAATAACTGATGATGGTCGAAGTAGAGAGGATATGAAATGTAGACTGGCAATGGCAAGGAAAGCGTTTCTGAAGAAGAGAAATTTGTTAACATCGAGTATAGATTTAAGTGTCAGGAAGTCGTTTCCCAAAGTATTTGTATGGAGTGTATGGAAGTGAAACATGGACGATAACTAGTTTGGACAAGAAGAGAGTAGAAGCTTTCGAAATGTGGTGCTACAGAAGAATGCTGAAGATTTGATGGGTAGATCACATAACTAATGAGGAGGTACTGAATAGGATTGGGGAAAAGAGGAGTTTGTGGCACAACTTGACTAGAAGAAAGGATCGGTTGGTAGGACATGTTCTGAGGTATCAAGGGATCACCAGTTTAGTATTGGAGGGCAGCGTGGAGGGTAAAATTCGTAGAGGGAGACCAAGAGATGAATACACTAAGCATATTCAGGATGTAAGCTGCAGTACGTACTGGGAGATGAAGAAGCTTGCACAGAATAGAGTAACATGGAGAGCTGCATCAAACCAGTCTCAGGACTGAAGACCACAACAACAACAACAAAAACTGACGGGATGTTGTCTATCATCTACATCTACATCTACATCCATACTCCGCAAGCCACCTGACGGTGTGTGGCGGAGGGTACCTTGAGTACCTCTATCGGTTCTCCCATCTATTCCAGTCTCGTATTGTTCGTGGAAAGAAGGGTTGTCGGTATGCCTCTGTGTGGGCTCTACTCTCTCTGATTTTATCCTCATGGTCTCTTCGCGAGATATACGTAGGAGGGAGCAATTTACTGCTTGACTCCTCGGTGAAGGTATGTTCTCGAAACTTCAACAAAAGGCGGTACCCAGCTACTTAGCGTCTCTCCTGCAGTCTTCCACTGGATTTTATCTATCATCTCCGTAACGCTTTCGCGATTACTAAATGATCCTGTAACGAAGCGCGCTGCTCTCCGTTGGATCTTCTCTATTCCTTCTGTCAACCCCATCTGGTACGGATCCCACACTGGTGAGCAATATTCAAGCAGTGGGTGAACAAGTGTACTGTAACCTACTTCCTTTGTTTTCGGATTGCATTTCCTTAGGATTCTTCCAATGAATCTCAGTCTGGCATCTGCTTTACCGACGATCAACTTTATAGGATAATTCCATTTTAAATCACTCCTAATGTCTACTCCCAGATAGTTTATGGAATTAGCTGCTTCCAGTTGCTGACCTGCTATAGTGTAGCTAAATGATAAGGGATCTTTCTGGAAGAATTAGAAAAGAAATGCGTTCACCAAAAGGGAGTAGGAGAAATAAATGAAAAAAAAAATCAGATACATGCGACTTGATAATGTTGAGATTTTATTAACTGAAGGCGAGACAACGATTAGTAGCAGTTTCTTGAAACTGAAGAACAGCCGAGACTAACATGATATTTAGATAAATGTGAAAAAGATGAAGGCAATGTTGAAAAATAGAGATGTGAAGAAAAATGGAGAGAAAATGGAGAGAAACGATACTTTTACGTATCTGGTGCGCAAAAGGAGTAGAAACATTAAATGTGAAGCAGATGACAAAACAAGAACAGAAATGACAAGGGACAGTTTTATACAGTTTCTAAACTTATTGTTTTTTATAATTCCTTCAAACGCTTCAATTTTTATACTGTGTCGTAAAATACTCTTTTTGTCTGCTTATCTGCAACGGAAATTCAGCCAAAGTGATGAACATGTGTAAGAAATTTGTTCCTTCGTTTTCAGAAGCTATGAAATTGCTGGTTCAATATAAACTTGGCAGTATTTGTGTTGGAGGTGATCCACAAGAAAGTTATTCTGAAACTTTAATCATAGATGGAAAATTGTAAACTACACAATATCGCATTGGACGATTGTCGAATGAAGTATTAATAAATAGCTGTTACGTAGCACGTATCAAGAGACAGAACGTGACGCATGTTACATGTACAAATACTTAGAGAAGGCTTAGTGTTTGACGGGAGAATGACTGTCAAACGCAGAGGAATAAACGCATTTCAAAGAACTGCCTTAAAAATGCAGTTTATATTGCACGGTGATTAGTAGTCTTGAATGAGACGAAGGTGCAGAATCTCACGCCAAAAGCGAACCAGTTATCAATGAAATGGACGGAAACAGGTGGCCCTACGTAAAAGCCGGACAAGTGCGGTTAGGATTCGCGCTCTGAGAGTTATGTACAAAATTAATTATGTATATAGATAATAATAATAATAATAATAATAATTTTGTGTGGCTTAATGGCCTGATGTAAGTCTTTCTAGCGGCCACCACTTGGGGGACGTGAGTGTCCCTAACCTAACTCAGTCATTCAACTGGGAAAGTTCAGTGTGGAATTTGAACCACGTGTTGTTTCTGGCAACTCTTCACGTCATTGAGAGATGAAGGATAGCTTGAAACGAAGACTGACAGATCCGTGTTCCGACCTATATTCGATATTCCCCTGACCTTTCAGATACTTGATTTTTCGGTAGACAACCGGGATCAGCATGTACATAAAAGGTCCATCTATAGCTTTTCATGAATGAGTTTGCGAGTATCAAAATATGTGACATTTATATCGCATTGAATTAGGAGCTCAAATTTTTCGCATTGTGGACCTTAATACGTGACATAATTTCAATTGATAACTCTACCCGTTCCTGAGAAAAAGGGTACTGACGGCTGGACAGACAGGCTGACAACAAATCGATCCTATAAGGGTTTAGTTTATACCGACTGAGGTAAGAAACCCCACAAAGAAACAGCCGACTTAGCTAGTGGAGAATACTGTGTATTCTTCTCACTGAAAGTCTCGTAAAGTGCAAAAAGAATAAATGGCGATCGCTGCACAAGTCTTCTGAACTGAAAGGCAAAGAAAATTCACGAGTAGAAGTCGGGATTGTAAAAGAACAAATATCTTCATTCAGGATAATGCACCTGCCCAAGATAGTGCTTGGTAACAGAAAAATTGGATAATTTGAAGCACGAATTGAAACATTCATCCTAATCACCAGATTTGTGAGTCACAGACTTCACTCTGTTCCATCATCAGTTTGTAGCTCAAAAAAATATTGAGTTCAATGAAAAGGTTATGTCACTTGTGATGATGATGATGATGATCATAATCATGATGGAGCTTACAAGCTCATCAGCGCCCTTTCACTCATTAAAATGAACGAATGTGACTAAAACCTCGAAAATGTTCCACACTCATGCACTCGAATCGAGAAGAGAATCGCTCTGTCTTACATTCTCTAAAACAACGGAGATAGAGTAAAAGTAGCTATACATGAGATTAAAAACAAGTAAAACGACAATGGAGCTAAAAGAAAGGCACAGGCCAATGTGCTTGGCTGACTACTTAGAAAAATATGGGTGAGCCAGTCACATTAACACCATCGCCCTAAAATATTGGGAAAAATGTTGGACAGTTCACAAATCCGTCGCGACCCACTGATCGGAAAATAAAACACAATCCAATAAAATGTGGTGTACAGTTATCTGTACGTCACAAGCTCCTCACATTGGGGGGTTCTCTTGCTGAAGCAAGAAGCCATGTGTCATAGTGCTGTGGCCTATGCGAAGTCGGGTAAGGAGGACCTCGTCCCGTCGGCGTGGCTGGAACGAGGTACGCCACGGCCGAGTTTAGGGCTTTATTAGACGGAGCTTATTGTTTGCCACTTCCAGCCACTCATCCTGCCACCGACGCAAGACTCTGGAGCTCAACAGCGAGGTTATAGCATGCAGTGCAGGGGGACGACGCACCGAAATACCTGAGGGTCACGACAGGCCTCCTTGGCTGCTGGATCCGCCCTTTTGTTCCCCACAAGTCCCATATGCCCTGGTACCCAGCAGGAAGACACTGTAAGAACGTCTCATCTGCTCCACTGCCCACAATGTCGCAAACAATTCGGCATCGAACACAGTAAAATCTCGGGGCAGTCGACCCTGAGGACACGATCCGGGAAAACAACTGAGCAACCAAAAGAGTCATTCGGTTTCGACACATCCGCAAAGACAGCTACATAGCAGCCGGCCATGGTGGCAGAGCGGTTTTAGGCCCTTCAGTCCGGAACCGCGCGACTGCTACGGTCGCAGGTTCGAATCCTGCCTCGGGCATGGATGTGTGTGATGTCCTTAGGTTAGTTAGGTTTAAGTAGTTCTAAGTTCTAGGGGAATGATGACCTCAGATGTTAAGCCCCATAGTGCTCAGAGCCATTTGAACCATTTTTTAGTTACATAGTTGTGGTGCTCAGATAAAATGTCAGAAAATATGCTATGGAAAACAGGAGTAAGGGTGCAACGTCTCCTGTACTGCACCAAATCTAAAATTACTCTTGGCTTCTCCAGTAAGAAGAGCAGCAGACGGTTAAAACCCTGGATTTGGGGTCGTATTTGCTCCACACCGAGTGACTCTAGCGAAAGAACTTGCCCCCCTTCTAACAGCCGTGTACCGCAAGTCTCTAGAGGAACAGAAGGTTCCAAATGCTTGGAAAAGAGCACAGGTAGTCCCAGTCTTCAAGAAGGGTCGCCGAGCAGATGCGCAAAACTATAGACCTATATCTCTGACGTCGATCTGTTGTAGAATTTTAGAACACGTGTTTTGCTCGAGTATCATGTCGTTTTTGGAAACTCAGAATCTACTATGTAGGAATCAACATGGATTCCGGAAACAGCGATCGTGTGAAACCCAACTCGCTTTATTTGTTCATGAGACCCAGAAAATATTAGATACAGGCTCCCAGGTAGATGCTATTTTTCTTGACTTCCGGAAGGCGTTCGATACAGTTCCGCACTGTCGCCTGATAAACAAAGTAAGAGCCTACGGAATATCAGACCAGCTGTGTGGCTGGATTGAAGAGTTTTTAGCAAACAGAACACAGCATGTTGTTATCAACGGAGAGACGTCTACAGACATTAAAGTAACCTCTGGCGTGCCACAGGGGAGTGTTATGGGACCATTGCTTTTCACAATATATATAAATGACCTAATAGATAGTGTCGGAAGTTCCATGTGGCTTTTCGCGGATGATGCTGTAGTATACAGAGAAGTTGCAGCATTAGAAAATTGTAGCGAAATGCAGGAAGATCTGCAGCGGATAGGCACTTGGTGCAGGGAGTGGCAACTGACCCTTAACATAGACAAATGTAATGTATTGCGAATACATAGAAAGAAGGATCCTTTATTGTATGATTATATGATAGCGGAACAAACACTGGCAGCAGTTACTTCTGTAAAATATCTGGGAGTATGCGTGCGGAACGATTTGAAGTGGAATGATCATATAAAATTAATTGTTGGTAAGGCGGGTACCAGGTTGAGATTCATTGGGAGTGTCCTTAGAAAATGTAGTCCATCAACAAAGGAGGTGGCTTACAAAACACTCGTTCGACCTATACTTGAGTATTGCTCATCAGTGTGGTATCCGTACCAGATCGGGTTGACGGAGGAGATAGAGAAGATCCAAAGAAGAGCGGCGCGTTTCGTCACAGGGTTATTTGGTAACCGTGATAGCGTTACGGAGATGTTTAACAAATTCAAGTGGCAGACTCTGCAAGAGAGGCGCTCTGCATCGCGGTGTAGCTTGCTCGCCAGGTTTCGAGAGGGTGAGTTTCTGGATGAGGTATCGAATATATTGCTTCCCCCTACTTATACCTCCCGAGGAGATCACGAATGTAAAATTAGAGAGATTAGAGCGCGCACAGAGGCTTTCAGACAGTCGTTCTTCCCGCGAACCATACGCGACTGGAACAGGAAAGGGAGATAATTACAGTGGCACGTAAAGTGCCCTCCGCCACACACCGTTGGGTGGCTTGCGGAGTATAAATGTAGATGTAGATGTAGCGCTGCATGTGGATTCCAAACGACACTGTGGCTCGTGGGCGGCAGGAGGAAAGGTGTTCCAGAGGCGAATGAGCAACAGCATGGCGTGCGGGTGAAGTCGGACATGCAAAGAACTTACATACCTCACGCAGCTTGAGGAGCTGCTGCCAGATGGTAAGCGGTGGTTCCCTAGCCTCAGTACAGACACTGGGTGTGGGACTGGTTCTATAAACAGCTATGGCCAGCAGAATTCCCTCGTAATGGACAGCATCAATGAACTGCAAATAAGAATGCCTTGCCTATCCAGACACCAGGCACCCATAGTCCAGCCGTGAACGCACGAGAGCTCTATAAAACTAGAGCAGACACGTCCTGTCCACTCCCCAAGACCTGTGGCTAAGCACTTTGTGTTGTTTAGTGCCTTGAGTGACATGACGTTTAGATCTCTAAGGCGTGGCAATCACGACAATTTATAGTGCAGAATGAGGCCCAGAAATTTCACTGAGTTTCTAAAAAAAATGTAGGATGATGTCCCTCATATGCAAGACATTTACGTCAAAAATACGACGAGAACTATTAAAATGAACACATACAAACTTATCTGCGTAAAACTGAATTCAAATCTTTGCGGGCCAATCCTCTAATCTCCGCAATGTAAGTTGCGACTGACGATTCGCTGTTGCAACACTGAAGGAGAAACAGAAAACAGCAAAATCGTTCACAAATATGGAGGACTGCACAGGATTCCTTACCATAGACATGATACCGTTTATGGCTATGGCAAATTGGGTAACACTTAAAACACTCAATTAACTTAACATAAAGTAGTCTTCTCCTCAAATCGATCTGACAACGTGTTACCAACTCGGGTCCTAAAAAACCGCTGAGACAGGAAAGATAATATGATGTTGAGGCGGTGGTCACAAAAGCCCCATTGATGAAGTTGTGCGAGAATACTATGTCTTCAAGTAGTATCATATGCTTTTCTGATATCAAATAAGATGCCAATACAGTGAAAGACTGCTGAATATCTCACTATAGCAGAGTCAGGTTCTCATCAGTGGACCGAAAGATCCGGAATCCACACTGAGAGGGACTAAGGAGTCGCCTGGTTTCTATCAACCGGACCATAAAACGGTTAACTATTAACTCTAGTGACTTTCCTACTCAACTTGTTAAAATGATACTCCTGTAAGTACAAGGAGATGTGCGGTCTTTTCCTGGTTTGATGAGAGGTATCAGAATTATCTTCCTCTGAAAGTTGGGGAAGATGCCTATCTGCCCTATAAGATAACACATTCGAGGAGGATTTCGTTAGACGCATGTGGCAAATGTAAAATCATGCAGTACCAGTTTTTGCCGTGACCGGGTGCAGTGTCACGAGTGTTGGACAGTGCTGATCGGAGCTTCCACATGAAGAATGAGGAGTTATAGGACTCAGAACTGTTTGCTCTGAAATCCAGCTTACCCCTCTCTACAGTCGCACAGTAGTGACGAAACCCCATATTCTTGCTTGCATTGGCAGTAGGTTGTGGAAAATGGTCTGCCAGCGCCTGAGTGATATTTCCAGTTGTTGTTTGGAGATACTGATGTTTCAGTACTGCTGCTATTGGTAAACGAATGTGTTTACCATAAATCCTCCGGATGGCCTTCCATACTTTTATAGAACAAGTGGGACGGTTTATAGAGTCCAGAAATGCTTGCAATGACATTTTCTTCCTTTCCTTAACTACGCGTCGAGCGTTGGTTCACGCGTCTCTAAAGGTTATGGGGTTTTCTGCTGTAGGACGGCATTTAAATCGTCGAAGAGCCACACACCTGTCCTGGATTGCTGAATGGCACTCATCTGTCCACCAAGCCACCTAAGATGGGCTGAGGACTTTGGAAAGGATAAGTAAGTGGCGGATCACTCATGTAGTGAGGTCCAGACATTCCTGGAAACTGTTGCGATGTTCATACACAGCCAGCTGGCTGAACAGCGTCTAGTTGGTCCTGGTCACCATCAATTTTGGCGGTTTATATTGAAGCTATTCTCCATCAAGTAGGTTAATGTGGAATGAGAATTGGTCACTGTAAGTGTAGCTCATCAATGACTTCTCACTGTACAGAGTCTGCAAGGGCTGGAGAGCGGAGAGAGAGATCAAAGACTGAGAATGGCCCAGTAGCAGCACAGAAATTAGTTTGAGTAACAATGTTTATGATATACAGCTCTTGGGATGTCATGAGGCCATCCAAAACCCAACTCTCAGGGCAAATAGAGGTCGGGACCCCACAAGACATTATGAGCATCGTAGTCTCCCAAGAGGAGAAATGGGCAGGGGAGTTCTTCCAAAAGACTTGTGCGAGCCTCAGAGTCCACTGCATCAGAGGGAGGTAAATATAGTGAGCAAACTGTAATCCTCCTACAAGTGTGAATTTCAGCTGGAACTCCTCGCAGGTCAGTAGCCAGGTGAAGAGTAAAGGAGTGGTGTGCATTATTCACAAACACAGCAATACCTCCCTTGGCCCTTTGTCCAGTCAGATCGTCCTTACGAGAGACTGTATAGCCCTGTAGGACAGGTACATCAGACATATTAAAATGAGTTTCCTACGTACTGATGCACATTGGATGTTCTTGTGATACGAGCCTCCACGTGTGTCTTGAACCCATTAACGTTGTGCTGGACGATACGAGCCATTTGTCATAAGGGTTGAATTTTTCATCCTATCTTTCTACCTCTAAGGGGAGCCTACCAAATGAGGAGGCTCAGGCCTTATACATCTGAGGTGCAGCAGGTTCCCCAGAGGTTGCTCACTAACGATTGTTCCACCTTAACTGCCATGCATCTTATCAGCGCATAGCACACCTTGATATTGAGGTTTTTTTTTTATAGAGGTTTACTCCATCCTCGCGATCCGGACGGTCATGCAAGATACTCATTCCCTGTAACTCACAACGTTCCACAGCCGCGCTGTACCGTTGTCTCTGAAACATGCTCAGAGCTTACAGCGACAGAGGACTGGAAGCGTTTACCAGTCCGAGCTGAGAAACCACCGGGTCATCAGACCCGCACCCAGTAAACGAATGCTGAGCCCCTCATGGCTATGACAGGTGCTGATATTTGTTTTGTTTATCTAGAAAACTGTAGTTCAAGGATTGAGCTATTGTACTGAGTGCATCGATTATGAAGAAGTCTTAATTGAAAAATAAGTGCAAGTCTCACATAAAAATATAGACTGAGAAATTTTCACCTTGCCCTCATACATAGAGTCTTTCAGTAGGTAAAGCTGTGACAGTAGAGAGGCTAATGGCGTTACAAGATAATGGGCCAACTGTTCTCCTTATCTGTTGGCCTAACATACTTATTAATAAACCGGTATAATTTGTGACCTCAGTTTAAACGAACTCCTCATCTGCGCTCTTAGTAATGTTAATTTATTTTCTGTTTTATGACCAAATGCGTTTAGCTGAATTTAATTCATGATCTACCATATGATAAAGTAAATCTCATTTTAACTACTATAATTCGCAAACCAAAATGTCTTCTGCTTATGTTTATGTAAGTCTAATCCTAACCACTATAATTTATGATCTAAAATGGCTGCCTCCCGTCCTGTATTCTTATTGGCTGACATATTGGTGGTATTTAATTTCGACGATCAAAACTCTCCACCACTGTTTGGGGTATAGTAGTCATGTGCTTTGTACATCTGTCATTCACCATGAAGCATCAGCAGCAGCAGCAATTTCAAGTGATATTTAACGTTTTGGGGCAATCTGTTACAATTTTCTTGATTTTCTTTCAGTGTTCCACGAATACCCACTTTTCATGAAGACACATAAATATTTAAAAAGATGTCCATAGTGCATTATTCAAACAAACTCCACTCAGATCCTAATAATTTTATGTTAAACATTAGCATAGTGCAACTAATACAGTCTTGGTATTTTTTCACAGTAAGAACTTAGCCCCACATTATTAGTGAGTTGAAACCAAACTATCAGACTGCCTAAGAGGAGTCTGATGCTATAAAACTACGCACTGATCGCAAAAAACCTCGCAACACCAAGGAGGAGCTATGCAACATACACAAAGTTGGTAGATGTTTTCTACATCTGAATAATGATGTCTATTGCAGTTTCGCGCTAGTCGTGTAAGAGTGGCGCTAGTAGAGGTACTATGAGGATGCATATCAGGTTTGCTTTAAATTCACAGTAACTGTCACGAGCGTTAGGTACCTTTGAGACTAGATATGGTAAGTTGACGTTAGTCAAGAATGCCTTTAAAGTGACAAAGACGCCGTTATCAACACCTCACTGAGTTTGAACAAGGTTGTGTAGTAGGGCTACAAGAAGTTGGATGTTCCTTCTGCGATAATGCAGAAATATTTAGCAGGAATGTAGCCACTGCACACAATTTCTGGCAGCAGCGATAACGACAATTTATGGTCGCAAGGAGACCGGGCTTCGGACAGCCATGCGGCACTACCAATGGGGAAGACCATGATACTCAGTACATGGCTCTGGCGCATTGTACTGCATCTGAAGCGGCTATCTGAGCAGAAGTTGGCAGCACAGTGACACAACGAACTGTTACAAATCCGTTACTTTAAGGAGAGTTCACAGCCAGACGCCCTGTAGTGTGCATTCCACTGACACCAAACCACAGCCATTTGCGACTTCAGTAGTGTCAAGCGAGAACTCACTGGAGTGCAAGGCGGAGGTCGGTTGTGTTTTCTGATGAAAGCTGGTTATGCCTCAGTGCCTGTGTTGGCCATGTGTTGCTTAGGAGACCAGTTGAAGGCCTGCAACGAAATTGTCTGTGTATTTGAACATACTGTATGTACACCTGGTATTATGGTTCGGGGTGCAATTTTGTATAACAGCAGGAGCACTCTCGAGGTTATCCCATGGAGCCTGAGGGCCAATTTTTACCTCACCCTGCTGATTCGACCTGTTATGCTGTCATTCAAATGTTCAAATGTGTGTGAAATCTTATGGGACTTAACTGCTAAGGTCATCAGTCACTAAGTTTACACACTACTTAACCTAAAGTATCCTAAGGACAAACACACACACCCATGCCCGAGGGAGGACTCGAACCTCCGCCGGGACCAGCCGCACAGTCCATGACTGCAGTGCCTGAGACCGCTTGGCTAATCCCGCGCGGCTAGGCTGTCATTCATGAACAGCGTTCCAGGGAGTGTTTTCCAACGCGATAACGCTCGCCCATATACTGCTGTTGTAATCCAACATGCTCTTCAGAGTTTCGACGTATTGCCAAGACCTGCTCGATCATCGGATCTGTCTCCAGTCGAGCACATATGGCACATCATTGGACGACAAATCCAGTGTCATTCCCAAACACCATTAACCATTCCTGCATCCGCCAACCAAGCACAACAGGCATAGAACACCAACCTACAAACTGGCATCTGGCGCCTGAACACCACAATGCATGCTCGCGTTCAACATTCTGGCGGTTACATCGATTACTGATGTACCAGCATTTCGCATTTGCAATGGCTTATCTCGCACTTATATTAATCTGTGATTTTACAGTGTTAATCATTTACATATGTTACCTAGACAAATGTATTCCCAAAATTTCATTACTCTACATTATTTCGTTTTTGATGTTCCGACTTTTTCCATCAGTGTATGTTTACACACTCACTAAATTATACTGTACACAGTTCCCCACACTCGGTTAGGAATTGCTGAGCTACGTAATTGATTCAAAGCAAGCAAAAAATGTGGAGGCTATCTTTTGTGGACGACTCAAAAACTACAACAGCACTGTACACGTCTGGCCCTGCCTGCAGATGATTCAGCACTGCCACCCTTACTGGAGTGATGACTGAATCCAACGGCCACCACACCTTTCCCAGTGGCTTTGTGGATAAACAAATGGCTATGCACTGACAGATTCCCTTTGCTCCAAAACCTTCTGTGCCTGCCATTACCACTGACTCGTATAAATTATTCTATATACTGTCTTTCATTTCATGTAGACACTCCATAGTACATAAAAACATCCAGCCACTGTAGCTCAGTCAGTAAGGTATGTACGCTAAAGGTAGAGTAAACCCGCTACTATAGTATCCCCAACCAGCTAAGCGATAACGACTGCAGTTTTATATGAAAGAAAAACCATCTACAAATCTTTTATTTCATTTGTTCCCTTTTACAGCCTTCACAGTGCCGTTTAATCGAAGGATGTCCACCAGGCTTACATTCTCCACCCCACTGAAAATGCATATCACAAACTCATTACACTAAAACACTAGTGATAACTTGTCAAATCTGTGCGTAATATTCTGTGAAACTGACATCAGTTGGCTAAAAAAACAAATATTAGGCAGTTGCTTTCAAATTATATTACTCTTCCATTTCAAAAAGTGCCTTACACAAGTTTTTAGATTTAAGTCACTTGAATGTCTAATGTGGACCAACACTCTCATTTATATCAAATCCATAGCCTTCCATCTGCGGCATCATAATGCATTTGGGTATCATTTCTTTCTGAATATTAATTAATGACTGGACTTAGTAGATATCCTGAAAACACCAACATCCTGCAGTCATAATTTTCCCTTATGAGCAACTTAATTAACAACTTCAAAGTACTGCATGTCTCTCCTCTGTTCAGAACTTTTACTGTACATTTGTTGCCAGCAATTAAATTCATGACCTTCTTATCACATTTTGTGCCTAGTATCATAACCCCATCCACTTTTTCAGACAGTATTTATGCGAGTGATAGCGACGAGCTGACTGTGGAGCTCCGTACTTGCTTCTTTTATAATGACTATAAAAATTTATTTTTTCGTATTTTAAAATTGAATGTTGTATAGTAACAGCATCTGAAACAAAGCTTTCCCAGTCAAGTAAGAACTCTCGAACAGTGAAAATATCGAAAGCTATAGTACAGCATATCTGCTCCATCTCAGTGTATGTGGCAAGTATCAGCATTGATGTTAGTAATGAATGTTGTCAAACGTACATATCAAAACAATTTTCTTTTTCCACGTCGGTAAGGTGAAGCCATTGCATCCACATGATATGAAATCAATGTTGTTTAACTCAGTGCATAATATAAACAGCAGTGACAGCAAATGCATCAGTTTGCTAAAAATGGCAAATCGTGAGTTCTGTCTAGTGATATGAAAGTCATATTATCCTAAAATGGCTCTGAGCACTATGTGACTTAACTTCTGAGGTCATCAGTCGCCTTGAACTTAGAACTAATTAAACCTAACTAACCTAAGGACATCACACACACCCATACCCGAGGCAGGATTCAGAAAGGAGAAAGTGAAGAAAAATAAGGAGGAAAAAACTGATTAAGATGAAAAAGAAGAAGAAGGAGAAGAAGACAGATCAAGATGAAGATGTCAAATTAAGAAAAAAAAACATCTTAATGAAAGTAGAAGCTGGAAGTAACTCATCTGTGAGATCTCTAGCGCATAATCGAGGTTTATGGCAGCAGCAATACTGAACTTGATGAAAATGCATTTTGCCTACCTCAACTTGACTGAGAAAAGCACACATGCTTTTTTGTTGAATCAGCATGTACAACATGACTGGAAATTGCAAAAATATTGACTCACTGACTAACAAGGGAAGTTCCCCATCGCACATAAGCCCCCCACCCCACCCCCCACCCCTCCAACCTCACATTTAGTGGTAAAATGGCCCGAAAACTGAACACGGATCAAGCATGGAAACTCACCGACGCAAGTAAATGTGATGAACAGAGAGAGCAAGTGAAATGCCGCATATACCTCTCACAGAAATGAAAAAAAAAACGGATAAGCCAAAGTGAACTATGTTCCAGTACAGGAATTCAAGAGTCAAAACTTCCAAAACGTAACATAAAATTCGTAACATGTGGCACTTCTGTAGGAGGTCCCTTCCTCACCCTCGCTGTCGCATTACGACACAGATGTAAATTTAAATGCAGCGAACAGACACGTCAATAACCAGACGGACAATTGATAGCTTAGCGAAAAAAAGTATGAAGCACGAGGGAGATTAGAGCATGGATCTCCCCCTTCACAGTCCAACACCTTTACCATATATCCTCGACGTCGTGACTATTCAGATTCGTTTGATGTTTCACATCTTGTGCTTGGGCCATTCACTGTCATGATTTTGCCTCTTTCTTCAGTGTCCAGTACACCTTCTTCCTATTTTTGTGTTTGAGCTCTGTTCAGTTTCTGACAGGCTATCCAGTGGGCCATCTTACACTAAATCCGCGTAGCTTGCGATGGAGAGTTTTCCTTGTAAGTGTTTCACTTGTTCCACCAAGTCTCACATCCAACTAGCGTAATATGACAAGCATACCACACTGAAAAACACACATGGGCACTTGTCAGTGCGAGTAAACAACCTTAATACCACGTCAAAATTTGTCTGATATCAAATTCAGTCAAATACTATATTGACCCTTCCTGTTTAATGGTACAAATGGCTCTGAGCACTATGGGACTTAACATCGGAGGTCATCAGTCCCTTAGAACTTAGAACTACTTAAACCTAACTAACCTAAGGACATCACACATATCCATGCCCGAGGCAGGATTCGAACCTGCGACCGCAGCGGACGCGCGGTTCCAGACTGAAGCGCCTAGAACCGCTCGGCCACATCGGCCGGCTCCTGTTAAATACTGTCCACATTTACGATGCTCGTCGAACATTACAGTGTTCTTTCCATGTCTAAAACATCAGCAAAAACATACCAGCAATAGAAAAAAGGACAGTGTTTACGTCATTTTTGTGTGTACGACATTCTTAGGAACTTTACATTAAGTGGCCAAATGCTATTTTCATGCCTAACACATGTGGCTCGCTAACAATAAAAGTAAACTTCTTATGGAATATGGGAACGAATATAAAACGTACTACCCACAATTAGTTAAAACCAACGTTTGCCTGTGCAATTTAATTTAGTAATATGCAGTTCCTGAAGATGAATTTTACTTTGAATATTATTCGGCAAAACTTGAAAACCACGAAATAAAGTCAGCTACCGCTTTAAACTCCTGTTACTTATTATCACTAACAGGTGGCAGCGACAAAACTTCGATCTGAGTACCGCTCTTGGTTGGTTGGTTGATTTGGTAGGTAAAGGGACTAAACTGCTAGTTATCAGTCCTTTTTTCTGAGGGTACACAGATCTCGGATGAAAACAATACCCCAAATGAATCCTATCACATCAAATCGAGGGAACGAACAAAAGGTGTAAAACCAGACAGAAGGAGAAAATGAAAGAAGCAAGCAAAAAGTGAAAACATTAATCGAAAGGAAAAAAGCGGTAGAAGATGGTGAAACAATATAATGGGCTGGCTGATCGCAAGCATAAAAAAGGATGACCAGCCACTCTCAAACACACTATAATCCCCAATCTAAAAGCACAAGGCAAGAGAAACACAGATGGTAAAAAGACGAACACGTCAAACAGACAGCACCAGAGGGAGTGAGGGAGAGTTAAAGTATAGGTAGCGTGAAGGTCTGGGAGGGAAGGCCAGACGCCCACCCATAGATTGAGTTATACCACACTTGGTTTGAGACACAACAGAGGCTTAAATTAATTACTTTCCCATCTACGATGCTCCTCATGTGTCACAGTGCTCTTTACAAGTCTAAAATGTCTACAAAAAATCCGTCAGCAACGCAATAATTGCAGTGTTTGTGTGGAGTCTCACAATGCTGTTCTCTGCATACACACGTACCCATCAATCAGGCCGCTAAAAACATGATTATGAATTCTATATTAATCACCCTAGTGCCATTTCCATGCCTAAATCCTTACAGATAACATGCTAAACTAACAGCTGAAATCACACGTTAAGCCTGAAAGATCGATATCATAAAACTAATCTGATCAGGCATGTAGCTGCAGAAATTTTTTTTAGCTAAAATACCACACTAACCAGGCAGGCACATAAACAAATAGGTAGTATGAATTACTGAAGGTGTGTAATTAATTAGGCCCGTTGTTGGTGTAAGTCAAAATAAATTTTCAGAGTAAATATTTCCACAGCCAAATTGTTTTCATGCACCGTTCTAGGAGGGACAAAGATAATGCATCATGTTATACACTAAACCATATAATCCATGATACTGATTGATTATTACTCATACTGCTTCTATTACAAGTGACTGACACTTACTAGAGGTTATGTACAATGTCAACATTCTACAAAGATTGTAATATTTACTAGTCATAACTATGATGTCAAGGCAAGACTCTCTAAAACATTTTTAGACTTTTTTTGCACATAACCAACTATTAAGTAACGCAATCGTATAACCACAAGCATATATATAACGGGTGATATTTGAATTTCTCACATTTTTTGGGAAAGTTAATATATTCTATGTCATTGAAGAACAATTTCTTCGCCCACACCCAAATTTAATTTTTATAAGTTATCGTTCATCTTGATTATGGTATTCGTTCAAGATCATTGACCTCATGTGACGTCACCAGGGTTCGAGATGATTGATGACATCAAAGCAAAAATGCCCTCACTGGTACACGAAGCCAGGATCTCTCGATTCGAATTGAGGACTGTGGAATAAAAGAATCAAACAGCGAACGGCAAGCGGCAAATGGTAAATGGTGAATGGCTAATGGTGAATGGCAAATGGCGAATGGCACCCACACACCCCTCAGTTGTGGGTTCCGATCTAGGGGTGATGGCTAATCCACCAGCTTATTCCAGATCCACATAATTAATTGCACTATTGCGCAAATACACCATGTTAGCTTTCTATAAAGTTTCTGTAAGCATGAATCTACATTTAACGAAGGTTATTTTATATTTCCACTCAGAGCTCAGAAATTTATCATTTTTTTCAGTTCCTTGGGTGTTGCATATATCTGAATGGAAACAATGGTATGTCATATGCTGGAAAGATAGCTTTATATTGAGAAAAACACCCGATGCAGCAGTATGCTATCACTGCATATTTTCAAACTGCAGTGACCAGTTATATGTGCCGGCAGCTGTGGCCGAACGGTTTTGGGGCTTCAGTCCGGGACCGAGCTGCTGCTACGGTCGCAGATTTGAATCCTTCCTCGGGCATGGATGTGTGTGATGTCCTTAGGTTAGTTAGGTTCAAGTAGTTCTAAGTCTAGGGGACTGATGACCTCAAATGTTAAGTACCATAGTGGTCAGAGCCATTTGAACAGTTATATGTATGTTGTTACTACGTTTGCTCTTTCACACCAATCATCATTCAGGTCTTGATCCGAGTTCCTTTTACTACTAGCATTCTTCACATTACATTTGATCCATACACCACCTAAATTTCGCTAGGAATATTCGTACATTGAGACATTGTGCTGACAAAACTCTTTCTGCTCTTCGTTTTTCAGTTTTGAAGTCCATTTTCATCTCATGCTATATTGTTTTCTAATAGCTATTACGAAGAACGTCTGCCTCGCAGAAGTCTGAAAAATTAACTTTTTCTGTACACGCTTCGTTCTTGTTCCGAAACGATGTCACTGTTGAATGGAAATACATTTTCTTAATTCTCCTAGTACTTCAGTTAAACAGGTGCATTCACAGTCTTCCTATGATCAACGGCATATAGTTTATTTCCATTTGGTGTTGAAGATCCACCAAACTCAGATGGACTGCAGGTTAATACTAGAGTAGAAGGCGGGTCTACAGAATTAGTGACGACAATAAAGCTACTGTTAAGATGACTCGCGTATGGTACACTGAGGCCGGCAATAACGTTTTGTTAAGTCTGTATATTATATAGTCGCAGCTGTTCCCTATACTGTAAAACGTAAACATTCACGGCCGGAAATACCACAGTTAATAAAATGTTTCGGGGTATTATGCCGCGGTTTTACATTAAGACCCAACGTTTCGTCCCCATCCGCGCAGGACGTTATCAAGGGGCATCGTAGCTTCTTTGAATGTCCGTTAATGACTGGCTCCCTGCTGACTGCAGCAAAATTCCGCTTCCACATGCTTCCGCTCACTGGCGTGACGTCACATGTTTTGAATGCCCGAGCGCAATTGGCCGTTGTCGACTGCCGTCGTCCGCTCTTGCTTTCACCCCATATTGGGAGACTGGTGCACATCTTCTTCAGCACCGGGATCCTGAAGTCATTCAACTTCACGCTCTCCTCCTCTCTACTGAAATTCAGGGTCTGTTTTACCATCTGTATGGCCTCTCCGTATACCTTTTCATGTTATCCGCTTGTGACTATCAGTATTTGAGTTCTATCAAAATGAATGTGATGGTCTCCTGGCTGCAAAGCACGTTCTGCAAGCCGGCCAGGGTGGCCGAGCGGTTCTAGGCGCTACAGTCTGGAACTGCGCGACCGCTACGGTCGCAGGTTCGAATCCCGATTAGGTGGACTGTAAGGATCTATTACAGAAAGGACGATCTGTAATGTTAAAGAAGGAAATGTGTGGCTCATTTAACTGTTATTTACGTAGTAAATTCTCCAAATTCGTCACTGCAAGACATGATGTCAAGGCGAAGCTATCATTTCTCCAACAGAGGAGCGACAAAAATGGTTCAAATGGCTCTGAGCACTATAGGACTTAACTTCTGAGGTCATCAGTCCCCTAGATCTTAGAACTACTTCAACCTAACTAAGCTAAGGACATCACACACATCCATGTCCGAGGCAGGATTCGAACCTGCGACCGTAGCGATCACGCGGTTACAGACTGAAGCGCCTAGAACCGCACGGCCGCACCGGCAGAGGAGCGACAATGCAACAGTAAGAGGAATATTGGATAAAATCGGCAAGGAAACACTGGAAACTTTTGGAAAAAATATAAAAATCCTGTGGCAATACGATATAATGTGGAACAGCTGACATTAAAATATATGTCGTAATGGAAGAGCTGCCTGGAATATTGCAACAGGTAAGAGTAGACGACTTATAGCTTTTGGATTTGGAAATAACGCAAGATTTTGTCAGGATTTTTAATAAAATCGAGATGTGGAACTATCTAATATCAAACCTTGGCTTCTGCATGGAAGGAGACCGCCAGGGAAGCAGCAATGTGATTGTGGACAAAGACAAGACCGCTGGACTAGACTGTTTAACGTGGATGACCTCCAACAGTAAGGTTATATAACAAATTTATATGTCAAATCACAAGCCCAGATGTGAACAAAGTTATCAGAAACCATCTTATTGATTTTATAAAGTGTCCAGACATGTGGCTACGAGAAACTTTTACGTCCTCCTTGGATAAACAACATGATATTACGAGACTGCAGGCTACAATATACAACTACAGGATGGAACATGTGCTTCACCCTCTGCAAGACTGTTTCAGTGTTTTAAACTCTAACAGTATTTACCAAGTGCTCAACTGTACTCTGTCGCCAGCCGTTGTGGCCGAGCGGTTCTAGGCGCTTCAGCCTGGAACCGCGCGACCGCTGCGGTCGCAGGTTCGAATCCTGCCTCGGGCATGGATGTGTGTGATGTCCTTAGGTTAGTTAGGTTTAAGTAGTTCTAAGTTCTAGGGGACTGATGACCTCAGAAGTTAAGTCTCATAGTGCTCAGAGCCATTTGAACCATTTGAACGTTCTGCAACAGCTGATCTGTCAATCTCCTCTCTTTTGCATATCGCCCTTATGCTCTTCTAGTCTTATTTGACGGTCCTTTTTTTTAGTCCGCACGTACACCTCCCCGAAACTACATGGGATCCTATATATTTCTGCTTTTTCCAGCGGTTGGCGAACATCCTTGGCCTGCTTTAGGCGATCTTGTATCTTACGGGTCGGTTTGTAAATTACCATGATGGTCTGCAGTTTCAAAATTTTTCCTATACGGTCAGTAACGTCCTTGACGAAAGGCAGGGAAATTATTGACTTCAGCGGCGCTTGAGCATCGCTATGATTTCTACACGGTGGTCTTAACGCTATTTTTATCTCAGCGAACGAATAACCATTCTTGAGCAATGCATTGGTGAGATGTTTAACCTCTGCGTTAAGCAGCTGTGGTTCACAAACGTTCCTTGTCCTATCCGCCAACGTTTTTATGATGCCTCGCTTTTCTTGTGGGTGATGGTTTGAGTCCCGGTGTAGGTAACTGTCTCTATGCGTGGGTTTTCGGTAAACCGTGTGGCCCAAGCTATCACTTTCTTTCTTGGAAACTAGCACACCAAAAAAATTTAATCTTCCGCCTGCCTCCTTCTCCATGGTAGACTCATCCTCTGGATTGATCCCGTTGAGATGTTTGTGAGAACGACCTAACTCTTCCCTGCCACACCGCCACAAAAGAATCATCCTCGTACCGGAAACAAATATTATGTATCCTGTCCGCAGTTTCCAGTGCCTGCTCCTCGAATTTTTCCGTAAAGAAATTCGCTATTGCTGGGCTTATGGGGCTTTCCATAGCGACACCATCCATCTGTTCATAGAACTTATCGTTCAATTGAAATACGTGGTTGTGAGGCGATATTTAAACAGTTCTAAAATACCGAGAGGAAAAATCCGAGACATCTGTTGCAACCCTTCACCGAGCGGAACCATTGTGAATATGAGTCCACATCAAAACTAACTAATATGTCATCCGGCTGGACCACTATACCGTGTAATCTACTGATAGAATGTGCCGAATTATTGATATACGAATCAGATCGGCCCACATACGGTCTTAACAATATAGTCAAGAACCTGGCCATCGGATAGGTGGGCGAACCAACAGTACTCACTATACGCCTTAGAGGAACATGTTCTTTGTGCACCTTCGGCAATCCAGAAAGCCTTGGCGGTAGCGCAGCTGAATTCAAAAGACTTTTCTCAACGCTTTCTTCGATAGAAGACTTCTTTATCGTCCGCGTAACAGTTCTAAGAACTTTGTCAGTGTGGCCTTAACTCAGTTTCCTATATTTTTGCTGATCTAATAAGTCGTTAATCTTACTATGATAGGTGGTCACAGCAAAAACCACGGTTGCATTTCCCTTGTCAGCGGGGAGAGTGATAACACTCCTGTTCTCATTCAGGCGTTTCATAGAGTCCCTCTCAACCACAATTAAATTACTTTTTGTAGGCTTCTCTAAACAGTCAACTAAGACTGCGCATTCTGTAGTAATCGTTTTTCCGAAAATAACGCTGAGAGACTAGTAATTGTGGTCCTAGCTATCACAAATACGACTGAGCACAGAGAACAAATGTTTTGTACAGATGACGACGTTTTTGTAGCACTTTCCCGATCACTAACATTTTTCGTGAACTGCCAGACGATGGTAATGGCCTCTGTGTTATTCTTGCTAGCTCATAGCTGCGTCTCCAGACGGTAGGGGAAAATAGTTGCGGGAGCACCCACTGAAACGTCCCAGAACAGCCTGCCCCCAGGGCTCACACTGCCGTTCGTTGAAATGCTGGACGACTGTTTAGACTTTAATCACAATTAACCAAACTTTTAGTTGTTAATATAATAGAGTTCGTTGCACTCTTCTACTCGAATCTTACAAGTGGTCGGACTATTAAGTGTAGTTGTGCCTAAGTGCTGTCTACAGTGAAGATAACAGAAAAGAGAACATAAAATAACTTTGCGGCCTACAGAGTAACAACTTGCATCAGTTAAGTCATTTAATGTACAGCTACATCTGCATCTATGTATATAAGCCGTAAGCCTTTGTATATGGCGGAGGGTACAGCGCACCAATATTATCGATTTTCGTTACTATTACAGTTATGTATAGAGCGAGAGCAAAACAGCAGTCAGTATCGTTTTGTATGTTACCCAATCTCTCATGTTATTCTCACTGTCCCTATGAGAGGTGTACGAAGTGGCAAGATGATGGTTACCTTATTTCCTTCGAATACATTTTCTCTAAATTTACCCAAGAGGGTTTTCCGAGAACTAAGTCTCCTTTTCATACAAAGATTCCATTTAATATCCTTGGGCATTTATTACACTTTCGTATGGGGTACATTGACCTGTTAAGATCCTAGCAACCCGTCTCAGAATTCGTTCAATCTCTGTTGACGTGCAGAATTGATAAGAACTCCAAACACTGCAACGTAACGCTGGAATTCGTCTGACTATCTTCTTGTATGCGATTTCTTCCACAGCTGCAACACATTTTCTCAGACATCTTCCAACAAATTTAAAGCGTTGTAGACAGGACACAGAACATATAAAGTCATACAGAGCAAAAATTGTTTGTTAACAGCAAAACAGACGAAGATCTCGTTTCAACCCTTGTGGATGGCGATGTATTAAAAGTTGATATGGACGAGACTGGGAAAGGAAATTGGTTGTATGCTTTTCATCGGAACTATCATGGCACTTTCATTGAGCGATTTAAGGTTGAAATGGCCCTGAGCACTATGGGACCTAACATCTGAGGTCATCAGTCCCCTAGGACTTAGAACTAATTAAACCTAAGTAACGTAAGGACATCACACACATCCATGCCCGAGGCAGGATTCGAACCTGCGACCGTAGCGATCGCGCAGTTCCAGACTGAAGCGCCTAGAACCGCTCGGCCACAGCGGCCGGCGCGATTTAAGGTAACCAAGGAGAACCTAAATCTGGATTTTAACTCCCTATCTCCCTAACACAAAGCAAGAAGAAAGGAATATTATGCCATTTACACGCGGCCGACGAAGAGGTCCTCAGAATAAGGCGAAAAGTTTGGATTACCAAATCAGAGGGATGATATGGGTCATGATCCTTTCTAAAGAACCATCTCCGAATAACGCTTACGTGGTTTAGGGAACCAACAGGAAACATGGACCCGGATGTCTGGACAGGCATTAGAAACCCGGTCGTTCTGAATGTGCGTCCAGTGTATTAATTTCTCCTATACCATGCACGTTTACTAGACTGTCTCTGGTCATAGTTTTGCCAGATACGAAAGTACGTACTGTACCACATATTTCTTGACAAGAACGTGATAGCGTTATTAGTAACACTAGAGAGGCAAGTAGTGGAGCTGTACCACTCCAAGCACAGCCTGTATAGCCACCAGGTTTCCCCCCACTCCCACCCATTGCCCTCCCATCCCCCCTGCCTTCTAGGCCAATGCGTTATGTATTACAGGGAAGGTTTATCGCCTGTTGGCAGAGGCATACAAGCACCTTCAGCATGGGTGCCAGGTTGTCTGTATTTATTGATGACTATTATAGCTATAATTTATTACTTCCCCCTCCTCTACCTTCTTCCCCACTCCCAGTTGGCCACTTGTGTTGTGTTTATTAAAGATCTAATTTGTTACTAAATTAGGACTACCCAATACTTATTGGAATAATTTATTACTCTTATCACTGATATTTATAATACAGTTTGTGTAACTTATGAACCAAGATGGTTCCAATAAGGTGGAACTGTGATGTCACTATCAGACATGGCTGCCCAAGATGGTGGATACATAAGGTGTCCAAAGATTTCCCCACCCCACCACCCAGCTTCAAAAGTAGTTCTTCCAATTTCCACAGTGCTGCAGTTGCCTGCATCCATGACTGATCCACAGCATCAGGACATGCTAGCGAACTTCAGAGTTGAAATCAATTATAAATCCTTTAGCCTCTCATTGTTCACTGGTATTATTACAATTACTATTATTACTTTATTATTATTATTCATTTTGTATATATATTTTCATTTATTATTTCTCCCTCAGTGCAGTGGCACCCTGATGCAAAGGAGCAGAAATCAGCTGACATACTACCTAGCAGGAGAGACAATCGTCTCTAGTCACTGGGCTTCCACTACTTCCAATGTCAGAACCACCACTCGTTGGCAGCAGGTAACTGGTTTCAGTATAGTGCTGTTTGGTAATACTCAACAACCGACTGCCAGCAGATCTAAACACATAAATGTACACATAGCACCAGATAGTGAGTGCCAAATAATAATAAAAAATCAAGAAAGTTCAATGCAGTGTAAAGTGAAGTTTACTGAGGTGAAGCGAGGCCATAATGAAAGATGAGTACATCAATGGTGAGATGATGACAGAATACGACGTGTATCGTCCTTCTTCAGACACCTACAGTTTTACCAGGAAGGTGTACATCATTGACATGTATGGAGCTCCAACACTGAAATTAGCAGCTGGGAACTCTTCCCATTACATTTATTTACATCATCCAGGTGATGAGAACTTGTGTGGTCTATACATGTGTGAAATTGTGTGATCTATGCATTTAATTGTGGAGTGTGATAAAGTATACAGGCTGAGTTGGTGGCGACGATATGTCAACATGCTATTCAATGATTTTGTGAACTATGTGCGTGAGCATAGTGTACATGTGGATGAATTAAATCAATGTATAAATTCATATATTTTGCAGTACTGAAGGCCAATGGTTATTAAATACATAAAAGCTGAAATTACTGACAGAGTACCTAAGTACATTGCTCGTATCAGTTTGTACACAGTGGATGGTGGATTTCAGGTTTATAAAAATACTTGTTCTGAAAATGTAATACTGTATTGATGTACAGAAAGAAAGAATCATGGTATTTTTAACGATGATGATACACACATAATAAAAATATAGCTAAAATATATATAATGAAATAATAATACTCTTATAATGTTTTTATTTGCTTTTCTGCTTTAAACCTGTCGTTCCTTACTGATAATAAATATTTGAAAGTTTGTACACCTATTTAGTCGTTGTAGCTTGGTCAGTAAGATGATTGCCGAGGTTCACATAAAAATAGAGGAGTCCCACTACTATCATGCCCCCACTGGCTAGGCTATAATTGATGAGAATTTTTTGTAAGTATTTTAAGAAAGAAAAACACATAAATAAATTGAAAAAAATATGTTCTATTACCTTCCATTTTTACAAATTTCAAAAAACAAGGAATAAGCATTAACGCTCTGATCGTTCTCCTCCATTCCATAGCCTTCCAACTGCAGCACCATCACATGTATGGAAATGATTTGTTCCATAATTCTTAGAACGACTGTGCTTATAAGCTTTCTTGAAAACATCAACGCCTTGCAGTCATTACCCTTTTTTAGCAGTGGGTTAACTGATGAGTTGAAAGTACTGAAAAATGCTTCAGTGTTTGGACATCCAGTATCCATTTGTTGCCATAATGATGATGATGACGATGATGACTTATGGCTGAGGACACTAAACATCAAGTTATCAGCGCTTTTGCATTAATGATGTACCGATGATCATGGTGAAAATTTACGGAAAAAGGTCAATAAAACGGAAAACCAAGTTTCATCCGCCCACAAGAATCGCAAGGTAACCCTAGCAAGGTGAGATTCAGGAAAGCCCATAATAAAATCTCAACGAGACACAAAAGAATAACTAGATAAAATCAACGATAAAATAACTGTATAAACACAGTTAAGAAAGGGACAAATGACTGCTGCTGGTTCACTACTTATAAATAATGCGTGACCCCGCCACTCTGTGACACATTAAAATCTCATATCCAATATTTTGGGAAGACTTTCGGACGCCACAAAAACAACACTCACCTCATTGTCAGTTAAAATAGAGGGCAGATCCTATGTGAGTATCAGATCAACGCTCAGGTCATCATATAAAATACACTCAATTAAACTACGTCGTATTGATAGCTGTGTCCCGCATCTCTGAGATGCTGGGGACTCCTCCCGACGGAAGAGGAAGCCGTGTGTCAGAGGGCAGTGTCCCACTCCAAGCTATGTAAGGGTTACTTCTTCCGACCGTCACAGGTGGAAGGAGGTAAATCACGGTCGCACTGAAGGTTTTATGGACGTAGTTTATTATTCCTCACTTCAAGCCACAGAGCCCGTCCCCCCACCACCACCATATGGCCTTCCTGGTCACAAATGAAGTGACAGCCTGCATGGGGAATCAACACTAAGTAGGAGGAAAGAAGTGCGCCTCCTTGGCAGCCGTATCAACGAGTTCGTTTCCCCCAATTCTCTTTGTGCCCTGGAACCCAACGGAAAACTATTTTCTTGTCTTTTCTTTGCAAGAGAAGGATAGCGTCCTGCACTTCTTGCAACATCCGATACACTGGGTACATCTGTCCAATAGCGAGAAGAGCATGTTGATAATGTGATCAGACGAGGAATATCTTGCCATGACGCCGTGTCATCTGCTCCACTGCCCTCAGGATAGCAAACAGTTCCATGTAATAACCGGAAAACTGCACTGGGAGCCCTATCCTGAGGACAAGAGGTCAATTGAAGTGCGAAAGTAGTAGGAAAAAGCAATGTCTAAAACTGTAATACCATGATACAGAATATAAATAAAACCACTGATAAAATATGACTAACTGAAGCATAAGGGTATATTATAAAACATTTCCTATAGATGTATATTAGTATACGATATCACAAGGATATTAAAAGACAGTAAAAGTAGATATAAAATACACTACTGGCCAATAAAATGGCTACACCACGAAGATGACGTGCTACAAACGCGAAATTTAGCCGACAAGAAGAAGATGCTGTGATATGCAACTGTTCAGCTTTTCAGAGCATTCACACAAGGTTGGCGCCGGTTGCGACACCTACAACATTCTGGCATGAGCGAAGTTTCCAACCAATTTCTCATACTCAAACAGCAGTTGACCGGCGTTGCCTGGTGGAACGCTGTTGTGATGCCTCATGTAAGGAGGAGAAATGCGTACCATCACTTTTCTGACTTTGATAAAGGTCGGATTGTAGCCTATCGCGAATCCGGTTTATCGTATCGCGACATTTCTGTTGGCGTTGGTCGAGATCGAATGACTGTTAGCAGAATACGGATTCGGTGGGTTCAGGAGGGTAATACGGAACGCCGTGCTGGATCCCAACGACCTCGTGTCACTAACAGGCGAGATGACAAGCATCTTATCCGCATGGCTGTAACGGATCGTGCAGCCACGTCTCGATCCCTGAGTCAACAGATTGGGACGTTTGCGAGACAATAACCATCTGCACGAACAGCTCGACCACGTTTGCAGAAGCATGGACTATCAGCTCGGAGACCATGGCTGCGGTTACCCTTGACGCTGCATCACAGAGAGGTGCGCCTGCGATGGTGTACTCAACGACGAACCTGGGTGCACGAATGGCAAAACGTCATTTTTTCGTCTGAATCCAGGTTCTGTTTACAGCATCATGATAGTGTCATCCGTGTTTGGCGATATCGCGGTGAACGCACATTGGAAGCATGCATTCGTCATCGCCATACTGGCGTATCACCCGGCGTGATGGTGTGAGGTGCCATTGGTTACACGTCTCGGTCACCTCTTGTTCGCCTTGACGGCACTTCGAACAGTGGACGTTACATTTCAGATGTGTCACAACCCGTGGCTCTAACCTTCATTCGATCCCTGCGAAACCCTACATTGCAGCAGGATAATGCATGACCGCATATTGCAGGTCCTGTACGGGCCTTTCTGGATACAGAATAATGTTCGACTGCTGCCCTGGCCAGCACATTCTCCAGATCTCTCACCAATTGAAAACGTCTGGTCAATGGTAGCCGAGCAACTGGCTCATTATAATACGCCAGTCACTACTTTTGATGAACTGTGGTATCATGTTGAAGCTGCATGGGCAGCTGTACCTGTACACACCATCCAAGCTCTGTCCGACTCAATGCCCAGGCCTATCAAGGCCGTTATTACCGCCAGAGGTGGTTGTTCTGGGTACTGATTTCTCAGGATCTATGCACCCAAATTGCGTGAAAATGTAATGACATGTCAGTTCTAGTATAATATATTTGTCCAATGAATACCCGTTTTTCATCTGCATTTCTTCTTGGTGCAGAAATTTTAATGGCCAGTAGTGTATTTAAAATACTTAAATACAGCGTCTTCGTAGAATTTTAGGAGACAAGTTTGACACACACAAAATCGTAGAACTCTAACCACATTCGTCTCAGTGCCACTTAAAAGACAGGGCAAATCTGCCATAAAATCTGCCGCTGCCTTCTACTGAGAAAATAAAACACAGTTTACTAAATTGTGGCGTTGTGTTATCCGTACACACAAGCACCACACACTAGAGGATCCTCTCGCCGCAGGATGAAGCCAGTCGTCATAGGACTGTGGTCTGTGCGAAGACGAGTAAGCCGAATCTCGCCCCGTCTTCGTGGCTAAAGGAGGTACGCCACAGTCAGGTATCAGGCTGTACTAGACCCAGCTTGTTATCAGTCACTTCCAGCCATTCGTCTTCCCATCGGTGAGTGACTCTGTACCTCAAAAGCGAGACGAGCGCATCCAGTGGGATGCCACACTGAACTAACCTAGTATCAAGACACGCCCCCTTGGCTGCTTCATCTGGCATTTCGTTCCACACAGTATCCATGTTCCCTGGCACCCAGCAACCTCTTTCGCCATCCCTTGTAGCAGGAGGAGGATATCGTCGTTATCCTGAACTACTTTATCAGCTGGATACAAGCATTGAAGACCCTGAAGAACAGTCAGGGACTCTGAGAAATCTAGTAATTTAGCACGTATGGCATATCTCATCTGCTCCAACACCCTCAAGGTCGCCGATAGTTCGGCATAAAATACAGTGAACTATGGAGGCAACAGCTGTGAGGACGGGGCGTGAGTCGTGCTTGGGTTGCTCAGTTGGTAGAGCACTTGGCCGCGAAAAGTAAAGGTCCCGAGTGTTAGTCTCGGTCCGGCACACAGTTTTAATCTGCCAGGAAGTTTCACATCAGCGCACACTCCGCTGCAGAGTGAAAATCTCATTCTCGAAACATCCCCTAGGCTGTGGCTAAGCCATGTCTCCTTAATATCCTTTCTTTCAGGAGTGCTAGTTCTGCAAGGTTCGCAGGAGAGTTTCTGTGAAGTTTGGAAGGTAGGAGACGAGGTACTGGCAGAAGTAAAGCTGTGAGGACGGGGCGTGAGTCGTGCTTGGGTAGGTCAGTTGGTAGAGCACTTGCCCGCAAAAGGCAAAGGTCCCGAGTTCGAGAATCGGTCCGGCAGACAGTTTTAATCTGTCAGGAAGTTTCAAACCAACAGAGTGCTCCTTTAGAGTCATCCCTAAAGACAGCATTTGAGCCGTGGTGTTCATTTAAAATATCATACAATAATGTATTAAAACATATGCAGGAGTGCAATCTCTACTGTACTGCACCATATCTAAATTTATCCTGGGCCCCCGCAGTAACCAGGGCGGCAGACGGCTGTAGTCCTGCTCCACACGCAGTGACTCCAGCATATGCCACATAAGGACCTAAATGGCCTCGTTGCTCATGGACAATTGGAGAAAAGGTGTCCCACAGACGGAAGAGCAACAATATGGTGTATGGGTGAATTCAGAGCTGCGAGGGACTAATATACCTTACGCACCATGAGGAGTTGCCATTGGATTGTAAGTGGCGGTTCAGCAGCCTCAGTACAGAGACTGGGTATGGGGTTGGTCCTATAAACAGCTGTTGCCAGCCTAACCCCTCATGGTGGACAGCGTCAATGATATTCAATAGCTGCTAGTGCACGAAAGTCCTATAAAACTGAAGCAGACGCACCCTGTCCACTTTTCAAGGCCTATGGTCAAGGCAGCTTATGATGTTCAGTGCCTTCAGGGTTCAGGGTTTCAGGTCTCTCAGGTGTGGAAACAACGAGGATTAGGAGTCAAAACTGAGGCCTAGAAAACCACTGAATCTCTAAAATGTAGAAAGGTGTTATTCATATGTAAGTCAAGTAAATTTGAAATTCGATCAGAACAATTAAAATGAACATACACACAATTAACTGCAGATAAATGAAAACCCATGTTAGCAATCCATCGTCTAATCTCCGCAATGTAAGTTGCAACTGACGAGACGAGGAACAGAAAATAGCAAAATCTTCCACGAATAAAGAGCACTGTGCAGGAATGTGGAAATAAACGAAAATTGTTGTACTCGAAATGACCACACAGTCACTCAGTCTCACATGTACTAAAACCAATTAGGAAAGAAAGCATCTATACAAGAAATTAATACACAGAGAAAGCAAAACACAGAAGAGCTAAAAGGAAAACGCAGTGAAATGTGACTGGCTGACCACCTACAAAAATCTTGGGTGAGCCAGTCACCCTGTTGACATATAAAAATCATCTCCTTAAAATCTTTTTAAAAATGTTGGTCAATTCACAAAACTTTAAAACATGAACCACATTCGTTTGAACATTGTTTAAAATAGAGGGCAGACCCGTCGGCAAATCCGCAGCAGTCCTGTGGTGGGGAAATAAAACGCAGTCCAATAACACGTGGCGCACGGTGATCTGCACGCCACAAGCACCACACATTGGAGGGTCCTCTCGTCAGAGTAAGAATCCATGTGTCATAGGGATGTGGCCTATACGAAGACGAGTAAGAAGATCGTAGTCCCGTCGACGTTGATGGAAGTACGCCACGGCCTAGTTGTGGGCTTTACTATACCGATCTTGTTGTCGGTCACTTTCAGCCACTTGTCTTCCCATCGACGCATGACTTTGCACCTCAACAGCTAGGTCATAGCATGCAGAGGAATGGCACACTCTAATACCTGAGGATCACAGCACGCCTCCTTGGCTGCTCGATCCACCTTTTCGTTCCCCGCAATTCCCATGTGCTCAGGTACTCAGCAACTCATCAGTAAGACACCGCCATCAGTCGTTGCAGTTGGAGGTGGATATCCTGGATACTCAGGACGACGTTATCCGCAGGCTTTAAGCTCTGGAGAGAGTCTGAAAAGACAAGAAGTTTAGCACTGTAAGAGAGTCTCATGTGCTCCATACTCCGAAAGATCGCATAAAATTCTGCGTCGAAGATCGTAAATTCGTAAGGTAGTCGGATCTTGAGGACACGATCCGAGAAAACGACACCGCAACAAACAAAGTCTCACTGCTTAGACTCATGCATAAAGACAACTATACAGGGTGTTACAAAAAGGTACGGCCAAACTTTCAGGAAACATTCCTCACACACAAATAAAGAAAAGATGTTATGTGAACATGTGTCCGGAAACGCTTAATTTCCATGATAGAGCTCATTTTAGTTTCGTCAGTATGTACTCCAACGTGATAAAATTGTAAATTTTCACAATCAACATGTGTGGGCTGACGAGAATCCGCACGCAATTGTGCAAGCACGTCATCAACACAGATTTTCTGTGAACGTTTGGGCAGGCATTGTTGGTGATGTCTTGATTGGGCCCCATGTTCTTCCACCTATGCTCAATGGAGCACGTTATCATGATTTCATACGGGATACTCTACCCGTACTGCTAGAACATGTGCCTTTACAAGTACGACACAACATGTTGTTCATGCACGATGGAGCTCCTTCACATTTCAGTCGAAGTGTTCGTACGCTTCTCAACAACAGATTCGGTGACCGAGGGATTGGTAGAGGCGGACCAATTCCATGGCCTCCACGCTCTCCTGACCTCAACCATCTTGACTTTCATTTATGAAGGCATTTGAAAGCTCTTGTCTACGCAACCCCGGTACCAAATGTAGAGACTTTTCGTGCTCGTATTGTGGACGGCTGTGATACAATACGCCATTCTCCAGGGCTGCATCAGCGCATCAGGGATTCCATGCGACGGAGGGTGGCTGCATGTATCCTCGCTAACGGATGACATTTTGAACATTTCCTGTAACAAAGTGTTTGAAGTCATGCTGGTACGTTCTGTTGCTGTGTGTTTCCATTCCATGATTAATGTGGTTTGAAGAGAAGTAATAAAATGAGCTCTAACATGAAAAGTAAGCGTTTCCGGACACATGTCCACATAACATATTTTCTCTCTTTGTGTGTGAGGAATCTTTCCTGAAAGTTTGGCCGTACGTTTTTGTAACACCCTGTATAGTTGTACTGCTCATATAAAAGGCTGAAAATATCAACCTGCAAACAGAAGGAGGCGTGCAATCTCTCCCGTACCGCACTAAATCTAAAATGACTGTGGGTCTGCAGTAACCAGGCGGCAGACGGTTAAAACCATGGATTTGGGGTTGTACTTCCTCCACACTGAGTGACTCCCGCAGGCGCTGCACGCAGATCCCAAATGACATTGTGACTCATCGACGGTTGGAGAAAAGGCATTCCAGAGGCAGATGAGCAACAGTATGGTGTGCAGGCGAAGTTGGAGGCGCGAGAATCTTACACACCTGATGCACTACGAGGATCTGTCGCCGGATGGTAAGTGACGGTTCCCTGGTCTCAGCACAGAGGCTGGATATGGGATTGGTCTTATAAATACCCATGGCCAGCCGAATCCTCTCACGGTGGACAGCGTCAATGATCTTCAAATAAGAATACACGTTGATCCATGCACCGTGTGCGCCCATAGTCCTGCCGCGAACGCATGGAAGCCCTATAAAACTGGAGGAGATGCTCCCTGTCCGCTCCCCTAGACCTGTCGCTAAGGCACTTAAGAGATTCAGTGCTTTCAAGGTACTGGTTTTCAGGTCTCTCAGGTGTAGCAACCACGACAATTCCGAATCAAAAATGAAGCCCAGAAACCACATTGAGTCCCAAGATGTAGGATTGTGACCCCCATATGCAAGGCATGCAAATTAAAAACACGAGAACGATAAAAATGCACACACACAAAACTTTTCCGCAGAAAACTGAAAACCCGTCTTTGCAGCCCAGTCCTTTAACCTCCGCACTGTAAGTTGCAACTGACGGCTTGCTGTTGCAACACTTGAGGAGGAACAGAAAACAGCAAAATCTTCCACAAGTAAGTAACTCTGTGCAGGACTGCTAACTGTAGATGTGATACTGTTTATGGCTCTGGCAAAGAGGGTAACACTTAAAATACTGCCCTGAGGAACACCATTCTCCTGCTCAAAACTATCTGACAGCGAGTCACCAACCCGAGTCCGAAAAAGCTGTTCAGACAGGAAAGACCGTTCGAAGATGGGGAAGTGGCCACGAAAGACTCACTGATGCAGTTGTGGAAAAATTCTGTGTGACTAAGTAGTATCGCATGCCTTACTGGTATCGAAGAATTTACACTGACAGTGATGATTGTGTAGGGAAGACTGCTGAACAGCCGGCTCTAGCAGGGTTAGGTTGTCGACAGTGGATCGAAATCTCCCGAATCCACACTGACAGTGGGTAAGGAGTTGCCTGGTCTCTAACAACCAGAGTAAACGACGATTAACTATTCCCTACACAGCTCGTTAAGGTATCAGAACCACCTCCCTTCACGAGTTGGGAAAGCTGCCTGTCTGCCATATAAGATTAAAACATTTGAGGTGAATTTCGGTTGACGCCGCTGGCAATTGTATTAGCATGCAATACCGGATTTGGTCGTGACCGGGTGTGTTATCACAAGCCTCAGACAGTGCCGATTCCAGCCCCCACAGGGAGAATGGAGATGTAGGCCTCAGAAAAGTTGTATCTGAAGCCCAACTTACCCTCTCTACAGTTTCACGGTAGCGACTAAATGCCGGATCCTTGCTTGCATAGGCTGTAGGTTTACAAAATGTTAGGCCAGCGTCTGAGTGACGTCTCTGGGCGTCGTTTGGAGACACCCCTGTTTCGGCACTGCTAATATCAGTAAACGAAGTGACTCCCCATTTTTTGTAGAACAAGTGGAACGGTTGATGAAGTCCAGGAACATTTGCTATGACCGTTTTCTTGCTCTGCTTAATGACGCATCGAGCTCTCGCTCTCGCGACGCGAAAGGCTGCGACGTTTTCCACTGTCAGGCAGCATTAAAACTGTCGAAGAGCTGCACGCCTGGCTTGGACCGCTGAACGGAACTCTTCTGTCCACCAAGACACAGGTGGCCTCCTAAGAGAACCGAAAGACTGTTGTATGTATAGGTCAGCGCCATGATGGATCACATGCATGATATGGTCCTCCCATTCCTGGACGAAGTCATGGTGTTCAAACGCAGCCAACTGGTTCAACAGTGGCCAGTTAACACTGCCAATTATCCATGTTGGAGGCTTCTGTCCCAATTTGGAGAGGAAGTACTATATGAAGGTGGGGAGGTGGCCACAAAAGCCCCAATGATGAAGTTGCTTGAGAATATCATACGCCATGCTGATGTCAAAGAATATAGCAAGGCAGTGATGTTTACATAGGAAAGCCTGCTGAGTAGGTGCCTCCAGTACGGTCATATTGTCGAAATGGACCGAAATCTCGGTAATCTTCACAGAGCAGCTAAGGAGTTGCTTGATATCTAACAGTCAGACAAACCGACAGTCAACCATTTGCTCCAAGGTCTTTCCTACATAGCATGTTAAGGCGACGCTCTGGTAACTACTGGGACATGTGTGGTCCTTTCCTGGTTTCAGGAGAGGTATAAGAGTGGCCTCTTTCCATGAGTTGGGATACTAGCCTGTCTGCCATACAAATATAAAACATTCAAGGAATATCTCGTTTGAAGCTACTGGCAAATGTTGAAGCATGCAGAATCGGACTTGGTCGTGACCAGGTGTATTACAACGAGTTTCAGACAGTGCCGATTCCAGCTTCCACACGGAGAAAGGCCAGTTGTAAGACTCAGAAGTGGTGGCTCTGAAGTCCAGTTTGCCTCTGTCAACAATCGCACGGTATCAGCGAAATGGTGGATCGTGTCTAGAATCGGCAGTAGTCGCTGAAATATGCTCTGGCATCGCCTGAACGATGTTTAGGGCGTTGTTGGAGACAACCCTATTTCAGCACTGCTGCTATGGGTAACGTGTGAAATCTTATGGGACTTAACTGCTAAGGTCATCAGTCCCTAAGCTTACACACTACTTAAACTAAATTATCCTAAGGACAAACACACACACCCATGCCCGAGGGAGGACTCGAACCTCCGCCGGGACCAGCCGTACAGTCCATGACTGCAACGCCTTAGACCGCTCGGCTAATCCCACGCGGCTGCTATGGGTAAATGACTGTGTTTACTGGAAGTCCTCTGGAAGGCTTCCCTACTTTTGAAGGAGAAGTTTTACCTTTGACGGAGTCCATGAACGCTTTCTATTATCTTTTCTTGCTCTCCTTAACTACGCCCCGAGCCTTGGTCCTCCCGATCAGAAATACTGTGAATTTGTCTGTCGTTGGGCCACATTTGAACCAGCGAAGAGCAGCAGGCCTGTCCCACATTTCTGAGCAGCACTCACTGGTCCACGAAGGAACAGGTTGCCTTCTTAGACGATCTGAGAACTTTGGGATGGATAAGTCGGCGGCATGGTGGATAACTTGTGTGGTGTGGTCCATCCATTCTTGGATGTTCTCCCTGTGTTCCAATAGCAGCCAGCTGGCTTAACAGCGACCTGTCAGCCCTGATGGCCATGTATTTCGCTGGTTTCCCTTTAAGTAAACTTCCATCCGGTAGGTGGATCCATGGTGGGAACTGTTCGCTAGAACTAAGGTCGTTGGATACTTTCCACTGAGCTGAGTGTGTGAGCGAGGGAGAGCAGAAAAACAGGTCGATGGTGGAGATCGACACAGTAACAGCAGAGAAATGTATGGAACTGCCTGCATTAAGGATGCGCAGCTCCTGAAACATCATGAGGTTCTCCAAGACTCGATACCAAGGGCAAGCATAGCTCGAGCCTCATAATAGATTATGAGCATTCACATCACCCAGTAGCAGAAATGGGCTGAGGAGATGTTCAATAAGGCCTGTAAGAGCTTCAGGGTCTATCAGACCCTGTGGAGGCAATTAAATTGACCCGATAGTTATTTTCTGCCATACATGAACACTAAAGGCTACTGCTTGTATGTCAGTAAACAAGGAGAGAGCAGATGAGTATTGTGTTACTGACAAACACAGCAATGTATCTCTTGGCTCTGTCACTATTCGGGTCATCCTCTCGGTTAACTGTATAGCCCGATAGCACAGGAGCATCAGTAACATTTTAATGTGTTTCTTGTCAACACAAGCATAGGGGTGTGCCTGCGGTACTAGTTTTCAATTCCTCCACATGTGTCCTGAACCCATTAATGTTCCACTGTATGATGGGAGCCGTCTGTCACGCAGTAGCACTTTCATCCTGACTTTCTGGTGGTGAGCCCATAGTTGGTGAAGGCTCAGTCTTTCAGTGAGAAGATTGTCCCAATCCGACATCAAGAACCATCGCCTCTGGAGATGATTCGAGGGAGGTGTCAGACAGGATGACGTGAACAACGTAAGACTGTGTACTTCTCGTCCTCGTAAGTGGACGATTCTTCGCCTACAACTTAGATTTTTTTGTATGAGGCGGTTTCGGACTCACAACCGCTGAAGTAGTAGTGGCACTGATGCACAGTGGACAGTTCCTGATTTTAGGAGGGGCAGGAAGTTCCACAATATCAGCAACCACAGCCTTGTCTGGAGTTCCGGAAGCAAGAGCCAGCATTGATGTTCGATGGATGTGTTGGTATGGGTGCACGACACCAAGATCTTCAGCGCCCATGCAAAAACAGTTTGAGAGGAGAGTTGGTAAAATACACTAAACAGGAGTATAAAACAGTATGGAAAATGTGGAGAACTATCTGTGTACCCTCACAGGAGCACGAAACGAAGTATCATGACAATATTAAAACATTAACTACATAGGCAGAAAGTGGTAGAAGGAGTTAAAACAATATAGCAGATGGACATGGCTGGCTCACTGCAAGAATAAAAAAGTTTCAGCCAGCCACTCTGCAACCTCCAGCCTAAAATCTTTGGCCAGAGTTCAGAGACATCACAAAACTTAAGAACTTCAGTCACACTCGTCTCATCATCAGCTAAAATAGATGGCAGGTCCCCGCCGATATTTACTTCCGCCCCTGCATTACGGTATAAAAAGCACTCTGTTAAAATATGGTGTACAGAGATTTATGCGCCAGAAGCATCACAAAATGGGGGCTCCTCTCGTCATAGTAAAAAGCCACGTGAAAGGGGCCAGCGACCAATTCGATGATGTGTGGCGGTCACTTCATCCTGCCTGAACAACCGGCAGGAGAAGCGTCACAGCCAAGTAGGTGACTTCACCAACCATAGTTTATTGTCCGTTACTGACAGCCATTCCTCATCCCACAACTGCATGAACTTCCTATGTCGTGCAGAAACAGCCTGCAGAGGAAGAACACACTGAGCCAAAACCTGTCCTCTACAGCCCTGCTTGGCAGCCCAATCAGGCAGTTCATTTCCTCATATCCCCATGTGCCCTGGCACCCAGCAGAATGACACCTTCTTTGCTTGCCATTGGAGCAAGTATAATTGGTCATATGTCAGCTGAGCCACCTTCTCAGCTGGTTACAGGTTCTGTAACGATTGTAGAACACTAAGGGAATGGGAGCAAATGAGAAACCGTTTGTTCAGGATACGTCACATCTGTTCCAGTGCCTTCATGATTGCGTGGATCTTCACTGAAAAAACGGAATACTCATCATGTAGGCGAATCCTGGTGACATGGTCTGGGAATACTAAAGAGCAGCCAAGCAAAATCTGGTGTAATATCTTTCTTGAAATTGGTCAAGTATAAAATAAGTCTGGGCCTCTGGAGAAGCCAAGGTGGAAATCTGCTTCAACATAGATGTAAAACATTAAGACTGGCCACACCCATCTCTAAAAGACAGTCCTTTCCGCCAATCCCATAAAGCCTCATTGCCATTTCCCGATCACGAAGAAACCTTTCCATTGGAGGTTGAGTAACGATATGGTATGCAGGTGTGGACAGTGTTTTATGCGCTTAGCACACCGTAATTAGCCGTCGCCTGATGTGAAGTGGCGGTTCACCAGCCTCTGCACAGAGGCTTGGTATGGGGCTTGTTCTGAACGCTCCAGTAACCAATCAAATCCCTACATATTTGACCACGTTAAACATTTTAAAATGAGAAGTTCTCTCAGACTCATACACTGTGCATCCATAATCTAGCCCAGATCGCACAAAGGCTCTGTAAAACCAGAGCAGATATGTCCTGTCTGCTACCCATGTACTGTGGCTACCATATTTTAAAGTACTTAGAAACTTAAGGGATAGTTTTTCAGGTCCATAATATGTGACGTCCATGTAAGTTTACAGTCAAATATGAGGCCCAGGAACTTCACGGTGTCTTTAAATTTAAGAACCGTCTCCTTCATCCTCAACTCAGCAAAGTTTAAAATGGAATGAGAACGGTTAAAAAGAACACACACACAGAATCCATGATTGAAAATTGAAAACCACTCTTTTGCTCCAATTCATCCAAACGTCCAAGAGTTGTTTGCAACTAACGTGTTGTCGTTGCAAAGTTTGACCACAAACAAAAAACACTGGACAGGACTTTTCACTACTGACATAATGCTGTTAATAGGTATGGCGTGGACAGTCACACTCAAACAAGTACCTTGAGGGCCACCGTTCTCCTGCTCAGAGTGATCAGATAGGACGTCACCATCTCGGTATCGAAAATACCGTGGCGAGAGTAAGGACAGAATAAAAATGCAAAGACATCCATGAAATCCATCTTCGTGAGGCTGCTCAAGGATAAGATGCCTGCAAGGAGTATCGTCGGCCTTCTCGATGTCAAAATATGTACCGCGAAGGTGTTGCCGGTGCAGGAAAACATCTTGTACAGCCCCCTCTAGGAGGGATACGTTATGAACGATGGAACGATACGTCCTGAACCCAGACTGAAAGCTTCATTGTCTTACCCACGCAACTAGTGAGGGCAACAATAAGATAACTACTTTGGCATGTACGGTCTTTCCAAGATTTTAAAGGAGGAATTAAAATTGTTTCGCGCCACGAGTCGAGAAAGTAACCTGAGGCCCAAATGGCATTAAAAAGTGCGAGGAGGATATCTTTGTTTCGCATTGTGAGGTGTTATACATACTGTAATGGATTGTGTTGTGACCAGGGGATGTGTCACGAGGCGCAGACAATGCAGAATTTAGAGTCCACAGGGAAATCAGGCAGCTGTAATTCTCATCAGTGGTGGAGCGGAAGTCCAAACTGCTCCTCTCAGCAATTGCTCTGTGGTGATGGTAACCTGGATCCTTACTGGCGGTTGCAGTAACTGTGGTAAAATAGGCAGCCATAGACTGGGCAGTGTTTCATGGACTTGTTTGGAGATTGCCATTCTTCATTACAGCAGCCGTGGGGCACCTCTCTTCGCCCCGCCCCCTCCCCCTCCCCAGAAATTCACCTGATGGTCTCCCATAAAACGGAACGCTTCGTGGAACGATTAATAGTGTTCAGGAACCGTTGCCATGACCTTTTCTTGCTCTCGAATAATCCGGTGACATTTTGTCCTCGCTACCCAAAAGGCTCCTCGACGCTCCAGAATTGGCTGGAACTTGAGAATACGCTGAGCCGCACGCCTAGTCCTGATTGCAGAGCGGCATTCGTCGCTAAACCCCGGGACAGGCTGCCTTTCCAGTCGTCCTGTTGACTGTGGAATGGATGCTTCAGAGGGGCCGTGGATCATTTTGGTAATATGATGCATCAAAACCTCGACATTGACACGATGTTCAAATTAAGCTAACTGAATAGAAAGTGTCCAGTCTGCTCTACTGAGCACCCATCGTGGCGGTTTCCTTTTGGGTTCCACTCCATCTGGCAGGTGAATCCAGGTTGGGAACTGATCACTCCAGTGCAAGTCGTTGACCACTTTCCATTGAACAGTGTGAGCAAGGGCTGGAGAGCAAAGCGAGAGACCGATGATAGAGAACGATCCAGTTGAAGTACAGATTGTTTGTTTGTTTGTTTGGTTGGTTTGGAGATTAAAGGGACCAAACTGCAGTGCAGAAGTACATGCTCTCTCCCATATTTCGCAAATACGCACATGATGACACGAAAAATCTCTCACTTGCTTTACCCTTAGGGCAGGTAGCTGCAGAGCCCCAAAGCACATTGTGTTCGTTAAAATCACGACAGAGGATAAAGGGTTAGGGGAGGTGTGTAAGAAGGTCGTTGAGAGCCTCTTCGTCAAGCGCATCATGAGGGGGCAAATGAAGAGTACATATTGTCAGTGGATGCCACATGTGCACTACTATGACAAGCGCTTGTAAATTCGTTGTAAGGGAGAGAGGCGACGAGCGGTAGTCGATACTGACGAAAATACATGCGCCGGCCGTGGTGGCCGAGCGGTTCTAGGCGCTCAGTCCGGAACGGCGCGACTGCTACGGTCGCAAGTTCGAATCCTGCCTCGGGCATGGATGTGTGTGATGTCCTTAGGTTAGTTAGGTTTAAGTAGTTCTACGTTCTTGGGGACTGATGACCACAGATGTTAAGTCCCATAATGCTGAGAGCCATTTGAACCATTTTTGAAAATACATGCTACTCCTCTAGCTCTCTCTCCACTCAGGTCGTCCTCTTTGTGGAGTACATAGTCCCTTGCTAAGGGATGTATGATTGATGGAAGTTAGTCTTCTGGAGACACATAGTGTTCTACCCTGAGGAAGTTGACGAAGTTCCTCCAAGTACGTCCTTAACCCCTGTAAGTTCCTCTGACGTACGGGAGTCATCTGTCACAGGGGTAGCACCATCAACCTGTCTCACAGTTGGGGTTGGGAGACTGCAGCAGGTTGGGGTTCAGTCGTGGGGCGTCACACATATCTCATATTCCATCAGCTCTGGTGAAGAGTATGATGAAGCATCAGGTAGAATCATGTCGAAATGTTGTTGTTGCTTCTTGATTTCAGGCTCCCTGTTTTGAGGGCTTTGCTGGTACTGGTGTAGGAGTGGTAATGGTCGTGCTGGGCTTCTGAACAACCTTAGCCGTTGGACATACCCGGGGCTCTCCCGTGTTGGTCAATGTACCTTCGTTTGCTGTTCTAGTGTGGGTCACCGGCTCTGAAACACTTGCTGTCTTGCAAGTGTACTGACACGTGCAGGTGTTAGTACTGACACTCTCAATCTCCGTTTGTGTAAAAGCATTAGCTATTGGAGTAGGCTTCTCAAGGACTGATGCAAAAATGTAGCAAATGTGGGAGGCTGCATCGACTTGTAGATCTTTTTGACCTCACCATAGTGGATACACTTCGTTGTTTTTACTCCCAGTACTTTTCATTCCTCTAGAAAGACTGTGCAGTCCCGACACCAAACAGTGTGGTTTCCAGAGTTTATACATTTGGCAGGAGACCAACAACCAACTCCTTCATGAGCGGCCTTCCCACTGTTGCCACATGGCGGTCCTCCCTTACACCCTAGTGTTGTATGCCCAGAACGCTGGCATTTAAAACAGCGCATTGGGTCTGGGGCATACGGGCCGGCCGCAGTGGTCGTGCGGTTCTAGGCGCTCCAGTCCGGAGCCGCGCTGCTGCTACGGTCGCAGGTTCGAATCCTGCCTCGGGCAGGGATGTGTGTGATGTCTTTGGGTTAGTTAGGTTTAATTAGTTCTAAGTTCTAGGGGACTGATGATCACAGCAGTTGAGTCCCATAGTGCTCAGAGCCATTTTTTTGGGGTATACGGCTGTACGTTTAGACAAAGAAAGCCCGCCGTCACGTGCTCTGGGAGTTTGTTGGTGTAAAGTATGCATACCTTAAGAGCTATGAGTACTTGTTCATCTTTGATACTGTGAAACACATCTCTTCTACTGAAAGCTATTTACGTACCATATTTTGAGGTGTTATGGACCAAAACAAAGAAAGAAGTCAGGTAGACATCGGCCCTAAAATGCATAGTTTAAGAGGAACAAGCACTTGCTCAGTGGAAGACATGTTTTCTACAATATCGAAAATGAACAAGTGCTCATAACTCTTAAGTTGTATATTTTAGAGCCCATGATTACGAGACCATTTTTTTCTTGTTTTGGAGTGAGGGACCTGTCCCCAGATTTTGTAAAAGTATTTCTGAAACGACTTCTGTATTCGAACATTAAGTCGCGTGTGGTTAAAGTTGTGAGAAAATCAGTTCTCTGCACGTAAATTTGAATAAAATATATTTGGCTACGTGACGCAAACCCGAAATGTCGATGGAGGAGGGGTGAATGCTCTTAGTATGCATTCTGCGAACAGCGAGGAAGGAGACCGTCCGCAGTGTTCTATTAATGAAGCAAGTGGACTACTTGGCTGACATGCGCTGCAGATCACTAGTTGTCCCCGCGAGATGTTTGTATGTTTAGGTATTTCTGGCCGAATGTTAGTGCCCCCTAGTACACAGGAAACATAACACTGAGCGTTTGGCGAGCCAAACGTAAACTCACACTATTCCACCGCCTCCCCCTGTCCTTAGAAAATATTGGAAGGAATAGATCTAGGCACAGTTCACCACTGGAGGAGTCTCATTCGTCGTTAAATCTTACTTACAGAAAAATCTAAGTATGTCGTTTAACCCAAATACACTACACTTCGACAGAATATCTCGGATTTAAATAAGTTTCACATTAATGCGGCATGTATAATCATATCCAGTGCTTAAGTTGTTAACCTCGCTGTTCCAAAATGAGTTGCTGGGGTATCATTCAAGTCTACTTGCAGAGCTAGACAGGATTTTATTATTATAGCAAACACCAATCGTTAGTCTTTATTAATGTGTTGCGTTTCTCTTCCTGTACATTCCAGTACGTTAGTCTTTATTAATGTGTTGCGTTTCTCTTCCTGTACATTCCAGTAGTATGATGCGAGAAAAGAGTTCCTGTCTGATTTGAGATGATGATTACTAATAAGGATTCTCTTCGTGTCTAAATAAATTAATCTAGTCAGAATCGCATCGTTTCTCTTGATATACATATGTTTACCAGTACAAGAAAATATATTCAGCAGTGAAGTATAAATTTAAACAAAAAGAGTCTTTGCCTCTTTCCTGACTTCAGTAGTCTTTCGGGGATCCTCAACTGTTGAGATATTACCCATCATGCACTTGAGAATTATTTTATTCATTCGGCCAGATGCCAATCATTAACCATAACATGGAAGCTAAGATTCTTCATCATTCTGTGAATAGTGTGTAAAATATGTTCTCTGTGTTTTGAATATGTTTGTCTCACATCTTATTTCTGGAACTTCTATTTGTCTAGACTGGTTCGAGATAATGTCAGAAAATACTGGCATTTGCATCAGGCTAATGATAGTTCATTCTGCATGCGGATTCCATATGAATATAGCTAGACTAGTTAGGCTAAGCTAAGATAGTCCACTTCGCGGTAAGCTATAATAGCACATCCTTGGCCGACAGTGGTACTGATTTAAAAGAAAGAAATGCTAGGTAAATAATTGGAGACCCACGGTTAACGACACAGATGTTAATAGAGAACATAATCGAACATCCTTTGGTTTCTATTGCTTTCTAATAACCGCTTTTGGGAACCTTGGAAGTGCATCTTCTGGCAAGAAACTACACTACTTTATCTCCATTAATTCCGACTCGTCCTTCATTCTTTATCTCCAAACCAGCATGTTCGAGTATCATGTGCTGTTACTAATGAACCTTAAAATGAAGACTCACTGGTCAGGCACAGACATTCTGAAATATTTCTGATTAAAGAGATGAAGAAACGCTGCACTTTAGAAAAACAGACGGAACCCTCTGCCACTATTAGAGACAGTACTGTTCTCAAGTAAATAATACTCAACCATCCAAATCTGAAAAGTTGTTTTCTGTGATATACGCGTGTGCAACGCGTTACTTTGCGAAAGAACATGCTCGTCTTCTAGCAGCAATGTATCGTCGATGGATGAGCATTCCAGTAACTGGAGAAATACGAGTACACGGGTTGTTCTCGTTTTGAAGAGCGGTCGTCGAAGACCCGCACAAAACTGTAGGCTTATATCGCTGACGTCTGTCTGTCATGTAATTTTGGACCATGTTTTATGCTTACCGTATCATGACATTTCTGTTGCCATCAAATCTCCTACGTAGTAACCAAGATGGAGCCCCCAAACAAACAAGTCTGTCTGTCGGTCCACCAGACCCAGAAGGTGGTAGATACGGGTAGGTGCGTTAGCAATATCTGGCAATATCTAGACTGACGAGTGCCTAGCAAACTGAACATAGTCTACAGAGCAGATAAATTAAAACGGAGCAGTTGGAAAGAAATTAAGTAAGTTGTGGCGTAGACGGAACAACCTGCCAACAGAATACCCACCTCATGTTGTCAAGGTTGTTTCGACTAGGCTGCAGAAGCTATGCTCAGAAGACCTCACACATCTCTACAGAGCCCCAATCCCTTACACATCCTCTACACAGTCCCTATCTCTCCCCATGCGTTTTACACTTTCTTGGAGCTCTGGAGAAAGACATTAGCAGCCGTCGATTTGCTTCGGACGAAAAGGTGCACGCCTGTTTACACTCATTGCTACGTAGGCAACCACAAACATTGTTCCACGAAGGCACTGACCGTCTCGTCACACAGTGGCTATTGCTTTTGAAATAATAAACAATTTGCTTACTTTTTTCCATCTGCCTCGTTTTCATTTGACTGCCCCTTATACATCATTCTTAACAGAGGTTATTCTTCAGACGTAAAAGTAACTTCGGACGTATGCTAAGAGAGTGTTATAAAGCCACTACCTTTGCAACATACGTAGGTGACCAAGTGTACAAAGTCGGAAGTACAGTGAGATGAGGGTGCTCAAAGAAGATGCTGTAATGTACAGAGAGGTCACAACGGTAGATTACTGTAGCGAATTACAGGAAGATCTCCAGAGAATGGAGTGATCAGTACTTGCCCCTCACTTCTTTTACTAGTCTTGGTTCTAACGGCTTAGCTACACCGATGCCATTCTGAGAAATGGAACCACAAGTAAAACTAGAACACGTCTCCAGTTATGGGAAGATCGAGTCCTAGTGTCCAATATAGACTTTGAACGACTGTATAACGTGACACCTTTTTCATATATAACGTATTTAAGATGGAATATGAATTATTACAGGAGCTTGTAGTACGGACTAATTTCAATAAAAGATTCCACACAACAAACGTCCATTTTTTACTGGCTACACAAGTACAGCTGTTAAAATGTCATTCAAACAGTTAACCACGAAATGACAAATGGTTAAAAGTCGATTTTCGTGAATTGCACCTTCATCCTGTATCCGAATGGGGGACTGTTTTAGCTCCATAATGTTTACCCGAGATGGTATCGTCATCATGAAGCCATCCAATATAATAGTATGCCCTCGGGAAAAGTAACCACCGTGGCTCCCTTGCTTTCAGCCGTTCGGTGTACCATTACAGCAAGGCCATGTTAGCTAATGTTACAAGGTGAGATCAGCAGATCATCCATACTGTTGCCCTTGCAACTGCTGAAAAAGCCGTTGCCATGTCCAGACACCACAGGTTTGATGGTCTCTCCACACATACCGCTCAGTTGTAGTCGCTCCTGTGGTCCTATTATCGGTATCGTTTACGTTACAAAGCCACTCCCTCCCCCCTCCCCCTCAACGATGTACATGGAACTAAAATTGTCGAAAAATAAGGTGTTCGTCTCCAAAACTTTTCCAACTTAAAGTTCCTTTGGACATGCATTCAGAATAACACATGCACTGCAATTCGTATCTAGCTACCATTACCGGGAAAGAGACTATCAAGTACAACGTCTGACCTGTACAGGAATATACATAACGGATGTAAGAGTTCAGGTAGTAGACACATGGTTGACGACTTATGAAAGTTTGTGTCTGGCCGTGAGTCGTGCACGGATAGCCAAATGGAAAAGTGAACACTCTAGCGGGAAGTTCGGGTTCGAGTCTCGATCCGGTACGAATTTTCACTGTCATCATTCCATTCTACAGCGGATGATAGGCCTTATTCGCAATTGCGAATTCATTTAATGTGTTAAAAACTCATTTACATTACAAACATAGGATTTGTTAATCTAACTCGGCAATCACGCATGCTTCAGTTCTTCAATTGTTCTTCAATCTGTCCCCTCAGACGCACCAATCAGAAAGATAACGAACCCAGCTCAAATGTCTGCTGGATGAACTGTTTCTCAGACATCCATTGTCCTCGATTCTCCAGAGCACAGCTTTACTAGCAGACCAAGCGTTCCACTTGCTGTAGCGATTTTAGGCCAACCACATAAAACTACGTGCTGCAACAACTGTCCTGACTTCCCTTAACCACACTTTTTTTGTAGCTGTATATAGAATCCATATACTTATTAACCTTTAAAAGATACGAATATGAAACTTTACACACATATATACGAGCCTCTCAAGTTCAGATTACAGATGTTCAATATGTCCTCCATCAGCGACACGAACAATATCACATCGATACTCAAATTCCTCCCATACTCGGGCAAGCATGTCCTTTGTCACAGATCCGGTTCTTCAACTCCTCCAGGTTCTGTGGAAGTGGTGGTACATAAACGTTGTCTTTAACGAAACCCCACAGGAAGAAGTTAGAGGGTGTCAAATCTGGTGACCGTAGAACCCAGCTGAGACATGCTAGGTCGTCAGCTCTTTGACGAGCAATCCCACAGTTCAGTAGAGTTTCAGTCAGATATTCACGCACTTGGCGACTCCAGTGAAGGTGTGTCCCGTCTTGTTGAAAAACGAAGTTGTCTTCGTGCAGCCTTGGAAACAACCAGTTTTGTAACATAGATAGATACTGCTGACCGTTAAACGTGTTTACGTCAAAGAAGAATGGGCTGTAAACAGATGATCGAGATATCGCCAAAACACATTGACTTTGGGCGAATCTCGTACATGTTCAGTGGCTGCTTGTGGGTTCTGCAGGCCCCAAATTCGAACATTGTGTTTGTTTACCTGACCACTAACGTGGAAAGTCGCTTTATCACTGAACACGCTGTGTTGTGCGAAAGTGTTATCATTGTCAATAGCATCAAGAATCTCGTACAAAATGCCACACGTTTGCGTTTGTCATCAGGACGCAGAGCTTGTAACAGCTGTAACTTGTACAGCATCATAATCAACCGCCGTCTCAAAACACGCAAAATTGTTGTTGTAGGCAGGTATAACTCCCGACTGGAAAGACGAGTTGATTTTGAAGGACGACGTTGGAAAGCAGTTTCAGTTGGTGCAACATTTTCTTCAGGAAGACGAGGGCGGCCAGGACTCTTTCCTTTACATACACATCCTGTGTTTAGAAAAGGTCGATAACCATCTGCGAATGTTTCAACAATTCGGAGGATAAATTTGATACCTCAACCTTAAACGTCTTTGCACTGTAATCAGGGACCTGCACTTCGCAAACTCGAGAACACAAAATCATTTCTGCTGCGGAATAGCCATTTTAAACATATGACGGTTACCAAGCAAAACAGAGGACAACTGACATCTAGCGGCTATTAAAATAAACTAGACTATGTACTCGTTTCTCCAATAGCCGAGCCAAGGTGTAGCGATCGATAGTTTGGGCAAAATAATACTTTGTAATATGTATATTCTTTTTGAAACACCCTGATGTAGTTGAGAAGTAACTACTAGCAAAAGCATATTTCTGGTATGGGTATGGGCTGCAGCATTGTCTCAATAGAATCATTAGTGTTAAGCAATGTATCCACATCCTTGAAGTACCTCATAAATTCCGTTGTATGGTTACCAATGGAGGTGTCATAAAATTCCGGAATACTGGATCTGAAGTTGATCAGTCAGAGAGATCAGTCATAGAGTCACCTCCTGTTGACGGATAATTCACCAGCACATTAGAATGGGGAATGGTGGGGAAGGAAATTGGCTGTAACCCTTTTAGAAGAAACATCTCAGCATTCACATGATTTACGAACATCACATAAAACGAAAATCTCAGTGGCAGTATTGGAATTTGCCAAGTCTCTTATCAGAGTATCACTTTACTCAATTCGTCATTTGAAGTACATATAATGAGTACATATCCATTGTATTGTGGCGGCACTGAAACTGAAAATCGTGTGAGTATTTCTGTAAAGTAAAATTAGCAATTGACATCTCACTTTTGCAATATTCACACATTTTGCATTTGAAACAGCTTGACGCTTCTGTTTACTAGAAAAAAAAATAGGAAAATATAAAATTTATATGCTAGTAAAATTTACTGGTTCTTGCAATGTACCTTTTAATATATTTGTTACCCCAGGAACTAATGCTGACGATTTGCTATAAGAAATAACAATCAAGATAAACCATCTGTACCAGCTCTAACTACATTTTGTGAATTCATTATATTCATAGAATGTGCTATCCTTGAAAAAATACAACATCCCAGTAATGTATCTGAATGCAGAATTTATTCATGAAGGCAACCCAGAAAATGATCTCTTTGTAGTGCCATGTATTTTAGTTTTAAAACTACGTTCATCCACCTCTCCACCTCTGCAGAGAAAAATATCTTTAAACAATATACATGTTCTACATGAATATGTATTTACTGTACCATTTAATACAAAATCTTTAAATAATCCCAAACTAGATAGTGGCTTTGAATATTCAGAGATTAATGGTAATGAATGTAAATTTATCACATGTATCATTTTTTCAACAAATAAAAGAACTTCGACGCTTGGCTTTTGATATACTCTTTTTTTTTTAATCTTGTGGTAAAAGTGTTAGCCACTTTGTTACTAATTGTGATTTCATTTCATTATCTATACACACACATTTGTGATAAAAATTATATAAAATTCCATTTAGAAATTGTAAGTGATCAAGCGTCTTAATTTGACATGATGAGACAACTGGCATTCTTTTTAGTATAGGTGGCTGTGTCGTTGGTACTGACCGGCAGCTTAAGTAGACTTGTGACTGTGTCGATATTTTTTGACCATAAAAGCTTTGAATGGCATTGATCTAATCGTGAAATAATTCTAAATTTGAACCATTATAGTAAGGACACATTATTGCTTCATAAGCATCTGAATGTTGGAAATATAATGCATGACCAATTTCCTGAACTAAATCTTCAGATAGATGTGTTTGGTAGTTTGGAACATTCCCATTAGTCTCCAAGTACTACGTTTTATCTTTATACATACCTGTCTCTACTGGATCGTTATTTGTATTTTCAAACAAAGGTTGGCTTAACACATTACCTTTCCTGTCTAGTTCTTTTGAACGCTGATTTCCACATATTTCATTTGTCTGTATTCTTCTTTTACTTGTAACTGAAATATCAGGATGATTGAAAATATGAACAGACTGAATATCAATACATTTTTTCCATAAATGAAATGCTGCCTCTGTAACTTCTAATGTTTCTCATTTGCTTCCTTGTTGCGCTATTTGATATTTTTTATTCCTTTTATGCATAACGGTTCTACAGCTATCAAGTGTATTCTTTACACCACATCCGGCTATTCATAAAATTTAATGTGTCTTCACTTAACTCACTACATCATTCACTTGAACTGCTTTAGCTGTCGATGGAATATCCAAATAACCAAAATTATTCAAATATTTTTTTGCTTTACTCTTCTCATTAGATGCTGCTGCTACTATTTTCACAAACAACAACTGTAGAAATACCTTCATTTATACACACTTAAAATATTATAATATGTGGTTAAAATACTTGATGAATGTGAAAAAATTTCTAATAGAAAAGTTTTCTATTAAATGGAGTCATTCGTATATCTGGCACACCCTAAAGGCAGTGAGTGCTGTAACACTCTCCAGACTCCAATCTGTTCCAACTGCAACTTTATCAACAACATGCTTATATACAATGAGAAATCGGCATTTGTGATAATTGATAGGAAGAATAATCATTCGTTTAAAGCTATAGATGTTGATGAAGTATTGGAATTGACCAATCATCAAAAGCAATGATCATGTTAGAAAAAAAAACATAGAAACATATTTAGTGACATCGAGGTACGAATCGTTCACCCCTTCAAATATTCAAGCCAACACAGTATTTATCAAAGAATCAGGTCCATATTCTGTAACTTTAAAACAAAAAATTAGACTATCTGAACAATTTCAAGATTGGGTAACTGAAGAAGTTCAACCATTAATTCGAAAACATGGAGAATATAAAATGAAAGACAGAATAACTCTCTTACAAAATCAAAGAAGAAAGTATACAAACCTTTGGGCAAGTAATTCATGATGTGAATGGAATATCAAGCGAAACAAACAGAAAAATATTTAGATTATTATCTCACGTTGTATCTCAGACACTTGATGAATACGTAAGACCGACTTTCCTTCTATTAAGGTTATTTGACAGTACTTCTGAATATAATTATTATGTCTTTACACACATTGAAAGAAACGTATGTGAAGAAAATGAGTAGAACTGCTGTTACTCTGTAGAAAGGAAGCCACTCACACCCACCTCACTCGCATTCACTCACACAATCACTCATCTCACACCCCTGAAGACAACTGACAAAGGGTGAAAGGTGCTATACATGAGATTAAAACAGCAGTACAACCACATACGAGCGAAAAGAAAGGCACAGGGAAATGTGACTATGATTGTGAATCAGTCACCGTGTTAACACATAAAGACCGCCTCCCTAAAATATATACCTACATCTACACCTGTACCTAAATACATACTCCGCAAGCCACCGTACAGTGCGTGGCGAAGGGTACTCTTTACCTCAACTAGTCGTTTCGTTTCCTGTTCCACTCGCAGATAGAGCGAAGGAAAAACGACTATCTCGTATGCGCCTCCGCATGAGTCCCAATTTTTTGTATCTTATCTTCGTGATACCAACGCGAAATATATTTTGGCGTCAGTAGGATCGTTCTGCAATCAGCTTCAGACGCCGGCTCTCTAAACTTTCTCAGTAGTGTTGTTAAAAATGAATGTCTTCTGCCCTCCAGGGATTCCCACATGATCTCCCGAAGCATATCCATAACATTTGACTGCTGATCGAACCTACCGATAAAAATCTAGCAGCTCGCCTCTGAATTGCTTCGATGTCTTCTTTCAATCCGACCTAGTACGGATCCAAAACATTAGAGCAGTACACAAGAATAAGTTGCACTAGCGTCCTATATACGGTCTTCTTTACAGATGAACATCACTTTCCTCAAATTCTCCCAATAAACCGAAGTGGACCATTTTCGTTCCGTAACACATCCTTACATGCTCGTTCCACTTATCGCTTTCCAACGTTACACCCAGATATTTAAACGACGTTACTGTGTCAAGTAGGACACTACTAATGATTTATCCGAACATTACGGGTCTGTTTTTCCTACTCATCTGCATTAACTTACATTCCTCTGCATTGAGAGCCAGCTGCCGTTCATCCCACCAACTAGAAATTTTGTCTAGGTCATCTTGTATCAACCTACACCTTCCTGTACACCACAGCATCATCAGCGAACAACCGGAGATGGTTGCCCACCCTGTCTGCCAGATCATTTGTGCGTATAGAAAATAGCAACGGTCCTATCACACTTCCATGGGGCATTCCTGAAGTTACCCCTGTCTCCGTTGAACACACGCCGTCGAGAACAACACACTGCGTTCTATTACTTAAGAATTTTTCGAGCCAGCCACATATCTGGGAGCCTAATGCGTATGCACGTTCCTTCGTTAATATGTTTGGGTACTGGGTTACCTTGCCGAATGCTTTTCGGAAATCTGGAAATATGGAATCAGCCTATAGCCCTTCATACATAGTTCGCAGCATATCATGTGAGGAAAGAGCAAGCTGGGTTTCGCACCAGCGATGCTTTCTAAAGCCGTACTGATTCTTGGCTATGAGCTTTCCGGTCTCTAAGAAATTTGTGATATTCGATCCTATAATATGCTCTAGAATCCTGTAGCAAACCGATGTTACGGATATTGATGTGTAATCTTATATACAGGTGTCACCTGCGCTTTCTTCTAGTCGTTGGGGAATTTGCGCTGGTCGAGACATCCCCGACAAACGCAAACTAAGTAAGGGGCCAATGACGTAGCGTACCCTTTGCAAAACTGAATTAGGATTCTATCAGGACTTGGTGATTATTTATTTTCAACTCCTTCAGCTGTTCCTCTACGCCAGGGATGCTTGTTACTATGTCATCCATACGGGACTGTGTGCGATGGTCAAACGACGGTGCATTTGTACGTTTCTCCTGCTTGAACGATTTCTTAAACGTGGAATTTAAAAGTTCGGCCTTCCTTTTGCTGTCCTCTACTGCCAAACTAGGCTGGTCAACGAGTGGATGGAAGCCTTAGACCCGCTTAGAGAGTTTGCATAGGACTACAATTTTTAGGTAAGGCGGTGGTAGCTTCTGTATGCTTCAAACATATATATTTTCACAGACGCACGGATCTCTACTAACGTTTGCCTGTCGTCATTTGCGCATCCTCTTCGGAACCGAGAGTGCTACAGCCTGCGTTTCCTCAGAATTATCCGGATTTCGTTATTAAATCACGTTGTATATTCTCCGACCTTAATCCACTTACTAGGCACATATTTGTCCAGAGCACGATTTACCATCTGTTTAAACTTTGCCCATAATTTCTCTATGGACATGATTCTGGAAATAAACTGCTTTTTCTAGCAGAAACACTGTCCTAACCATCTTGACTGATTTATTAACTTTCGCAACCATAGTCGCTATGATGACGTCATGATCACTGATTCCCGTCTCTATACTGACGCCATCGATAAGGTCCAGCCTGTTCCTAGCTACAAGAGCCAAGATACTTCCATTTGAGAAAAATGTTGGAAGCTTCATAAAATTTTAAAACTTGAGCTAACTCGTTTGAACGTTACTTAAAAGAGTGGCTAGATCCGTCAGCAAATCCGCCGTGGGCCGCTGGTTGGAAATAAAACACGGACCAATAAAATGTGGCACACAGTGACCCATACGCCACAAGCACCACACATTGGAGGGTCCTTTCGCCGGAGCAAGAAGCCGAGTAAGGAGGACCTCTTCCCGTCGACGCGGCTGAAAGGAGGTACGTCACGGCCGCGCTGTGGACTTTACGAAACGGAGCTTATTGTCTGTCACTTCCAGCTACTCGTCATCCCATTGATGGCTGACACTCTACCTCAGCAGCTAGGTGATGGAATGCAAGGGGATGACACAGGTAGCTGAGAGTCGCTACACGCCACTTCGGATGCCGCATCCACCTTTTCGTTGCCCGAAAACTAATGTGTCCTGGTACCCAGAAAAAAGACAACACCTTCCCCAGTCATTGTAGTTGCTACTGGACTACTTTATCTGTTGGGTACAAACGTTGTAGAGAGTGAAGGGCAATCAATGAATCGGAACAGACAAGAAATTTAGCACTTGAAGAACGTCTTACTTACTCCAGAGCCTCCGAGATCGCATATAATTCTGCGTCAAAGACATTAATGTCTTGAGGCAGTCGGACCTTCAGGACACGGTGTGAGAAAACAATAGACCAATCAACTATAGCCACCAGTTTAGACCCATCCATAAGGACAGCTACATAGTTGTGGTGCTCATTTAAAATGTCGCATTAAAGGCTGTGTTTCACTAAATCTAAAATTACTCTAGGCTTCTTCAGCAACCAGAGTGGCAGTCGGTTACAACTCCGGATTTGATTCTATACATGACCCACACCAAGGGACTACAGCACACATTTTGCACGGATCCCAAATAGCCTCATTACCAGTGACCGATTCGTGAGGAGCCATTCCATAGCCGGACGAGCAACGGTAAGGTATGCTGTGAAAGTGGAATTAGTGAAGAGCAGACACACCTGACGCAACATCTGGAGCTGCCACCGGATGGTAAGTGGCGTTTCACCATCATCAGCATAAACACTGGGTATGGGGCTGGTCTTGTAAACACACGTTGACAGTCTGATCCCTCCAGGATGTTCAGCGTTAATGATTTTCAGATGTGAAGTCCTCGTTGACCCGTGTTCTGTGCACCCATAATGAAATGAAAATGAAATGATCGTGTACCATTTATGGTCAGTACGCCCATCCCGGGAAGTTCGGCCCCCGGGTTGCAAGTCTTATTTCGGGTGGCGCTAAACTGGGCGACTTAAGTGTCGGTGATGACGAAAAGATGTTGAGGACAACACAACACCCAGTCCACGAGCGGAGAGAATCTTCAACCCAGCCGGGAGTCGAACGTGGGCCCACTGCATGGCACACCAACACGTTACCTCTCAGCTAAGCAGGCGGACTGTGGAACCACAGTCCAGCCGCGATTGAAAGAAAGCTGTATAAAAATGGAGCAGACATGCACTGTCTGCTTGTCAAGACCTGTACCTAAGACACTTCAAAACGTTCAGCGCCTTCTGGGCCCTCGCCTTGCTTTCACGTGTACTAATCTGGACAGCTTGCAGACAAAAATAAGGCCCAAAAACCGCAGAGAGCCTTCGAAAGAGAGAACACTGTTCCACATACGCAGTTCCTGTAAATTAAAAATAAAACAAGAACGATCAAATTGAACACACGCACACACACACACACACACACACACACACTTCTACGCCGAAAGCGTAAAAATCAGTCATTGCAGACCACTCCCCCAGCCTCTTCAATGTAAGTTGCAACTGACGAGCTGCTGTTGCTATAGTACAGCAAGAACAGAAACCTGCAAAATCGTCCGCAAATTACAAGCATTGCCATATATCCTTACTGTAGACACGATACTGTTTATGGTCATGGCAAGGAGAGTAACACTTAATGCATTGCCCTGAGGAGCACCATTCTACTTCTCGAAACTATTTGACAGCACGTCACCAACTCGTTACTGAAACAAGCGCTTTGATAAAAGAACCAATTGAAGATGGTGAGATGACCATGGAAGCCCCATCGGTGGAGTTACCCTAGAACAATGTCCCTGGAAGTAGTATCGTACGCCTTACTGATATCAAAAAATATACCTACACAATGCTGCTTACGTAGGAAAGCATGATGAACAGTCGCCTCTAGCAAGGCCAGGTTGTCGACAGTGGAACGGAATCTCCTGAATCCACACTGAGAGCGATTTAGGAACCACCTTGTCTGCAGCATCCAAACCAGACAACGGTTAACCATTCGTTCAAAGGTTTTTCCTACACATCACGTTAAGGCGACGCTCCGGTAACTACTGGAACACATTTTGTCTTTTCGCGGTTTCACAAGAGGGATCAAAATTGCCTCCTTCCATGAGTGGGGAAGGTTGCCTGTCTGCCATATCGAATTAAAACATTGTAAGAGGATTTCCTTGGACACTGGTTTCAAGGTTCTCAGTATGCTGTATCGGATTTGGTCGTGACCGGGCGCAGTATCACGAGCTGCAGGCACTGCCGAATCCAGGTCATACATGGAGAATGGGCAGTTATAGGACTCCGAATTGTTAGATTTGAAATCCAATGTACACCTTTCCATGGTGGAACTGTAACGATGGATTGCTGTAACCTTGCTGGCAGTGGCAGCAATCAGCGCAAAATGCTCTGCGATTTTCAGTGTAGTGTCTCCAGGCATTGGTTGGAGACACCCCCATTCAACAATATTGCTATAGGTAACTGACTGCCTTTACCGGAAATGCTCCTGATTACTTCCCATACCATAGAAGAATAAGTGGAACGGTTGATAGAGTCCAGGAACATTTGCCATGACTTTATCTTGCTCTCACTGATGATGTGTCGAGAATTTGTCTTCGTTAATCGAAAGATTTCGAGGTTACCAGCCCTTGGGCGACTCCTAAACTGTCACAGAGCCACATGCCTGACCCGAATGACTGAACGGCACTCATCAGTCCAGGAAGGCACAGGTGGTCTTCTAGGATGATGAGAGGACTTTGGGATGGAGAGGTCAGCGGTGGATTACTAATGTGATCAAGTCCATCCACTCCTGAATGGTGCACTCAAACACAGCCAGCTAGCAGAACATCGTCCAGGTGGCTCTGCTGATCATCCATTGTGACTGCTTCCATTCTGGGAGAGCGCCATCTAGTTGGTGAATATGGAGTGAGAAGTGGTCTCTGGTATGAAGGTCATCAGTGACTTCCCACTGAACAGCGCCCCCGAGGGCTGGAGAGCAGAAAGAGAGGTCGATGGCTGAAAATGACCCAGCAGCAGGTCAGAAATGAGTGGGAGTGGCTGCATTCAGGATGCACAGCATTTGAGACGCCATAAGGCTCTCCAAATTCCGACCCAGGGGTAAGCAGAGGTCGAACCCCCCACAAAATAATGATTGAAATTAAAGTTTTCCAGAAGGAGAAATGGCCAGATTGGTTGTTCTTCAGTCACGTCGTGTGGAGGTTTATCTAGCGAGCAAACATTGATCCTCTGACATACACAAACCTCAACTTCAACCGCTTGCAGATGAGTACCCAGAGGGTCAGCAGAGGAGTGACGCATGTTATTGACAAATAAAGCAACCCCTCCTTTGGCCCTTTCCCCTGTCACGTCATTCTTGCAGTAAAGTGTATAACCCCTTAGTATATGGCCATCAGACACTTTATGACGCGTTTCCTACAAACACAACCACAGCGTGCGTTCCTGTGCAAGCAATTTAAGTTCCTCCATATGTGTCCTGAACCCATTAATATTCCACCACAGTAAGAAAGCCAATTTAACAGTTAGGTTTTTGCTGTCTTTCCTCCTCTCATTGCGCCATGGTGGCGAGACGGCAACTGAGGGGACGGGGGTGCGGGAGGGGAGGAACTTGAGGGACTCGCTGGTTCCCTCAAGGAAACATTGACATCCATACCGACAATGGTATGATCATCATCAGATCCATCACACTGCAACAAGGTCGCATAGTCCGATGGCTTTAGAGCAGATCACTTTTGCCATTTGTCCTTCGTCCCCAGCTTGGATTTTGGGTACGGTGGTATAGCTGATGTAACAGAAACACTCTGCTGGATCTCTTCTGATGTCTACCTTGAAGATTTGCTATCTACTCTGACATTATGTTCAATAACTTTCAATGCTTCAGCAATATGGCAACTGGTTTGCGGACCAGCAGCTCATACTGGTAGCTGCATTTAGAAGTGCAGGTAGATGTGCTCAGCTCAAACGGCACAGTTTGGCTGCTAACACTGACCTTCTGAACAGGCTGCTTCAACGTTGGGGCAAAAGGCCTGACAAAGGTAGGCAGCCTTAAATTCCTTCTTCGCGTCAGAGCATGAAACATGTTGGGTAAATTAAATTTTCTGTATCTTATTTTCTTCAGCAAAGACAGGACAGTGCCTACCCCAAACTGGATGGACTTGGGAGCAGTTAACACATGTTGTTGGGGCAGTGCATTGAAAACCTTGTTGCTGCATGACACATCGGCCACATGTAGCCCGACTGTTACTGCCCTGCCGGCCGAAGTGGCCGTGCGGTTAAAGGCGCTGCAGTCTGGAACCGCAAGGCCGCTACGGTCGCAGGTTCGAATCCTGCCTCGGGCATGGATGTTTGTGATGTCCTTAGGTTAGTTAGGTTTAACTAGTTCTAAGTTCTAGGGGACTAATGACCTCAGCAGTTGAGTTCCATAGTGCTCAGAGCCATTTGAACCATTTGTTACTGCCCTTATTTGTGTGGCAGAAGCTCTGGCACTTGAAGTGGTGCATTGGATTGAAGACATAAGGTCTAACTATAAGGCGGAGAAATCCTGCTGGAATATACTCTGGCAGCTTTGGCAGATTGAATGTCAGGATACATGACGCTGATTTTTGAAGCTCACCATCAACCCTTCTCTTAGCATTCTGGATTTCCATCATCCTCGCACATTCCCATTTCTGCGGCAGTTCTTTTGTATCCATAACCATAGCGTTGCAACGTGTTACAACATCTTTAACGCCATTTCGCCAAGTGTGCAACTCACTATTAATGGGATATTCTCCGCGTATCTTGGCATTCAACAGCTTCTGTACTTGGGAAGCCTCCATAGTCTCCAGCAGGATAGTGCCATTACGCAGCCTCTTGAGCGATTTCAGTTGCCTTGCAAGTACCTCTACCGCTTTATGAGTATAAAAAGGCGATAATTTCGCAAAAGAACCGTCCACACGTTTCATTACAACAAAAACGTTATCTACCACAGGATGTGGCCAGTTACCATGAGTACTGTTGTTAATAGTCGGAGGTTACCCAGATGGACTAGCCACATGGGACCTCTTATGATTTTGAATGTTGGTGCTACCTAACGACCCACCCAAACCGCTGGGTGTAGAAATATGGGATTTAAACTTCATGCTGTTGCCACAGCCAGCTGGAAAAGTAAGTCCTCCCGGAGAAAGCCTCCCTTACCTGGATAAGCCTTACACACGTGAAGTTGCCTGCTAGCGGTTGTTCCTCCTCAACAGCCATGCATCTCATCAGTGCCCAGCACACCCTGAGATTAAGGTGTTTTTCATAGAAGATTTTACCATGCTCATGACCCAGGCGTTTAAGTCAAGATCCCTGTTCCCTATGACACACAACGTTACACCGCCGCGCCGCACTGTGGTCGCTGAAGCATGTCCAGAGGTTTTGGTGTCAGAGGACTGGCGGCGCACACCAATTCACATCTCAGGGAACCCGTATTCGCCAAGCCCGTATGCAGCAAATAAATACTGAGCCCCATGAATGGTTTGCACATCATGATTAAGCAACTGATAACTTCATTAACATATGGCGCTGAAGTAGTCTCCATTCACGGCAGTACAGGAATATACAGGATTATTACAAATTATTGAAGCGATTTCACAGCTCTACAGTAACTTTATTATTTGAGATATTTTCACAATGCTTTGCACACACATACAAAAACTCAAAAAGTTTTTTTAGGCATTCACAAATGTTCGATATGTGCCCCTTTAGTGATTTGGCAGACATCAAGCCGATAATCAAGTTCCTCCCACACTCAGCGCAGCATGTCCCCATCAATGAGTTCGAAAGCATTGTTGATGCGAGCTCGCAGTTCTGGCACGTTTCTTGGTAGAGGAGGTTTAAACACTGAATCTTTCACATAACCCCACAGAAAGAAATCGCATGGGGTTAAGTCAGGAGAGCGTGGAGGCCATGACATGAATTGCTGATCACAATCTCCACCACGACCGACCCATCGGTTTTCCAATCTCCTGTTTAAGAAATGCCGAACATCATGATGGAAGTGCGGTGGAGCACCATCCTGTTGAAAGATGAAATCGGCGCTGTCGGTCTCCAGTAGTGGCATGAGCCAATTTTCCAGCATGTCCAGATACACGTGTCCTGTAACATTTTTTTCGCAGAAGAAAAAGGGGCCATAAACTTTAAACCGTGAGATTGCACAAAACACGTTAACTTTTTGTGAATTGCGAATTGTTTGCACAAATGGGTGAGGATTCTCTACCGCCCAGATTCACACATTGTGTCTGTTCGCTTCACCATTAAGAAAAAATGTTGCTTCATCATTGAAAACAAGTTTCGCACTGAACGCATCCTCTTCCATGAGCTGTTGCAACCGAGCCGAAAATTCAAAGCGTTTGACTTTGTCATCGGGTGTCAGGACTTGTAGCAATTGTAAACGGTAAGGTTTCTGCTTTAGACTTTTCCACAAGATTTTCCAAACCGTCGGCTGTGGTACATTTAGCTCCCTGCTTGCTTTATTCGTCGACTTCCGCGGGCTACGCGTAAAACATGCCCGCACGCGTTCAACCGTTTCTTCGCTCACTGCAGGCCGACCCGTTGATTTCCCCTTACAGAGGCATCCAGAAGCTTTAAACTGCGCATACCATCGCCGAATGGAGTTAGCAGTTGGTGGATCTTTGTTGAACTTCATCCTGAAGTGTCGTTGCACTGTTATGACTGACTGATGTGAGTGCATTTCAAGCACGACATCCGCTTTCTCGGCTCCTGTCGCCATTTTGTCTCACTGCGCTCTCGAGCGCTCTGGCGGCAGAAACCTGAAGTGCGGCTTCAGCCGAACAAAACTTTATGAGTTTTTCTACGTATCTGTAGTGTGTCGTGACCATATGTCAATGAATGGAGCTACAGTGAATTTATGAAATCGCTTCAATCATTTGTAATAGCCCTGTACTTCGTTTTCCACGTAAACGGTGACAGGAGACTGGCGGCGCTTACCAGTCCCAGCTCAGGAACCCCAGGCTCACCAAGCCCATACTCGGCAAATGAATGCTGAGCCTCTGAGAGGATATTACCTTTTCATTATGATTATGGGTTACGCATGCGTTTTCTAAGCTACTTGATAAAGTGTTTGGAAAGGAATTCATTTCGATAACCACTAAACTGTTTCCACCCTCGGCTTGTTTCTAAATGCTATCTTTTGTTCTAACCAAACACAGCCATATACCCTAGCTCTTGTGCCCGTTAACTTGAATGTCTTAGTGTGCCTCTAAGAACTAATGTTTATCAAATTATGAACATCGTATTTCCTTATATCACATAATTTACATTGAATTTTTAGGGTGTAAACAAGTTGGCGATCTTGCGTAACGCATTTAGGTGTCGTATCTGTGTTGAGTAACGTCTGTAACTGTTTAGTTGGATAGTTGCCTTCGGCATCCGCCTATGGTTTTCCAGTTTGTTTCCATTAATTTTATCATGGATTTCGTAGTTGCTTCCAGCACTCTGGTGCTTCAGCTTTCCTGTCACGTGAAAGCCATGTGTAATGAAAGTAACTATCTCATCACTGTAGTTTACCCACCCTGTCTTTGGTCTTTAAGCTTTCATTGTACTGGTATAAGGTTCCAAAGGTATGAAAACGTCTATGGGCGTTTCATTGTTAATGAAATTTTCCTTTTTTTTTTATATCCATTCCCTCGCAAGTCATATATGCCAGTGCACCTACTGACAGTCGAATGGTCCAATCCGACATGTCAAAACCTGATCTGACATTTTTTTATACAGGAAGAATATACCGAAAGAAAGACCCCACCATAATTTTAGCTACTAATACGCACTGTAAGTAATCAAAAAAAGTTGAAAATTGCCAAATACTTAGCTTGTCAGTTTGAAAGGTTACAGTACCGCCCGACATTGAAAATAGGTACGACATTCTTCATTATTCTTGTCAGTACAACATATTTTTTCTAATAACAACTCATTTTCAATTATTCCAACGAAGCCGGATACCAGTGTGGGAAAGAATGACAATTTATTTATTTATTTGATCACATGTGCACTCCCACAAAATAAATCCCTACATCCAGTTTGGTGAGATCTGTGAAATGAATGAATGTATGGTCGTCTGCTAACTGCAGATAGTGAATGTGAGTATATGATCATCTTTGAGACGATCCTTTGGTCACCTTTGGTGGAACCAAAGAGATGAGATTTACCTGAGCTTTGAGCGCCTGAAATGTGGCTGACCAATACGGTAACAAGGTGCTCGCCCACCTCGACGGAGGTGCGAGCTGACCTGAAGAACGGCCATGTTTTCAGCACTCTGGCGCTGGACCTAGTGTTGGTAAGACCTGTCTTAGGTATGCTCCGTAAAGACAAAAGAGTGGAGACATGGTATGCATGTGAAATACTTAAGAGTAGTTTGGAATAATAATTTTTCTATTTCAGGAACTCTTGTGGGGAGAATTAAATGTCAGGCGGGTAATATTAAGGGGATCGTAGTAATCTTCGGAAGTGACCAACGGTCACAATGAAACCACGTGTAGCAGTAAGTTGAAATACTTCCGAGTGCTTAAGTTAAGCTGAATTACTAGCGTGTGTAATATAAGTTGGAAATACTTAAGAAATGGCGTGTGCAGGACTTGAAATTAGAGACGAGTACTTCCACGTGGTGAGTACTGTGTGAGTCTCAATCTGTGTATGAGACAAAGGATAAACAGAAGTACTCTTCCAATGGTATCAGTTGAGGACTCGCGTGTGTGATGAATATATTCTTAATATTACTTTGCGTGTTATGTTTCCATGTGACGCTTGATTCAAACTATAATACTCTGAGAGAGAAGCAAGGTGAGTCAGCCGTCTATCCAGCCACGCCACTTGGCTTGCATTGCACAGGAAGACGTGCATATATTCTTCAGAGTTCATAGTAGGAAAGAAAAGTTACGAAGTGGGGCAGTGTCGTGTGAAACTGGGATAAATACTAATTGAAATGGGAAAGCTCAAAGTGATGTGATTATAACGTTGTGACTATTCTTTGTACTGTATGTTGCCAGTGTGATGTACACTCCTGGAAATTGAAATAAGAACACCGTGAATTCACTGTCCCAGGAAGGGGAAACTTTATTGACACATTCCTGGGGTCAGATACATCACATGATCACACTGACAGAACCACAGGCACATAGACACAGGCAACAGAGCATGCACAATGTCGGCACTAGTACAGTGTATATCCACCTTTTGCAGCAATGCAGGCTGCTATTCTCCCATTGAGACGATCGTAGAGATGCTGGATGTAGTCCTGTGGAACGGCTTCCCATGCCATTTCCACCTGGCGCCTCAGTTGGACCAGCGTTCGTGCTGGACGTGCAGACCGCGTGAGACGACGCTTCATCCAGTCCCAAACATGCACAATGGGGGACAGATCCGGAGATCTTGCTGGCCAGGGTAGTTGACTTACACCTTCTAGAGCACGTTGGGTGGCACGGGATACATGCGGACGTGCATTGTCCTGTTGGTACAGCAAGTTCCCTTGCCGGTCTAGGAATGGTAGAACGATGGGTTCGGTGACGGTTTGGATGTACCGTGCACTATTCAGTGTCCCCTCGACGATCACCAGTGGTGTACGGCCAGTGTAGGAGATCGCTCCCCACACCATGATGCCGGGTGTTGGTCCTGTGTGCCTCGGTCGTATGCAGTCCTGATTGTGGCGCTCACCTGCACGGCGCCAAACACGCATACGACCATCATTGGCACCAAGGCAGAAGCGACTCTCATCGCTGAAGACGACACGTCTCCATTCGTCCCTCCATTCACGCCTGTCGCGACACCACTGGAGGCGGGCTACACGATGTTGGGGCGTGAGCGGAAGACGGCCTAACGGTGTGCGGGACCGTAGCCCAGCTTCATGGAGACGGTTGCGAATGGTCCTCGCCGATACCCCAGGAGCAACAGTGTCCCTAATTTGCTGGGAAGTGGCGGTGCGGTCCCCTACGGCACTGCGTAGGATCCTACGGTCTTGGCGTGCATCCGTGCGTCGCTGCGGTCCGGTCCCAGGTCGACGGGCACGTGCACCTTCCGCCGACCACTGGCGACAACATCGATGTACTGTGGAGACCTCACGCCCCACGTGTTGAGCAATTCGGCGGTACGTCCACCCGGCCTCCCGCATGCCCACTATACGCCCTCCCTCAAAGTCCGTCAACTGCACATATGGTTCACGTCCACGCTGTCGCGGCATGCTACCAGTGTTAAAGACTGCGATGGAGCTCCGTATGCCACGGCAAACTGGCTGACACTGACGGCGGCGGTGCACAAATGCTGCGCAGCTAGCGCCATTCGACGGCCAACACCGCGGTTCCTGGTGTGTCCGCTGTGCCGTGCGTGTGATCATTGCTTGTACAGCCATCTCGTAGTGTCCGGAGCAAGTATGGTGGGTCTGACACACCGGTGTCAATGTGTTCTTTTCTCCATTTCCAGGAGTGTATTTCATGAAATTTAAGTATGTGTGGTTGGCATGGGAGAGTAACAAGATAGTTTCAGAGAGAGTGGGTTTTGCATGTTCCTTTTTGTACCACTCGGGCTGGAGGAAATTTTCGAGATGACGGGTGTGAGAGTCGAAGTGTGAGATATAGCAAAAGATCCACCATCCTACCCAGAAAGTGCACTGTAGCGTAAAATAATTACGGAACCATAAGATAGAGAATCACCAATGTAAAGCCATGCCCACTGAGCGGAATTTCTCATGTGTTATTGTTGTAGGTTATAGAATTTGTGTGTTTAGGTTATAGAATTTATCGGAATAAATAAGATAGTGAAAAGAAAAAGATTGGCGGCCTTTTCCTTCGAATATTATGTTGTCATGATACCCAGGATCTATAATGTGTGCGCCATTCATAATCAGTGCGATGGCCACGTGTTGATCAAAGCCGTTAAATAAGAAAGAAAATGTGGTATTGCCAGTGCGTAGTGAACAGAGTTGTGTAAATTACTAATAGTCAGATGTGCGTTTCCGTTTCCGTTGCGTAATATTCAAACAGGAGAATAACTTGTAACTTAATTGTGAGTACTAGAGTTTATGTTACTCGATAAATAAGAATGAGTCCACCCGCTTGGCAGACCACTCATCTTGCAGGCCTGACTGCTTGATGCCACAGTATGAGCAAGGCATGTGGGTGCCTCTCAAGTTGGATGGAGAGTCGTTGTACACCCCTATGGAAGCTATAGCGGACAGCATATGCGCAACATGGCAGGGGCATATCCTTGATTGACGGCCCCGACAATAAACAGTTAAATTTGTAAAGCGAATTTCAGTTTTCGTTGATAGTTTTTCTGAAACAATGGTCCATATTTACTGTCCACCCAAATTTGCAAATCATTTATTATCCATAATAATTACCACTTGCTTTTGCACTAGCACTAGTGTTAACAATGGAGATAAAACTAAATTAACATTTATTGTGTTTAACAGTTTATGTTAAGTAGCGTGCAAACCTCGTTTTGCTTCGTAGAATCTTACTGTGAATTGTAGAAATGGAGTAAAGAGTTAAACGAAGTAGTAAATATGTACCAGAATGAAACTCGCAGAACTGTGAATGGAACACTACCCGAAAGATTTACTGTACAGAGTGGCCGCAAGGCTCACTTATCCCCCCAAATTAATAACCAGCATAAACTCCTAAACTTAAACAAATTACATGAACAATAGTTCTTTAGAGGAATTTGCTTGAGTTATGAAACGTGTAGAGCTTCTCGCGAGGGGCAGTGCACCATTACCTATTGAGATCTGCAAGACTGGGTCCTCCGAATCGCAGTTTAGATGAACGAATGGCTCTGAGTACTATGGGACTTAATATCTGAGATCCCCTAGAACTTAGAACTACTTAAACCTAACTAACCTAAGCACATCACACACATCCATGCCCGAGGCAGGATTCGAGCCTGCGACCGTAGCAGTCGCGCGGTTCCGGACTGAAGAGCCTAGAACCGCTCGTCCACCACGGCCGGCAGTTTAGATGAACCATGCTGATTTCAAGTCTTCTTCTACCTGGTTAAGCAGATTCAAATCATGCAGTATAGGAAGCAGCAAAACAACTAAATTTGCTTCACGTAAAATTGTGGAGGAGATGCCATTAATTCGCTTCAGTCCGGAACCGCGCGATTGCTACGGTCGCAGGTTCGAATCCTGCCTCGGGCATGGATGTGTATTCTGTCCTTAGGTTAGGTAGGTTTAAGTAGTTCTAAGTTCTAGGGGACTGATGACCTCAGATGTTAAGTACCATAGTGCTCAGAGCAATTTGAACCATTTGAGCCATTAATTCTTAGGTGACGTGTTGATGAAGAAGCTTGGTGTCATCCCCACATCTACTGTGCTAACGCCGGTCAGTCAGGTTTCGTGAAGAAACTGTGAGAAAACCGCACTTTATCATTTTGAGGCGAGAAAAGAAATACTCTGTTGTGCAATCGATTAATGCTGTGACACATTCATACACAACAGTGATAGTGATAAGTTTGCGTGGATTCCAATTTATTACTGCTTTATATCTGTCTTCAGGGACCTAAACACGTATTAGGGCCAAAAACTGAAAAAATAAATTGGATGTTCAGTGGCAAAATTGTTTTTAATCGACACATAAAAATCTGGAAAACTAGGAAAAATAATTTTTAACATTTCATTCAAAACGGTTTCTATCCAGCTCAAGAATTAATTCATTGGTTTTGTTGGACCCTTTACCTGGACATAACGATAACTTTGCTTTCAGGAGGGCGACAAAAAGACTGTTGATATAATTCAGATTCCACCTGGAACTGTGGAAAGTGTTTTTAAGGAATTTTGCTGGACAGTATAATTTCCCAAAGCTCCGTGTCATTTGAGATTTATCAGGGACCAGTATTCTTAAATTCAGTCGTATTAGCTTGCATTGGACCATTTTACGAACAGCTTTAAGTATGCTTGGTACTCAGCACAATAAGCAGAGCAACGGCCACGACCGTTCTTACTCTACCGCAGTTCTGTCTAAATAAAACTAATAATTCCTGTGACGTCTATCTACATCTACATCTACATGAATACTCTGCAAATCACACTTAAACGCCTAGCAGAGAGTTCATCGAACCACCTTCACAATAATTCTCTATTATTCTACCCTCGAAAAGCGTGCGAAGAAAACGAAAACTATATATTTCCGTGCGAGCTCTGATTCATCTTATTTCATTTTCATGATCGTTTCTCCCTATGTGGGAAGGCGTCAACAAGATATTTTCACATTTGGAGGGGAAAGTTGTGATTAAAATTTCGTGAGAATGGTGTCCATCCCAGCTCCTGTATCATGTCCGTGACAATCTCTCTCCTACTTCGCGATAATACAAAACGTGCTGCTCTTCTTTGAACTTTTTCGATGTACTCCGTTAATTCTATCTGATAAGGATCCCAAACCGAGCAGCAGTACCCCAAAAGAAGACGGACAAGCGTAGTGTATGTAGTCCCTTTAGTAGATCTGTTACATTTTCTAAGTGTTCTTCCTATAAAACGCAGTCTTTGGTTTGACTTCTCCACATTCTCTCTGTGTTATTTCCAATTTAATTTGTTCGTAATCGTATTGCATATATATTAAGTTGATTTTATGTCCTCAAGATTAGACTGTCTTATCGTGTAACCAAAGTTTAACGGATTCCTTTTGGCACTGATGTGTATAACCCCACACTTTCAATTATTTGGGGCCATTTGCCAATTTTCGCACCGTGCCTGAAAGCATTCATTTTTCTTTCTTCAGGTGGGCCTGGTACAAGGAAAATGTTTGTTTTCGTCATTCAAATGAGTCTTCGCTTTATTGTGACGCCGGCCGAAGTGGCCGAGCGGTTCTAGGCGCTACAGTCTGGAACCGCGCGACCGCTACCGTCGCAGGTTCGAATCCTGCCTCGGGCATGGATGTGTGTGATGTCCTTAGGTTAGTTAGGTTTAAGTAGTTCTAAGTTCTAGGGGACTGATGACCTCAGAAGTTAAGTCCCATAGTACTCGGAGCCATTTTTTTTTTATTGTGACGACTATGGGGAACAAACAAGGAACTGTCTCGTTGTTACTAAAATATACATTATTCAAAACTTATCATAAGAATTGTGGTAGAAGAACTGTTATAAAATGATGTATTTCACTAGATTAAAGTCACGATTGATGGAAATGGTCTATAAAATAACATCTAACACTGCCTTGATTTATTTGCCCCTGATCGCCACCTTTGTAAGAATCAAATATGCAACTATTTAGCTGTTGATACTAACTGCCTCTTATTGAAAACATTAATGATACATGACATAGTTTGTATTCTTTAGGTGCTTCAGTTTCGCTTGTGTCACTCTGGACATTCGCACTACACGGCTCTATGCTGCTTTCTGACGGCTGGTCGCGCGCTAGGCAGGAAGGACTGTACAAATCACTATCATAAGCTGTTCCTCGTGTGACAAAAAAGGAATAACTTCAACACTTATTTAAAAAAATTCTTGAAGTGAGTCTTAGCGGCTAAAAGTTTGACAGTGCATTTCTTTCGTTGTATTCTTCCTGCACAAAAAATTTTCGGGTGCGTTTCGACGTGTCGTTTTGGGAGACACTCTTGTAAGTCTTGCCAGAGTGCAACAATTACCCGTGCTAAAGGACAGTTTCTGGTGTCTCATCGATTCCATAATGTCTGATTTGCTTTGTCTGGGTATTCACACTATTGTAATAAAATGATGTTTTCAATGAAATTGGCCTGAAAATGTTGAAACGCGTCACACACATTTCCATGTTCTACAAATTCCTGCGAGTGTCAACAATTCATGCTTTCCAAGGGATTATGAAGTATTCCCCATACTGTATAAACAGATTGCTTGGTGCGTATTCCGTTTCCAAGTGACGTGCCGTATCCATATCATCCTTCCGTTGTGCAATCTACACTATGCAAATGAATTAAAGGAGCGCTTTTATTTGAGAGCCGGTTACCTTCCCCCATTGCGACGTAGAGGTTAGAAATTGGTTCAAAGGCACCTACCTTCTTTTACAACGGTGAAAAAGCGTGCCACCCTTTAACGTCACTCTTGGGCTCTGTGACGCTTCAAATAGCAACGTTGCAGCGCATATGAAAAAGAAACCTGAGCTCATAAGTTCATTTGAAGTGTGAGGTTGGGTAATACCACAATGGCACGAGATTTCACCAAAATAGTGCCCAACGCCAACTTGGGCATGTCACATGATGAGACAGTCGAAAACGACGGTTAGCAGTCGGATACGTAACTGAACGGCTTTATTGGCAATCTCTGCTTCTACTGACACCTTCCCAGCGATTCAACGCTATCGTAAGGACATCGTATTACTGGAACACCACTGAACGTGATATACACCCTTTGCATTGTAGCATGAACCGAATTTGTGCTCAGATAAACGGAGTCGATCCACTAGGGACTCTTCAAACCCATTCAACGAAATTTGAACGAGATTCGAGGCAGCAAACTGTTTTTATTCTCTTTCAGACCACCTGCGTTGCGCCCTGCTGTGGTGAGGTCACATGCGAGTGCGACATTGACACATGCGTGAATAAAATCGCAAAGAGTCCCTCTAACACCACCCAGTTCAGTAACTCCCTCAACGACACCTGCAGAGCTTTGTTAAGCACTTTAAAAACGTACCTCTGCAAAGACAATCCCTGACGTTTCCTAGGTGCCTGAGGGGAGGTTACCATTTCGATACCTAACAGCTCAGTAGCGCTACACTGCTGCTTTAACCCTACTGGTGAGCATGTTGACTGTGAAGGATATCAATGGGTTGCCTGCCAGCATGTGCCTAGGAATCGGTCAAGGATTATCTCTGGATGTGTACCTTTTTAAAGTGCTCAACAAATGTGTGTGAGTGGCACCGAGGTGTTGCTAGACTGGGCGCGGGGGTCTTAGATCTTAGAAGGCTACTTTGCCGTTTTATTTAGCCACGTACGAACGTTGCGTCCTCTCATGATCACGCCGCAGAAGGGAGCGAAACGGGAGAGTTGAGAAAGCATAAACACACTTAAGTTCAAATTTCGTCTATGCGTTTTTCGTCGAGGAATCGATAGTGGTTCCACCCTGTATACCAGAGCAAAAATTGCGGTCACACTGTACTGAAAACGGACCAGATGAGTTTCAGTTGGGTTACAGCCCCACAAAGTCCATAGAGAGCACCTGAATCGCCCAGAAGGTGTTAGCAACAGCAAAAGTTGTCAATAATGTCGATCTGTTACAGGTCGCACTGCAAACTGTGTTTATGTGTGTAAATGTGCCCTCTAAGGGAAGGGATGGTTTCATTGACGCTGTTTATGCCACCTCTTGAGACATTTTCGTGTCGATTCTGAGCTGCAGTGTGTATAAAATGTCTTCCTCAGCCAACCATAAGAAAGCCGCGTGGTTTCTCATTTCGTAGGGGTCCAAAAAAGTGATTGTTTAATTCCTTTGAGCAGCATATAATCAGCACTTAGTAAAGAATGTGTGGTATCAGGTACGCATCTGCATACACAGCAGACGAGTGTGGTATACAAGAGATTAGGAAAGTACTAGTTTCCCCCACTTTAGAGTCAAAAGTGACTAGAAATTCCATAGTTATAGCATAGCAAGAAATGTGTCTACCGAGATAATGGTAAATTAGTCAATTAAAATTGGTAGAGGACACAACTGGAGAACTTAGTAGAAGGTGTTTACTTAATCCGGATTCAACCGGTGAGAGTACCAGCGTTGTAGTCCTGCGGCAATTCCTGCTTCATAGTGAAGTGGTTTTTAGCGGAGAACCATTACACATTGTAACGATACCAATACGATTCTGTCCCTATTTATTTGATATTATATCTAAAATTTCTAGTACCTAGTAAAATTACACATTACTACTATCATTACTTAATACATTATCCATAGATGACAGTGATTTACTTATTCTCCACAGACCGACGTATGGAACAATAGTGCAGTCTATATTATTCCATGTAGCTACCAACACTTTCCACGGAAACTACAGCATTGCACTGTTCCTTGTCAGCTGCCATGCTGCGTCTCTCTCGTGGTTTTGTGATCTGTTGCGAATTTCAAGCAATGTACGAGAATTCCTTTTCTTGTGTAATTGATTATTTTGGCTCGCTTAGTACAAAGTACTTTATTTTACCTATGTTCCAAACTTCCATTTAGTCTTGCGTCTAGTGATGAAGGCGGTTAAATATCGACGACCACTCACGACATATATGGAATCAGCATCATCACATCATCCAAATAACAAACACTATTCATGTATTGACTTTATCTGTACAAATATTACAAACCGATCTGTCTAAAGTTGAAAAATTGAATGTTTGACATTACGTCTGATATATATGGAGGTCACAGTTTCACTGCATTGAAACTGGTATCATTAAAACTTTGTATTGAGCGTCATGTATGTTCGTAAACTATCCTACGTGATGTATTTCACAATACGATCCCTACTTGTTACTGAATTGGATTTATACTACTGGCCATTAAAACTGCTACACCAAGAAGAAATGCAGATGATAAACGGGTATTCATTAGACAAATATATTATACTAGAACTGACATGTAATTACATTTTCACGCAATTTGGGTGCATAGATCCTGAGAAATCAGTACCCTGAACAACCACCTCTGGCCGTAATAACGGCCTTGATACGCCTGGGCATTGAGTCAAACAGAGCTTGGATGGCGCGTACAGGTACAGCTCCCCATGCAGCTTCAATACGATGCCACAGTTCATCAAGAGTTGTGACTGGCGTATTGTGACGAGCCAGTTGCTCGACCACCAGTCACCAGACGTTTTCAATTGGTGAGAGATCTGGAGAATGTGCTGGCCAGGGCAGCAGTCGAGCATTTTCTGTATCCAGAAAGGCCCGTACAGGACCTGCAACATACGGTCGTGCATTATCCTGCTGAAATGTAGGGTTTCGAGGGATCGAATGAAGAGTAGAGCTACGGGTCGTAACACATCTGAAATGTAACGTCCACTGTTCGAAGTGCCGTCAATGCGAACAAGAGGTTCAAATGGTTCAGATGGCTCTGAGCACTATGGGACTTAACATCTATGGTCATCAGTCCCCTAGAACTTAGAACTACTTAAACCTAACTAACCTAAGGACATCACACAACACCCAGCCATCACGAGGCAGAGAAAATCCCTGACCCCGCCGGGAATCGAACCCGGGAACCGGGCGCGGGAAGCGAGAACGCTACCGCGCGACCACGAGCTGCGGACGCGAACAATAGGTGACCGAGACGTGTAACCAATGGCACCCCATACCATCACGCCGGGTGATACGCCAGTATGGCGATGACGAATACACGCTTCCAATGTGCTTTCACCGCGATGTCGCCAAACACGGATGCGACCATGATGCTGTATACAGAACCTGGATTCATCCGATAAAATGAAGTTTTGCCATTCGTGCACCCATGGTTCGTCGTTGAGTACACCATCGCAGGCGCTCCTGTCTGTGATGCAGCGTCAAGGTTAACTGCAGCCATGGTCTCCGAGCTGATAGTCCATGCTGCTGCAAACGTCGTCGAACTGCTCGTGCAGATGGTTCTTGTCTTGCAAACGTCCCCATCTGTTGACTCATGGATCGAGACGTGGCTGCACGATCCGTTAAAGCCATGCGGATAAGATGCCTATCATCTCGACTGCTAGTGATACGAGGCCGTTGGGATCCAGCACGGCGTTCTGTATTACCATCCTGAACCCGCTGATTCCATATTCTGCTAACAGCCATTGGATCTCGACTAACGCGAGCAGCAATGTCGCGATACGATAAACCGCAATCGCGATAGGCTAAAATCCGACGTTTATCAAAGTCGGAAACGTGATAGTACGCATTTCTCCTCCTTATATGAGGCATCACAACAACGTTTCACCAGGCAACGCTGGTCAGCTGCTGTTTGTGTATGAGAAATCGTTTGGAAACTTTCCTCATGTCAGCACGTTGTAGGTGTCACTAGCGGCGCCAACCTTGTGTGAATGCTCTGAAAAGCTAATCATTTGCATATCAGAGCATCTTCTTCCTGTCGGTTAAATTTCTCGTCTGTAGCACGTCATCGTCGTGGTGTAGCAATTGTAATGGCCAGTAGTGTATATAAATGTATTGAAACTTTTCCCTCATTTATGGTCAATAAAGACAGTAAAAACGTGTGAGTACGACTCGCGTACTGGTGGTTCGATACAAACTTCATTAAGTATACATCTGTAGGTTTTGATGAGTGAAGTTTTGAGTATCAAAATACGTGACATAAATGGCGGTATCTTTTGAGTGCATTGACTTTGAAGCTTAAATTTCTTACACTGCAAGGGACCTCAGACCTTAATATTTGACACAAATTTCAGCTGGATACCTCTACTCTTTCCTGAGAACATGTGTCTTAACAGACAGACAGAGAGACAGATGAGCAACAAAAAGACAAAAAAAAGTGATATAATTGAAAATTAGCTTTTCCGGATATTTTTCCTTTACTTGTGCTGTGAAACGTTGCTTGTTGACAAAAGTCACGATTTTAGATCAACGGGAAGTACACATAAGTTTTGAAGAGTAAGTTTCTGAGTATCAAAATATGCAACATAAATGTCCATACCTTTTGATGGTATTGAATTAGAAGCTGAACTTTTTTACATCGCCAAGGGACCGCAGACCTTAGTATTAGATACATATGTCGCCTTGATATCAGCAACCACTCCTGAGAAAAGAGGTCTTAACAGACGCACAACTGTGTGACCCTGTAAGGATTCAGTTTCTACCTATTGAGGTACAAAACCCTAAAAAACATACACCGTCTAGTAGCCCGAAGTTCTTGTTCAATCTCTATATCCGAATCCCGCTCCAGCTACTGCTTGGTTTGGGTGCTGACGAGTCCTCTCCATCTGGCTCGGTCCTCCCACCACTTTTCCTCCTCCACTTGCTGCCAGGTCACACCTCTTCTTTCAACAGATATTCTCACTCCCATTTTCCACCGTGTTCTTGGGCGCCCTCTAGGTCTTTTCCTATCCATCTTTAGTTCTTCCATAATTCTGGGGAGTCTCTGCCCATGCATCCTCTTAACAGGCCCATACCATCTTAATCTCTTTCTTTCAATTTCTTCTCTCACACTTTCTTGTTTGAGGTCCTTTCTAATCTCTACATTCCTTACTCTGTCGATTCTTGTTTTTCCCTGCTCTGAGAAATTTCATTTCCCCTGCTTGCAGTCTGCTCCAGTCCCTTTCTGTCATTGTCCATGTTTCTCCACCATAGGTGACAATAGGGATGTAATAATTCTTATACATAAGGAGTTTTGCTCTTTCTGAAACTTCATTATTCCAAATCAGATGTTTTATTGTTTTGTAGAAATTGCCTCCCTTCTGCATCCTCCTATTAATTTCGTTAGTTATTCTTCCATCCCTAGATATTTCACTCCCTAAATAAGTGAAACTTTCTACCACTTTGAGGGGTTTTCCATTCAAGGTAATATTTCCGTTGATTACTTTCTCTCTTCCAAATACCATTACCTCACTCTTATCTTTATTTATTTTTAATCCATACCTTTTCATTATTTCCTTCCACGCATCAAGCTGTAACTGTACATCTACCTCTTTATCACCCCATGTTACCATATCATCTGCAAAAATCATCTTTTTGTCTTTTTCTTTTACTATATCTTTAACTGCCCTATTGATTCCCTCCATCACAACATTAAAAAGCGCAGGAGATAGAATACTTCCTTGCTTAAGTTCTTCTCTTATTTCGAAGTATTCAGAGTTCCCCAATGGTGTTCTAATTCTACAATTGTGGCCTCTGTACGTTGTCTTTATAACATTAATGTATCCATCTTCTACATCTATCTTCTTCAGTTCTTCCCAGAGTCTTTCCCTGTCAACTGAATCATATGCCTTTTCTATGTCTATAAAAACCATTATAACCCTTTTGTTGTACTCCCAACTTTTTTCCATCAGTTGACGGATAGAAAATATCAGGTCGATCGTGCTCCTTCCTTTCCTAAATCCATGCTGTTCTTCACTCAGCTCCTTTTCTATCTTTTCACTTATTCAATTTAGTAAAATTCTTTCAAAAATCTTGGCTGTATGACTCATGAGGGTTATTCCTCTGTAGTTTTTACAAAGTCTTTTATTGCCTTTCTTGAAGATGGGAACAATGTCTCCTGTTCTCCAGTCGTCAGGTATTTTACTATTTCTCCACACGCTTGATAGTACTCTATACAGCCACTGCATTCACACTGGACCTGCTACTCTTATCATGTCCACTGATACTTCATCAGATCCTGGGGCTTTCCCCCCATTTATCTTCTTCACAGATTTTTCCATTTCTTCCCGTGTAATTTGTCCTAATTCTCCTTCCCAACTTCTCTCAATTTCTCCATTATTTGTTGTTTCCTCATGTACCTGCTCCTCAGCGTTTAACCGCATCTTAAAATGTTCGTTCCAGAGATATTTTATATTCCCTGGATCTTCAATATTGGTACCGTCCTCTGTTTCCATCTTTACTGGTACTTCAGAAGCCTTCCTTTTATTTTTCATCATTTTATAGAACATTTTCTTATTGCTCTTCACATCTTCTTCAAGTTTTTTTGTAAACTCTTCCCATGCCTTTTTCTTTGCTGTTTCCACAATTTCTTGGCACTTCTTCTTTTCCTCTATATATCTTTTATGGTCTTCGTCATTTTTAGTTTTCCACCATTTTCTCCATGCTCCATTTTTTCTTCTAACTGCTTGGATTGTGTTATCATCCCACCAACTTGTCTGTCTTATTTTTTCCTTTCCAGATGTTCTGCCACATACTTTTTGTGGTGCTTCGACTAAAGTGTCTTTGAATAAACTCCATTCTTTTTCTACATCGCAGAAAACTTCTTTTGGAAATTTTTGTGTTATTAATTCTCTGTACTTCTCAGCACATTCACTCTCCTTCAATTTCCAATCCCGTATCCTCATCACTTTCTTCTGTTTTCTATTTTTCACACACTGATTCATTTTCCATTGTCCCACCAGTAATCTATGGTCTTCATCTGCACTCACACTTGGAATTACCTTCACATTTGTTACTTTCTCTCCTCATTCCCTATCTACTAGAATATAATCAATTACACTCTTCGGTCTTCCATTCCAACTGTATCTGGTGATAACATGACTTTCTCTCTTCATAAACCAGCTGTCTGCTATTTTCATTCCATTCCTCTGGCACAAATCCAGGAGTCTTTCCCCTTCTTGATTTCTGCCTCCATATCCAAAACATCCCAATACTTGCTCAAATCCCTTTCTGTCTTTGCCTACCTGTGCATTAAAATCTCCCATCACTATATTAGCACTCTCTATATGGTTTTCCTAATACATTTTCAAAGTCCATCTTCTCTTCTTCGGTACATCCCACTTGAGGTGCATAAATCTGGATTACTTGTAGTGTTTCTTTTTGGAATCTCAGGTTTAAGATTATGATCCTGTCTGATATATATCTCACATTTTCAATACAGCTTTGTACATTCTTATTCACCATCACTGCCACACCATTTCTTCCAGACCTGTTATTCCCACTCCAGTACAGTTTTCCTCTTCCTCTCAAATTCATCTCACCTTTTCCCTTCCACTTTGTTTCGCTTAATCCCAATATATCTAACTTCCTCTCTGTTAGTACATCTGTCATTTCTTCCATTTTTCCATTGAGGGTTAATATATTAATGGTGCCAATATTTAGGTTGTTTTTTAGTCCAGTTGGTTTCATCTTCCTGTACTGATGAATATCATCAGGTATCCCATCATTTGCACCAGTACTTGAAGAAGCAGTGGGGTCAAATCCTGAGTGGTTCGTTCCGAGGCTCGTCTGTGTTTTGAAAGCAATATATGAAGACTTTCCTACTGGCTTTGCTAGGCCTAACGCAATGAAGGATTTTCTGTTGGGGTTGTCTCCCTTAGCCTTTGGAGTTTCTCCTCCACCACAAGGCAGTGGTTCCCTTCTCATTTAATCCCCAGAAAGGAAGATTGCCTCATCTGCCAGCTACGCCGTTCCGAAGTCTTCCTTCTCCGCCGTCGCTGCCATTAAGGTCTTCACCCGTAACCCTGGGCATGGGTTCCGTGTTATACCCCACGGGATTTGGTCCCTGCCTGAACTCAGCCATCCTAGCACTCCGGCCTACTGAAGAGTAGGATGCCCACCCCCGCGACGTGGACGCGCCAGACAGGAATTACCCCAGTGGAGGAATAGGGAAGGGCACCCTACCTCCCTGGAGCCAGGTTAATGATTGTGTATGGTGCCACAATCAAAGGCTCTTGTTCAATATTCCGTATAATGTGCAATTTGGTTACAATACAACACACAACAATGATGGGTGCTGCCAACCGTAGATAGCAAATGGAGAACAATATTACCAGTTAAAATGATTTAGGTCACTTTGTGCTTGTACAATGGGTGTTGAAAAATAGTGTTGCTCGGGAGCAGCGTTCTCGTCTAATGGGGTAATTACTCGTTTAGCATTCTTTCGTGTGAGTTCTGAGTGCCATATTACGCACAGTGAACTAGACAGGTGCTAATAGGAACCACTTACATTGACACTAAGAGCTCTATTCTGGAGGTACTAAGCAGCTGGCCATCCCTTACTGTACCTCATTATACATCAGCTGCATCTGCCTGCCGCTACTGTTGTCAGTTCTTTCACGCTATGTGACTAATCTTTCTGTCCAATAATTTTATTTGCAGCAGGAAGATGGCACCATTTCTTCGTTTCCTTTTGGATCTATACTTACTCACAGATCCTCTCAAACAGCTGGAAATTACTGTCAGCCATTGTTATCACTTACAACTGCAAACGGTTATGTTCTCTATAAAATTTCTTCCCACATAACAACGCTGCCCGAGTTACAAAATATCATTAAGGGTGCCATTTTCTTGACACAAAGCTTCAACATACAGGGAGAGATGTAGAAGCTACACAGAGCATATGCAGCCATCATTGTAATTATTGAGTCGCACGATTTTCCTGTTAGCACCAGCTACGCCTGTGCTGCCAGTTAAGCTCGAGGTGCTGACGGGGAAGGGTCGTTTTTTTTGCATGGGTTTAAGAACGTTACGTTGAAGGAATAACCGGTGTACACTAGGACGATGGCATTCAGTAAATAGCAGTTTCAACAAAATCCAGTGATTCTCATCGTCAGTCGTCATATTGTGTTCATGTTGCCAAATGTTTCAAAACGTATATATATATATAAATATATAGGTAGCTGTGATATGGAGGCATCGGCCTGAATATTTGTTACCAGTCATTTGTAGCTCTAATTCAGGCCTTCGTAATGAATCCTACATATGATGCAGAGTACTGCCAAGAAGGGAATGACGTAATAAAACTTACATGTTATATTATTGAGTGGCGTCTTCTTCCCTACTTCAGCCATTCGTTTCCGGAAGAATTTTGTCCATAGTGTACTAAAGATGTAAAACTACATAGCATTCTCAGACAAACCTCAGTTGTTTGCCGCAGTTGCTGTTATTGTTGGAACTGTTTCCCTCTAAGCAAATCCAGCGGACTTCATTCTGTCCCACACCGTGATGTCATCAGGATCTCAGGCGCAATGTTTCTCCGTCCTCCCTTTCCCCCTTTTTTTTACTTTTACCTTTCTTAGTCTTTTATTCTGCCTCCAGATTCCCACGTTTTACTTATATACTCATAAATTTTCCATTCTTATCTCTGTTTCGTTGCCCATCTCCTCAGCATCCTCTGGTACGAAAGTTCCTTAATTTCCTACAGCTTTAATTACTTTTAGATGATTTAAGGGCTGTGTGATCAGCTTTTAACATGACGTTATCATAGCTGTTACTGTTTCTCACTGTTAATAGTACTTCTATCATTATTGGTATTATTATTAGTACCAGTATCTTCAAATTTTGTGAAACAGTTCAAATGGCTCTGAGCACTATGGGACTTAATATCTGAGGTCAAAAGTCCCATAGAACTTAGAACTACTTAAACCTAACTAACCTAAGGACATCACACACATCCATACCCGAGGCAGGATTCGAACCTGCGACCGTAGCGGTCGCGCGGTTCCAGACTGAAGCACCTAGAACCGCTCGGCCACAGCGGCCGGCTTTGTGAAACAGTTCTTCAGCGTCCATCTTCAGTGTAATGTGAATTACGGAAGAAAACCTCTGTAACAACGACTGGTTGCCTATAAAGGAGAAACTGAAGGTTCATTGCCAGGTACACTAAATTCAGAAAAAGCTAAGTTTTACACGTATAGAAAATGAAAATGTTATACCACGAACGCTACCAGACTGGTACCTTAGAAGGCCTGCTATCGTGCATGAGGAAATGTTTAACACTATTTTATACACGTGAGAGCATATTTTCAATATTTTCTGTTCGGAAAAATATATTCTTACGTATAAAGAATGGTAAGATTACAGCACGGCTACTGAGCGTGTCTGATGTTACAGGAATTCTTCAATTGGAGGCCACAACGTAAGATACCCCGAGAACCTGCACCAGTAGTTTAACGTCATCTTTCGGACTTCGAGAAAAGTTGGATCATTTGCATGAGGGACCGTGGAGGCGTCGTACCGACGTATTGCCCTGACAGTAGACTGTAGCACTATGACTGCAAAACGGGTGGTGTAGAGAAGCAGTCAAGACAATAAGTTAATGTGGCACGTAGTCTTCCAGAAGACCTACACCACGATAATAACGAAGGATTGTCCGGAGGGCTCTGACGAATAGATCGATGGTTCCAACTGAAATCTGGGCAAATGTTATAGTCAGAGTGGCACTTTGAAGTTTCGCGATCATGTTGCTCAAACGTGGGTTGAACTGTATAGAGTTGCCATCCACCACATGCCGCTTACGTCATACGTCATACCACAGACTACAGGCTCTTGCGTAGTGTGCAGTTATTCAGAGGAGAGTCCTATTTCTGTTAGTGGCTCTTAGAATCGGTGTCATCGTGTCTATGGACTACCTCGTGAAACGTCACAGTATTCAGCCATTGTCGTGATCCATTTCTCTCCAACCCATGGAATCATGGCGTGAGGCGTATCGGGAATGGTAACAAAACTGGTCTGGTAACTATTGAAGGGAGACTGAATGCTCGTCAGTAAGTGCCAAAAATGGTGAACCCTACTGTCATAACCTTCATGATCAAAGTACAAAATGATGCATTCCAGCAAGGGAATGCAAGACCCCACACTTCATTTTACACCACAGACGCCTTAAGCAATGTACATACGAAACTTCCTGGCAGATTAAAACTGTGTGCCCGACCGAGACTCGAACTCGGGACCTTTGCCTTTCGCGGGCAAGTGCTCTACCAATGAATAATGTGGCAATCAGCATGAACAACATTCAAACGAGATATTAACGCCTCATCGCCAATTGTAAATTCATTAGACACAAATATAACCAACTCTCTGTGTTTTATAACCATTCCTGGCTTGTTTTTAACATTAACAGTTACTGGACGTCCTTCAACAATACGTTTTAATATCGAGGCATACGGACGCCACCTTAGCCACTCAAATTCCTCGAAAACAATAACTTTATGAACACGGGGATCGTACCCACCGAATCCGAATTCTGAGCAAAATGGAAGATAGTTCTGCAAGGTTCGCAGGAGAGCTTCTGTAAAGTTTGGAAGGTAGGAGACGAGATACTGGCAGAAGTAAAGCTGTGAGTACCGGGCGTAAGTCGTGCTTCGGTAGCTCAGATGGTAGAGCACTTGCCCGCGAAAGGCAAAGGTCCCGAGTTCGAGTCTCGGTCGGGCACACAGTTTTAATCTGCCAGGAAGTTTCATATCAGCGCACACTCCGCTGCAGAGTGAAAACCTCATTCTGGAATGTACATACGCTTGACTGGCATGATGTGTCACGCATAGCTCGTGACGGGGATATGCTGGGAAGAGGTACTCATCCGTATCAGTCTCCAGCCAACATTCCACATAAATTCACTCAGAATATGTCCCACACATGACACAACTAATACAATATTGTATTCGTACCGGCGAAGTCCATGCCCCGTATTGATGTTGTTGATGGACATTAGTTCCGAAAAGAATAAAATTTTAATCACTTGGTGCCCACTATGCAGCTGAACATCTGCGCAGAGTTTGATAAATGTCGGACTGGTAGTTCGTGGCGGAACACATTCGATTTCCGTCACACACACAACCGGACGTAAATACCAATCTATGAACGCTGCATTTGTTTTCGACTTTAAGTCAGAAGTGCATTCGCTTAGCAGCTACTCGTGGAGTGCTATTCCAGCCTCTCTGTTACACGGTTTTGCACCTTAACGAGACGCTAGAGGCAATTGGTGGTCGACAGACGCCAGATGGCTTGCAGGCAGGTGCATAGCTGCTCCCGTGTTTGGTGTCGCGCTCTCCGGCAGAGCGCCACGTTTTGCTGCATCTCTAGCAAACCACTCTTATTCGCGCTGAGGCAGCTGGTCAAGGAAGTCAGAGCATCGTCGTGATGCTTACAAACGGCAGACCTAAAGTGGTAATTTTCTGTTTGTTTGTAGGTACATGCCATTAGTGTAACACACACTACAATCGCTGTAAGATGTCGCCAGAGGAGCACAATAAAATGACGCAGTTTATGTCCACCCAGTCAGTGGGATCTCGGTTTGGTTTTGGCTCCTGCACAGGCATGCTACGACACTGTGGGGCAGGGATTCCAATGTGTATGAGGACTGCTGACATTTACCTGCTAACAAATACAAAACTGGAATGAGATTTTCACTCTGCAGCGGAGTGTGCGCTCATATGAAACTTCCTGGGAGATTAAAACTCCTGAAAGAGTGCTAGTTCTGCAAGGTTCGCAGGAGAGCTTCTGTAAAGTTTGGAAGGTAGGAGACGAGATACTGGCAGAAGTATCTGTAAGTACCGGGCGTGAGTCGTGCTTCGGTAGCTCAGATAGTAGAGCACTTGCCCGCGAAAGGCAAAGGTCCCGAGTTCGAGTCTCACTCGGGCACACAGTTTTAATCTGCCAGGAAGTTTTAAATACAAAACTGTTACTTTCTGGCAGGTTAAAAGTATGTGCCAGACTGGAACTCTGGCCCAGGGTCTTTGTCTTTCCTTCATAAATGATCTGTCAACTGAGCTATATTTATTTTTACTAAGTCTTTAAGTGTGTTGCAGTACAAAGAAATATAACATTACACAAATGTCGATGCAAGTTTAGCTATTGTCAACATAACAAAAGTTACTATACCAATGTACATTCTGTATACGCAAGAATATTGTATTTGTTAAACAACTTGAATTGATTTCAACTTCTTCTTGAAGTATACTTTCTCTGTGCTATGTTAATACGTCACTTCAACTGGTTTTAAACGTAAACTGCAGAAACTAACAGCACAATGGTAGTAAATATCACGGAATATATGTTCCTCCTAAAATAATGAAGAGAACATACGATATTTATGTTAATGGTACAGTGTTCAAATTTCATGTACATGAAAGTTATTTGTCATCATTTTCGTTAACTAATGTGTATATGTGATAAAATTAGGCATGAAATGCAAAACACATATTTTTCTTCATTTTCACTTACAGACATACAAAATCCAAAGTTACACCACACAGTATGTGTCTGCATTGCTTTGTCATGCACATATGAGATTCAATACTTCCTGATGGTGTTTTGGGCATGTGACACAATAGGCGGGTATACGAGGGGGTACCCAAAAAAACGTAATTATCTTTTAAAAGCAATACGTATTAAAAATTGTTTACAAAACAACCTCATCCCCTTCAAAATACCCTCCAGTACAACTATTACATTTGTCCCTCTGGTGCTTCCAGTGCTTAAATCATTTTTGTAGTCATCTTTAGAAATGGCTGGCGTTTTTCTTGGCCTCTCCAATCTTGTCATATTGTGCCATTTCACGCCCTCTTCATGCTTTGAAATAATAAAAAGTCGCATGGAGCCAAGTCAGGCCAGTAAGATACGTGGGGCAGCGGAACCGTACCATTTTTAGCTAAAAACTGTCTAACACAGATGGTTGTGTGTGCAGGTGTGTTGTGGTGGTGGCAGAACCATCTCCTGTCTGCTACAAATCAGATCCTTATTGACGAATCCTGTTGCGCAATCTTCTTGAAACTTGTAAATAAAATGTTTGATTGCCTGGCTTGACTGTTGCTTTGTTTCTGGGTCGTAACCAAAGCACCATGAATCACCAGTAATGACCTTTGACAGAAAACCTGGATCAGTTTCAAGCTGTTGTTTCAAAGCACAACATGTTTCACCTCGGCGTTCCTTTCGATTGTCAGTCAGAGCCTGGGGAACAAACTTGGCAGCAACCCTTCTCATTCCCAAACCTTCCATTAAAATTCATTGAACCGAGCTCCAAGATAACTCACTAATATCTGACAGTTGATCAATCGTCTGTCGACGGTCTGTGACCACAAGCTCTCGAATTTTTTCAATATTTTCGTCGATTCGGGCAGTTGATGGCTTGTCATCAGTCGACATGTCACTATTTTTAAATCGAGCAAATTGCTTTTAAACTTGAGATTTTCCCATAGCGTCACCTTGGTAATCTGTTTTCAACATTAAAACAGTTCCATCAGCATTTTTACCAACTACAAAAGAAAATTTCACAGCCGCATGTTGTTCGCTTAAACTTTCCATCATAAAAATAGATACAAGAACAAAACAGCGCTAGCAAAAACAGTCACTGCAGATGGATAGAACAAGCCACGTCGACAGCACAGGCATGTCCGAATTGGCAATGAGTTGCGCTACACAAGCCTAGCGGCAGAAATGCGTACTACACAAGCTCCGCCCACGGCAATATTACTCCGATTTTATTTTCCATACTCCCTCGTATAAGCGGAGCGGAGATGAATGGGAAATCAATTTAGCGACGATCCAGCGGCATTATCGACTTAGACAAAGAGCGGACTGTTACGCGAACGAGCATCGCGGGAACAACAAATCCGCCTGTTCGCCCGTTACTGTCGTCAGCATCTATGGAAAGGGTGGGGGGGAGAGGGAAGTCTTGTTTACTAATACACATTTAAAGAAGAAATATGAAAACATCACACATTCACACACAATAATTCAAGTTTAAAGTGAAATAAACTCACCTATTGTCGCATTCGTTCTTGGACAAACAACATCATTTTTGTCAAGTGAGTCTACTTGGTAAAGCAAAACCATATTTCCAGTTCTTCCACCCATAGCACTCAAAACTTTTCGACGACGCCATTGAAGTTAAGATAACTGCTTGTTTCACGCTCAGTGTATAGAACTGCTAAAGTAAATGATTTTGGTTCACACACTGACTTTGTATTAAATGTTTTGATTAGTTTAGGTTTATAAAATGTTCTTTCTGCGTAGCAGCAGCAACTGACAGAGTCAAGTACCACTGAAGCTCTGTGCGTACTTCAGGGAGACTACTTGGGAGAAATGTATTTTGAAAAAAAAAAACAAAAGTTTTGTGAGATCTTTAACTAGCAACATGTTTCCTTTCTTTCCAAATTATTTCGACATAGCTGTTTTATGTTAAAAATTTCGTGTGAAGGCTTTATGGTAAAATCTGATTCTTGCTTTCTATCAATATTTTCAGATTTTCTGCTGTTTTCTGGATACCTTCATTTTCTAACTTAATAAAATGAATCTGAAGTAAGAATGAAAAGTAATCAATAACGCTGTGTAAGCTGGTAAACCGTCTGTTTAATTGTCAAATGTTGTGTGAAAATACAACGCATTTCAGTTTTATTTGAAAACTGTGACTTGAAAAGACTTTTGCTTATCCACAGTTCTGTGATCTGCAGAAAACCCGTCACGATGTTTTTTTTTTCACTTCATGGGTACCGCACGTTTTAAGGTCAACATAGGATCAATGCTCCAAACTGTCACCAGTACTGTCGCTTCTTCTGTCACATCTTAAAAATTGTTTCTTAAGCTGAGTAGATTGTTTCTTGCACTTTGAAGAAGTTAAGAAGCATTCTCTTTATCATCAGTACAGGACTGCAATAGTTTTGAAACTAGGTTAGTTTGAAATACAAGATACAGGACAGAATACAGAGTTTCCAAATGTTTTATCAAATTATAAGCTTCCTCCCTCTCTTCTATCTTCCTACTCTCAAAAATGTTACTGGACAGCCACTGTAAAGTCTGTAGAAATTCTGTCTGCTCGATAAAAATGAATCAAATCTGGACAAACTAATTGGACACAGTTTCCTCAGAGTCATTGCAGCACGTCAGTCAGTTGCAATACTATCATTTATTTGTTGCCATATAAGCACAGAAGCACTACATATAACATAAATGCGTTGTATTTTCGCACAAAATTGTTGCAGTTCCGGTATATCCATGACGGAATCATTTAGTGCCAAATTTAAATTATGTGTTGAACAATGTATAAACTCAGCAGTTTGGATACGTGATTTAATTCTTGAGTGCAAACGTAGGCATTTGCCCCTCACAGCTGCAGCACCATCGTATCCTATACCTCTGCACCTATCCATTTCTATGTTCGTCTTCTCTAAATCAGTTTTTTTTTCTGTCGCTATGGCCCCTTACCTCACGGAAACCGAAAATCGATTCCTTGATTTCCTTTTTAACTGGTATGCTTAAATCTTAGTGCAAATATCTTACAACAGTAACTTGGTCCTTTCTTGATACATAGTGGCTGCATGTACAATAAGTGAAAGGAGTGGCTCCTGTTTAATTACATCGATGATCCGCTTTAAAACGCGATAATTTAACAGTTGTATCATCTCATTTCAAATTTGTGGGCTCAAAGATTTTGTTAAGTTCTTTCATTTGCAACATATGATCTCAGAAGAAGATCGTATGTGCTAAGGAGATCTTATATTTAAGAAATTGACCATCTGTTCCCTTATTCCAGATTCACGATGGCCATGGAAAGCAATCTCACATAGAGTTAATGGTCTTGTTACATCCAGCATTCTAGAAATTATAGCTTGTATTCGGTCAAGCCCTTCATCGAAAAGTCTGCCAATGGTTTCGGCACGTTTGCAAATTCTGTAACATACGCATTTAAATGTGTAGTCCAAGTTTCATATATATTTAAATTCTCGCTTAGACCTTGCCAGTCATTAATTTGTATATCGCGTTATGCATTTGCTCCATCTGTGAATAAGCAGCATGATACACAGTATACTGCATTTGAAGTAGAAGAATGGCATAGTCAATATATTCAATTTTATGACCAGTTTCAGTGTAATTATGACAATAATCCCATCTAAACTACCTCTTCGTCTTAATGTATCTAGGGAACAGATCCTGAGACTTGCATGGCGTGCTATTTATAATTTTTAGTTTAGTCTCTTTATTCACTTTACCTTGGAATAGCGCTCTATCAGTGTGGAAAGGTGCATTTTGCTGATTATCTTGAAGTTTAGAAGAACAGTGGTAGTGCTTCGGCGTCTATTGTTGATGGTAGGACTTCAAATTGTGCATCACCAGGATACACACCGATTCACATTCAAAGGTAGCATGATATCCGTCATGAACTTTCACTGTCTAAATCTTCTTCCGTTTCGTTTTTCCAACTATGATGGACGCCACTTTTAATTTTTAAATCGTCAGACTTATCTCCAATTTCATTTTTGTTACTAATTTTAGTACGTATCTTTTCTCGGCATGTAACTGATCGTTGGTAGAGTATATCTACCGTCATAGTTTTCTTTTTCTTAACTTCTTCGTCTCGACAGGCCTTTACTTTTCTCTTTTGAGCACCATTTAAATCTGCTGTATTTCTGGAGACTGTGGTTTTCAACTTAAGGCGAACGAGTAAGAGCGTTCCATATAAGAAAAACCAACATTAAGTTTTACATTAATGGAAGCACAGCTTATATGAAGAGGAAACAAACTGCATTGCGCAGATAACAGATGTACATAGTTGTAGTGTCCTAGTATCTTTACATTAGCAGTTTACTTGCACTGTAACCCTGCGTGCGTCCATGACAAACATACAAAAAGAAAAAAAAATGGAAAGAAATTGTTAGTAGGAGAACCTGAGAGCCTATTGTTGTCTATACTTATAGCAGGAGATAGACGATAAAGAAGGTAGCGAATCCAGAGTGCTAGCTGGCATACCGGCCACCGATTGTGCAGCAAAATAGCACTTGATTTGGCGCGGGTGGGGGGGGGGGGGGGGGGAAGGGAGGAGCGGACATCTGTGCGCTGGGCACAGTGCTTGCTGCGAAATACTGTACATTTTTGTCAACATTAAACAAAGAAGGGCACGAAAAGATTGCTGGCACCCTACTGTTCGCTCCTACTTAACGAGTTTCAATGGCTAAATTGAAGAATACAGTTTTAAATAAATCACTACAGTCAGTTTAAAGCCCCTGAAAATATAAGGCGCCCAACCCTGCAAGACGGGGCCATTGCCGGCCGCAGTGGCTGAGCGGTTCTAGGCGCTTCATTCCGGAAGCGCGCTGCTGCTACGGTCGCAGGTTCAAATCCTACGTCAGGCACGGCTGTGTGTGATGTCCTTAGGTTAGTTAGGTTTAAGTAGTTCTAAGTTCTAGGGACTGATGACCTCAGATGTTAGCCGGCCGGGGTGGCCAAGCGGTTAAGGGCGCTACAGTCTGGAACCGCGCGACCGCTACGGTCGCAGGTTCGAATCCTGCCTCGGGCATGGATGTGTGTGATGTCCTTAGGTTAGTTAGGTTTAAGTAGTTCTAAGTTTTAGGGGACTGATGACCTTAGAAGTTAAGTCCCATAGTCCTCAGAGCCATTTGAACCATTTTGAACCTCAGATGTTAAGTCTCATGGTGCTTAGAGCCGCTTGAACCAACCATTTGAATGGGGCTGTTATTTACGCCACTAGCAAGGAATTAAAGGACGCTGAAACCACGAGTAGGCGACAAAGTGTCGGATGCCTACGTCTCATCACAGAACGTGGACTTCGGAGGCTTGTCCTATGACAAATCTGATGGCATTATACAATGCTGGTGCACACGAAAATGATTCAGCATACGTTTCTGAACTTAGGTATCTACTGCAGACTGCCCCTAATTCCTCGTAAGTTGAACTAACGCCATCGTAACTACGACTGCAGCGGCCACAGGTTCATCGAGACTGGCCCTTGGATCAAGGAAAACGTGTCACCTGCTCTGATGAATCACGTCGATGGTTATGTCCATACACACCGTCATCCAGCCGAACGACACCGAACGGCACCGCACTTCGGAGGCAGGAAAGTGGGGGCAGTATTATGCTATAGGGGACATTCATCTAGGCTTCCGTGAAACCTGTGGTAGTAACCGAAGGCACAAAGGCAGGTGTGGACTATGTGAACATTACTGTGGACGTGCATCCCGTTATGCTTGATGTCTTACCCATCGGCAATGGCATCTACCTGTACGTGTCACAAGTGTTGTTAGTGGTTTGAGTAGCGTGATGTCGGACACACGTCGACGTCTTTGGCTCCGATTTCAGCTAATCTGAACCCTATGGAGCACATCTGGGACGTTATCGGTCATCAGCTCCGCGTGACCAAATCATCAGCCTGTAATTTACGGAAATTGTTGGACGTGTGCATGCACATCTGATGTCACATACCTCCAGAAACTTTTCGAATCCATGTCACGCAGAAACTTTATTGCGTTGGGTGCCAAAGCTGCACCAACACGCTATGAAGCAGGAGTTCATGATCGTCGGCTCACTGTAACTGAAGGATCAGATTCATTACCTGGCACTGCTCTCCGCATTGTCTGTTTCTACTTTTACAGGGAAAGCGCCTCCATTGACATAGCCAGACACAACCAGAGAGACATCTCCTGCAGTTTTCAGGAAGTATTGGCGATCTCCGCTTCGCAAAGCCGATCTCATGGCGCCTTCCTTAATGTCTGCCCCAAATTCTGCTCTCGGCGAGCATCCAGAGAGAAAATCATTTATTAATTCCTGTCACAAACCACCTGCGTGGGAACCAAACATAGCCTATTCCCCAGAATATCAAATGCACAGGGTAATTCTAAACGCTAGAGAAACAGTGAAACGAAATTAGATAGAGAAACAGTTACATCTGAACCTAGTAAGCACTGACTGACTAATAAAAAAAATCTTGATACTAATAAAAATATGAAATCGCCTAATACGTATTTACTTTTTATAAATGTAGAATTAAAATGGGAGAAGAGGGACACAAACCGGACCGGCACTTCACATCACTTCCATCAATGGGTATGAAATCGACATCGAGAAGGCTACACCGAGGAACAGGGTCTAGCCTTTCCCACTTGATTTCTCGCTAAGCCATCTGTCCTGAAAAAAAAAAAAAGTAAAGGTTGATGGACACGGAAAGGAAAGGTATTCTGGTGGTGCCTCCACTTAAGCATTCTGCTCACACACATTCAACTTCAGCCATCGTCACAATAGCATTCAGTGCTGAGAGACCCTCTTCACAATATTTTCAACAACAACATAGAGTTCAGCTGCTGAACGTCATTCGAATCTGTTTACTTTAACTACGTGAGTATTCCCTTCAACCGCACCTATACCTTTTGATAGTACAGGGACCAGATCTCAATGTTTGATTGCAACTTTCATTTCCTCTCAACCTATGATAGCTCAAGATTCTCTGAGTGAAATAAGTAACCCCATAAAACTTGGATAAAGATCCATTCAGAAGCCCAAAAATTCTACATTGCTCAACATAACTAACACACACTCTTATTAACTCAGACATACAGATAAATTTTCAGTTTACTTAATCAAAGGAAATATTTTTCTTCGCCAAGCTTTACATTATTGTTTCTTCTGCTCCTTAACATTAATTAACTAATTCTGCCGAGCACCAATAAAATTGGTTAACAAACATGGATACGCGTGAAAAGTTTCACCTACTTCAAAGTGCTATAATACACTCCTGGAAATTGAAATAAGAACACCGTGAATTCATTGTCCCAGGAAGGGGAAACTTTATTGACACATTCCTGGGGTCAGATACATCACATGATCACACTGACAGAACCACAGGCACATAGACACAGGCAACAGAGCATGCACAATGTCGGCACTAGTACAGTGTATATCCACCTTTCGCAGCAATGCAGGCTGCTATTCTCCCATGGAGACGATCGTAGAGATGCTGGATGTAGTCCTGTGGAACGGCTTGCCATGCCATTTCCACCTGGCGCCTCAGTTGGACCAGCGTTCGTGCTGGACGTGCAGACCGCGTGAGACGACGCTTCATCCAGTCCCAAACATGCTCAATGGGGGACAGATCCAGAGATCTTGCTGGCCAGGGTAGTTGACTTACACCTTCTAGAGCACGTTGGGTGGCACGGAATACATGCGGACGTGCATTGTCCTGTTGGAACAGCAAGTTCCCTTGCCGGTCTAGGAATGGTAGAACGATGGGTTCGATGACGGTTTGGATGTACCGTGCACTATTCAGTGTCCCCTCGACGATCACCAGTGGTGTACGGCCAGTGTAGGAGATCGCTCCCCACACCATGATGCCGGGTGTTGGCCCTGTGTGCCTCGGTCGTATGCAGTCCTGATTGTGGCACTCACCTGCACGGCGCCAAACACGCATACGACCATCATTGCACCAAGGCAGAAGCGACTCTCATCGCTGAAGACGACACGTCTCCATTCGTCCCTCCATTCACGCCTGTCGCGACACCACTGGAGGCGGGCTGCACGATGTTGGGGCGTGAGCGGAAGACGGCCTAACGGTGTGCGGGACCGTAGCCCAGCTTCATGGAGACGGTTGCGAATGGTCCTCGCCGATACCCCAGGAGCAACAGTGTCCCTAATTTGCTGGGAAGTGGCGGTGCGATCCCCTACGGCACTGCGTAGGATCCTATGGTCTTGGCGTGCATCCGTGCGTCGCTGCGGTCCGGTCCCAGGTCGACGGGCACGTGCACCTTCCGCCGACCACTGGCGACAACATCGATGTACTGTGGAGACCTCACGCCCCACGTGTTGAGCAATTCGGTGGTACGTCCACCCGGCCTCCCGCATGCCCACTATACGCCCTCGCTCAAAGTCCGTGAACTGCACATACGGTTCGCGTCCACGCTGTCGCGGCATGCTACCAGTGTTCAAGACTGCGATGGAGCTCCGTATGCCACGGAAAACTGGCTGACACTGACGGCGGCGGTGCACAAATGCTGCGCAGCTAGCGCCATTCGACGGCCAACACCGCGGTTCCTGGTGTGTCCGCTGTGCCGTGCGTGTGATCATTGCTTGTACAGCCCTCTCGCAGTGTCCGGAGCAAGTATGGTGGGTCTGACACACCGGTGTCAATGTGTTCTTTTTTCCATTTCCAGGAGTGTACTTGGCAGTTGGCAGATTGTAGATTTTCTCACCAGGAGATAGATAGATCTTTTTTTTTTTTTCTACCGAAGCATGTACCACTCCTGTGCAGTTATGCTCAAGGATACTGATAGAGTGTATAGGATGCGAAGTCACTTTCGTGACTAGCTGCAAGTGTTACATGGTTGATAGTTCATTGTCCATTCCATGAACACCGTTTCTTACAATCCCTTCATATTATTTCAGGCTCTCATCCGCCTCCAGTTGGTATACTCCCTGTTGATGTTTGGCTGCTGAGATTCGCTCGAAACTGGGTCAGATGCCATTGCCTCTGCCCTCCCTACCTGTAGTGAAGGTCAATGATACTACCCCTGGCCTGATGCACTTGCCAAGCTGCCTAGCACCAGCACTGTCTACGAGGAAGTTGCTCGGCACACCAAGATTGAGCTCTGAGCATGCCTTGCCTTTTACCAAGACCGCCAGCTAATGCTTCCTTTGCGGCTGTCCTCGACTTCTGGCGTTACAAAACCCTTGGGCTGCCTTTCATCTGGCTCGCCTGGCCTACAGTCTATCAATACACAGGCCCGATTCCTCCATGTGTCAGTACTCCTGTCTGTCTACTTATTAACAATTCATGCACATGCTTTCACAACCAAATTAATAAATCCGTCTAGAAATAATATCTGCATTCATATATCACTTACTATACTATTTTGTGAAATTATTACCATCAACAGTGATTTCGTATCCCCAACTTAATTGAGAGATGGCTTTCCAACAACGATTGTCTTTTACATTTTCCCATTAAGTGAAAAGATTGAACGATACGTGTACTTATTAAATAAAAAAGGAATTTTACAAATTTATTACAGTTTTTATTACAGTTTGTTACAATTACAATTTATTACATTTTATTGCAAATAAAAAACTACAATCTTCAGTGAAATCTGTAACTTCGCAAAAACCACTAATAATAGGCTGTATCACATATGTGAGGCTTGTGCCAGGTCGTCTTCTCACATTTTTTTCCTATTTAAATAATGATGGACGTATGCCTTGTCCATCACCTTCATTCTGTTACAGTTTTATTGATTATCACTCTTAGTGTTTTATCTCGATATGCTATCGTTGTCCGATCTGCGACAGTAGTACTGGCAGCTGAATTTATGTGCCTTTCCATTGAGGTCGTAGCAAGATGCAGGTTGTAATTCTCCATAAACGTGATTCTGGCAAAGTTACACGTTAATCAAAGTTTCGCTGCTTTTCCATTGATTCACTTTGACACTTTTTTCATAGGTTAGTGGTTAGCGTTAATTTCTAACTATTACCAGTAGTACTTCATTACTCTTACCTTTTCATGCACTCTCTCCTTTCCTTCTCATGCATTCATTTTTTGTCTACTAATTATAATTGGAACACTTGATGCTCAACCTCATTTATTTAAGGTATCTAATGTACATGCATCTATTATATCCATCCACGTTACCCAATGATCTCCATTCATGCTTCATATAATTGCTATGAATTTTATTTTTTAGTTATAAAGCCGCGAAAATCGATCGATCCTCTTCACATTCCCTGTTTCACATCATCTATCATCTCTGGGTCTTCGTTGGTTCATTACCGCCAACACTCTTGCTTTTAACATCTATTCTTTCATACTGTTCACGCTAAGTCAAGTGCTAGATTGTGCGTTCTCACATAAAATACTGTGCTCTTGCGTCTGTCGAACAATTACCAAATATCTGTCTAAGCTGCCATGACTTATTCTTTGCCATAAAAGCGTTTTCCAGAAACAATTTCTTATGTGATATTAGATGGAAGTCATTACAGTTCGCCCTCACATCCTACTCACCTTTATCTTTCGGCTCCGTCCATTATACAGGGTGAATCGAAATTCGCGCACTCGGGCTTCGCAGCGCGACTCCTCACATGCCAGCGATAAAAAAATGTCTCTCACAATATTTCGTCCGGCGAGTACATCTGGAAGAAAAAGAACGTTAAAGAGTGGCAATCTGGCAATACTGTAAGAACATGTCTGGTAACTGCCTCTGTCAGCACGTTTTACGTATGCTGTACAGATGGTGCAGTGGATCGAGTTTTGGGTCAGCATCGAGGAGGTTGAAGGTTCGATGCTTGGTTGAGGCATATGCTTTTTATTTTGTAAATGTAACCCAGGTGGTACAGTATCTGACATCTTAATCATCAACAGCGATTGCAGAGGGTCTCCGAGAAAACATTTGCCCTTACATACTACAATCTTGGAAATGGCAGATTGGTCAGCTTTGAAAGAAGCCCTTTCCACGTCGTGGGCGAGAATTTATTTGCACCACTTCTACATCTACATCTACATTTATACTCCGCAAGCCACCCAACGGTGTGTGGCGGAGGGTACTTTACGTGCCACTGTCATTACCTCCCTTTCCTGTTCCAGTCGCGTATGGTTCGCGGGAAGAACGACTGTCTGAAAGCCTCCGTGCGCGCTCTAATCTCTCTAATTTTACATTCGTGATCTCCTCGGGAGGTATAAGTAAGGGGAAGCAATATATTCGATACCTCATCCAGAAACGCACCCTCTCGAAACCTGGCGAGCAAGCTACACCGCGATGCAGAGCGCCTCTCTTGCAGAGTCTGCCACTTGAGTTTGTTAAACATCTCCGTAACGCTATCACGGTTACCAAATAACCCTGTGACGAAAGGCGCCGCTCTCCTTTGGATCTTCTCTATCTCCTCCGTCAACCCGATCTGGTACGGATCCCACACTGATGCGCAATACTCAAGTATAGGTCGAACGAGTGTTTTGTAAGCCACCTCCTTTGTTGATGGACTACATTTTCTAAGGACTCTCCCAATGAATCTCAACCTGGTACCCGCCTTCATCTTCTCGATGCGAAACCTGTTTCCTTTGTTACATCCTCCAAGGTTCCCATAGATTACTACCAACTATTATTCTTGCCTCATTCAGGTCCATTACATTTCGTTAGGGCCTTACGTTACCAGTAGGACCAGCAATGTGCTTTGCAAATAAGGTCCAAACTCGGTTACTATTTGTATGTGTTATAACCATGGTCCCACTAATTATGCCTTTCAACATTTAGTCTGGTGATCGCATTCTGTTTAGTATGTATCTCAATGCATTATTATTATTATTATTATTATTATTATTATTATTATTATTCTGTCGACGGAACTGTGGAAACATCACGTCTATTACCGTTAGGGAAAGAGAGTAATTCCAATCCGAACATTTCACAATTAACGGTTTCAGGATGAATCATGCAGAACAATATCTGTCAGATGCGTAATGGGCGTTAGGTGGCACAGTGCGCAGGACTAATGGCGTGTTTATACTGAAAGTGCTGTCCACCAGATAGGGAATAGTAGCTAGCGGAGTAACGCGCCCGTGACAGACTCCATGTACATTTGTATGTATATCGTAATTTCTTCGTGTGTTATTCTACAGCAATGTGGATGACGTATGTCATACAGAAACGATGGATATGTGGATGTGCTTCTGGTCCGTGGCGAATCTGATAAACGGGTTGGTGTTGCCACTCGTGAATATGCTGCTAAATATCCTGGTCGACGTCATCCAAATAAAAATGTGTTTCGTCGTCTGGATCCATGCCTTCGGGAGACTGATTCTCTCCTTCCACCATCGCGTGACAGAGGTTGTCCACGGACTCGCCATACTCCAGCTACTGAGGAAGCTACTCTGGAGGTCATACACCATGAACCTCAGCGAAGTACACGTTGCGTAGTAAGGCAGCTGCGTGTATCGCAACGCACGGTCGTTAATGTGCTGCGCGAGCATGGGCTGCACCCCTATCATTACGCTTTCACGCAACATCTGCATCCTGCAGATCGCCATCAGAGGATGCAATTCTTTAAATGGTTCAAACAACAACAAGAAGCCTGTGGTGACTTCGTGAACACCGTAATATGGTTGGACGAAGCAGCATTCACTCGTGAGGGTGTCTTCAATATGCACGATAGCCACCATTGATGTGAGGTTAAGCCGCACGTCACCCACTGCTGTGGATATAAAGTTTATTTTGGTATCAACATCTGGGCCAGAATATTGGGCGACAAGTGTTTGGGCCCCTACATGTTGCCTGACCCGTTGGCTGCACAAAGTTATCATGTATTCGTCTCAAACCGTCTGTCTGACACAATGGAAGATGTTCCACTACATGTTCGGCAAAGAATAAGATTCCAACCTGATGGTACACCTAAAGACTCTGGAATTAATGTGTGACAGTATTTGGATAGAAAATGGGTCACTGTGAAAGGACACAGCCGATTTCCTTCCCGAAACTGGCGCGTGTTCCGCCTCTTACGACCTCATCGTTGGTGGGACGTTAAAATCAAACCGTCCTTCCTTCGTTTCTTAATGTCTGGGACCGGATGCATTCCCACTGCTATAAACCAAGACGGTACGGAATCTCATGTATGCCACTTATCATCGAGTCGCATAATTTTTTTTTTCTCTGCGTTTTCATATTTCATCTCGTGTTCCTCAGATGAAGATGATGAACGATGCTGGTATTTGCCTAGAAAGAGGTAAGAAAACTTCTAAACCCACATCCACCTTGGGCGATGTGCCACATCAACGGTCGTTCGTCCACTCCGCGGCTTCGATATGGGGCAAGGTCACATCTGTGACGCAAGGTGACGATTCCCGCGTAACGCTGTACCAGGAGACCGAACTCTTGTCTTACGCGGTAGCTACGCTGTCAGCGCGGCGGGGTGCTAACCCGGCTTCGATTTCCGTCCGGGTCGGAGATTTTTTTGCGCTGGGGGAAATGGCTCGGGCGTGGAGGTCCAGTGGTATGGCCACCATGTTTGGGTGACCTAAATCCCCTGGATTTCTTCCTGTGAAGACACCTGAAGAAGCACGTGCACTCTACTCTGCCAAAGAATGTGGAAGAATTGGTAGCTTGTGTACATGCTGCTCTTGTTACTGTAGATGCAGCTTTGCTGCGATGGGTCCAGAGCTGTATCATCTGGCGGGTTGCGCAATGTTTGGACGTGCAGGGAGGTCACTTTAAGCATCTGTTGTGCGGACAATGTATTCTGTTGTGAAGATCTAGCGCTCATTAATATGGTTATTATTATTGTCACTGGTTGTTAATGTGCGACATCTGAGCCCTCATATTACATGTAGTATAAATGACATGTTGTGTTCTTGTAATGAGCTATCATTTTTAACGTCTCGAAATTGATATTGTTTTTGTAGTTATTCTGTCCTATGACAGGTCATTTGTTTCATCTGTCTATTTCTTATTTGTCTAACCGCGTATTTTTTATGTTCAGCGTTACAAAATGTTGTAAATTTAGGATACATGTCACCTAAGAAATGGTGTATGCTACAAAATGAAATGTCAGAATGAAATTAGCAAATAATAAAAGTGGAGCCCTACCCAGGATCGAACCTTCGACCTCCTGCATACTAACCCAAAACTCAAGTCACTGCACCAAACGTTCAGCACACAGAATATGTGCTGACAGAGGTAATTACCATTCATGTTCTTAGAGTGTCAGAGAGAGAGAGAGAGTGCAACAGAAGACATACTGCCGATGTTTGGAGAAGAAGCATTGTAACGTTTGTCTCGGTAATTTCCTGCTGTAGACACAAAGATGATGAAGGAAAGGTTAACATCGCAGTGGTAAGAGAAACTAATATTCGACTCTTTTTTTAATTTATTGGCTTTTAGGACTTATCCATATAGCCGTCTCAAGAATGTAATGTTAATTATGACGATGCAAATGTAAAGACAAAACAACAGGCAGTCCCCCAGCGCAAAAAAATCTCCGATCCGGACGGAAATCGAAGCCGGGTTAGCACCCCGCCGCGCTGACAGCGTAGCTACCGCGTAAGACAAGAGTTCGGTTTCCTGGTACAGCGTTACGCGGGAATCGTCACCTTGCGTCACAGATGTGACCTTGCCCCATACCGAAGCCGCGGAGTGGACGAACGACCGTTGATGTGGCACATCGCCCAAGGTGGATGTGGGTTTAGAAGTTTTCTTACCTCTTTCTAGGCAAATACCAGCATCGTTCATCATCTTCATCTGAGGAACACGAGATGAAATATGAAAACGCAGAGAAAAAAAAAATTATGCGACTCGATGATAAGTGGCATACATGAGATTCCGTACCGTCTTGGTTTATAGCAGTGGGAATGCATCCGGTCCCAGACATTAAGAAACGAAGGAAGGACGGTTTGATTTTAACGTCCCACCAACGATGAGGTCGTAAGAGGCGAAACACGCGCCCGTTTCGGGAAGGAAATCGGCTGTGTCCTTTCACAGTGACCCATTTCGGAATTTCCCTTAGGCGGTTTAGGGAAACTACCGAACACCAACATTTGCGTATCTGGACGGGGATTTGAAATGCAGTGGTTTTTACAGATGCGAGTCCAATGTCTTATCATTGTGTCACCTCGCTCGGTGGAAGTTAAGAAGAAAAGGGACAAAGCAATCTCTCAACCGTCACTAGTCTAGAATCAGACTTCGAGATATAGTAATGAAGTGTTTACGTGAGGGAATGCCATATCGTTCGAGACAAGAAGTTACTGAAGTTATGCTTTCAATGTAAACTAGTTGAGTATACCGTGATTTAGTTCGAATTGAAACCTTGTTTATTTACCAACAAAATTACACAATTTCCGGTTTCGGTCGTCACTAACAACCTCCTTTGGAGGGCAAAGACAGTGATGCAGTTTGAAGGTGATTACTGGTAAAAGCAAAAAATAGCAGTTATGCACGAATATTATGTGAGTTTTGTCGGCGAATACTAAATATTATAACACATGAGTTTACTACTTAGTTTCAAATAAAGTGGGAGCACATTTTGCGAAATTGCGATACTTTTCCCTCTTTAGTTTCAGAACTGGTTATTGAATTATTTTCCTCTGTTTGTTTTCGATAATTGCATGACGAGTTGTTAGATATGGCTGGGTATAAATCCAAGTCTTAAAATCCTATAAAAGGCATCCGTTTCTATACTTAGGGAAGAATGATGTTAAAAGTGTTGGCCACTCTGAGAGGCGGAGGTGGTAACGGCTGGACTCGACACAAGAAGCGGAGTGGGTGAAAAGTTGCGAGTGCTTCCTTCCACTCCAGCAGGATTTGCGCTCCAGCTCTTTCGTGGCCCGGAAACTCTTGCTCCAGAACTTTGCAGTTCCACGACATCCGCAGACGGCGGCGCATCGCCCCATAGCTTTGAGTCTACTGCAGACGCCTTACAATTTGTGATCACTTCCTCAAGAGGGAACTTTTCTCTTACAAAGAAATGTTAAAATTTTCTTCGAAGAGCGGCGTCGATCGTAATCACACTCACTAGCTTCTTTTACACTGTTGCCCATCAAAATAGCAATACCATGAAGGTGAAATTCCATAAACATCAAACTGGCGTGAAGTGTGCTACATGCACTCTAAGACAAAAAAAGAAAGAAAAACGGCGCACCTGAAAGGAATTGTCCGAATGGGACGGAAATCAGTAGATGTGATGTAAATATAAAAAATTATTACAATTTCAAGAACATTTGATGATTTAATCAAAAGAAACGTCTTCGCGGAAACACTTAATGATTTCTTCAGTAGAAAGATCCTCGCTAAATGAGCAAGTCAATAACGCGTTGGTGCACCTCTGTCTTCAGACACGTCTCCGCCGATCACTGGGACTGAGTTCGAAGTGGGAGTCATCCCTGAAGATAGTTATACTCCAGTCTTCTTTGCGCTGCGTAGTTTCTTTTTCTTAGAGTGTCATTCGATGTGCTAATGATTACCATTTCTGTGCAACTGCCCTAAGCCGTATACAGGGTAATCATAAAGAGTCTGAAAAGCTTGTAAGGATTCTGCAGAATAGGTTGTGTTGAGATATGATTATTAATAAAACATTTGATACGTTGCACCGTTTCCGAGTTAATTACCACCGAAATTAGCCAATCAGAGCGTTGCACGCAGAGAATCAAGCGGCCCGCCAGATATAATTAGTGTTAGTAGTTCTCACAGCGTAGATGATAGCGCACGAGACTGTTCACCCTTTGGCTCGGATTCGATCCTTAGTACCGTCCCATGTCCGCTAACTTCTATGGTAATTAACTCGAAAAAGGCACAAAGTATCGAATTTCTTCTCAGTTCAACCGTCCCTGCAACAACAATACAAGCTTTTCAGCCTGTTTCTGACCACCTTCTACAAGGAAAGAGTATGTAGTGTTTTCTCTCATTCAGAAATCACTGTTGAATGCAGGATGTTTGTGAAAAGATCGTGGTATGTCGCGTGTAAGAAATAGAAACGTCTACAAGCGCGAGTCGGAATTCGACAGCAGCAGCATGGTATACTATCAAGATTCCAGTACATTGTCCCACGATATTGCTACTCGTGTACATAGGAATCCCACGACTGCCATGCGAACATGGAGTCGATGAGTTTCAGAGGGCTATACTCGACACCATGCTGAATCTCAATTTCTCCTTGCAACTAGCGATCAAGAGGACGGACGTATTACTTGATCGCCCGTGCAGGATGGTACAGCTATGTCACATGCCTCGAATCAGGAAACAGGGTTATTTGCAGCAAGACAAGTCAGCCCACGGGCAGCATGAGGACGTCTGGAACACAGTATACTGTCCAACACGGCGGCCATTGTTGCGGCTTCCCTTGGCGTGATAGCAGAGAGGGTCCAGCCAAAAGTGGTGCACCCAACAACACTGGGCACTGAACTGGCGCCGCGTTGTCTTTTCAGATGAGGGCAGATTCCACTTGCAGCATAAAGATGGATCCATCCGTGCGGATGCTCCGAGTAGGGTGGACGTAGCCAGATAGTATTCGTCAGTGTGATACGGGCCCAGAAGCTGACTTCATGGACTGGATGCCATTGGATAGACAACAAGATCACTTCTGGTTCGCATAGCCACTAATTTTGACGGTTGCCGTTACATTTCTAACGTGTTAAGGAGGTAAGATGTGTCCTATCTTTGAGGCCTCTTGTTTCAACAAGATGACGCGGGACAGCATGTTGACCTGTCCTGAACTTAAATGAAATCATCTGTTCACGCTTGCTGAGGAGACTGGCATGACTTCTCTCGTCAATCAGTATGAGTGACGAATTAAGTGAAAGACTTGAAGCTGCACGGAATGTTTTACCCGTGCCTGTCATCCAAGTCCAGTTCGGGTTGGTGTCCAGCCAGGTTGGAACCACTGTTCAATGTACTGTATGTCGTACCTTGTGTACTCTCAAACTGCCTACAAATGTCATCATATATTCCTTCTATTATATTACATGCGCACTATAAGTAAAATCCACCCTAGTGTTGCAATTTGGAATGCTAGCAGCGTACATTAGCATCTCACCAACATTGAGACTAATATGGATGAGACCTACTCTCAGATTTCACTCGAACTGTTTAAAGAAAAGACGGTATCTTCGATGAAGTTATTGTCCCGGCATTGGCCTGGATATAAACTGTTGTCGCGAAAACGCCGAGTGGCGTATTATACTTGCTCCTCACGAATAAGCGTTCATCGTGTCATGAGCCGTCTCAGTCGGTATTTCTCACGTACTTGAGAACATTCTGTAGTGCTAACTGATACAGTGACGATTTATTCACGCAGCTATAATGGGTTGATACGAACAAGTTAACAGCTAACGTAATGTTGAAAGAAGATACACTCATGTTCAGAAAAAAAACCCAACCCTTGAATGACTAGGGATAGGATAGTCATATTCATAGGACATGTACATTAGTATGTTCTGCAGAAATGATTGGCATTTGAACCATGTCGGCCGCGGCTTCAAGGTCAACATCAATATCGCTGCGCAACCCCACCTAGCGGTAAGACGTGTCTGCGGCTCTCACTGTCGCTACAAACCGAACGTAATGGATCGGTGAGATTTAAGCAGACGTACAGGATGCGCGGCGTATGCACGAACTGAACCGTCAAACTAGTGAGTTTGAAAGAGGTCTCGTTACTGGCATTAGAAAATGTGATGCATCCAACCGGGAAATTGCTGCTCGTGTGGGACGAAGCGTTTTGGCACTGCAACGGCTGTGTGCAGAATGTTTCACGGAAGGCCGTAGAACACGACGAGATGGGTCAGGTCGCACTATACCATGGAGGTAAGAATAAGGGGAGATGGCGCTACGTATCCCAGCCGTACTACGTTTTGAAGCCATGGGGGCGTGGCTCGCTGCCATGACATTCTGACCAAAACATTACCAGTGTGCTATAGTGCTGCGTGTATTACAGTCGCTAATTGCACCATATACGCATGTAACGTCATCAGATTGGTTGTTTCAAAGTTTTTGTTTAAAATAAAATCTCGTAAAGGCGAAATTCCGCGTTTCTTCTGATTAAAAATAGTTTTTAATGTAATATTACGAATAGCTAGCCTTCAATGTAAACGATACAATTTTGTTAATTCAGTAATAAACGTGTATCACAAACTAAATAATAGAAACTGAAAACTAAGTTAGCTATACCCTCCCTCCAAAGCCCCATAAATACATTACCACCAATATTTACTGAAATACGGTACACAGAATGGCAAATCTACACAGTGTCCTGTTTAGGCCTATACTTTACGCCAGTTAATGTAGTGTTAGCTTTTAATTTGGTACATGATGAAGACAAAGTGAGTTATTCAACACTTCGATTATCGACGATACGGACGTATTATACTGAAACGTGAACTTGAAAACTAAGAATTTAATTCTTTGAATTAACATACCTTTTGCAAATGTTTTGGGTGTGTAGAGAAAACTGATGGTACAGCATTTTCTCGGAGCCTTACTGTTGAAAGGGAAGTTCGGTCTATGTCCTCTTCTCGGAAATGCTGAGAACATATAGTGCTCCATTTAGACGCACGCCAATTCTTCCTCCTCACGGCATTCTCCCACAGAGCTTTCTGACTTTCATTTTTAGGAAATCTAAAATCATACAGGATAAAAATACGCTATAGTATAAGTACAGATGTAGCACACGTTCATTCACAATGAAGTTGTAAAATCACACTTAACGAGACAACTTACACATGAAATGTTATTCCCTTCGATTTCGCATCACAATCAGAACGATTCGTGCATCCGAACACCACACAAGTCACCATAATAGCGCAAAATCCTTCCAAAAGCGAGCGACAAGCCTATGCACACAAGCTTACAGCAGCAATGTTTTGGTCGGATTGAGATGGCTACCCTCGGCTTCACATAGCTTCACAGCTGTGACGTCACGGCATCTCCCTCTATTCTTACCTCCATGCACTATACAGACCAGCCCCCGGGAAGATCGACACTCATCCGAATGGGATTGCAGGACAGATCTGCGTTGTCGTCGGCTCTAGCGCGACAGTTGAACATTGTAATACATCGTACGCTATCAGGGGTGACAGTCCGTCGCTGTTTATTGAGGCATGGATTGTGTGGCCGTAATCCACTTCTCCGCCTACCTTTGATGAATGTGTAGAAACATACTAGACGGCAATGGTGTATGGAACGACGTCGGTGGGGACAGGAATGGCATCAGATAGTGTTTCCGGAAAAATCCAGATTCTGGTTGTTTGAAAACGATGGCCGCATTTTGGTTCGCCGCAGACATGGAGTGCGGCATCACAGTAATTGCATTCGCACAAGACATACAGCGCCAATTCAAGGCCTTATTGTGTGGGGTGTAACTGGGTACAACCATAAATCACAGCTGGTGCGTGTCCAGGGCACTGTGACCAGTTTGACCTACGTGAGAGACATCCTGCGATATGTAGCCATACACCTTCTGTATAACATCCCAGACACCATTTTTCAGCAAGGCAACACACGATCACATGTTGCTGCAAGAACACGTGCCTTCTTCATGCCACAGGACGTCAGCCTTTTGCCCTGGCCCGCCTAATCACCAGACTAATCGCCAATCGAATATGTGTGGGATAAGGTGAAACGACAGGTGCAGCGCTGTGACCCAGTATCAACCACCACAGATGACCTTTGGAAACAAGTGAATGCAGCATGGATGTTTATACCACACGACGCAATTCCCATCTTATACGCGTCGATGCACGCATGGTTCAAATGGTTCAAATGGCTCTGAGCACTATGGGACTTAACTTCTGTGGTCATCAGTCCCCTAGAACTTAGAACTACTTAAACCTAACTAACCTAAGGACATCACACACATCCATGCCCGAGGCAGGATTCGAACCTGCGACCGTAGCAGCCCTGCGGTTCCGGACTGCGCGCCTAGAACCACTAGACCACCGTGGCCGGTGTCTACTTGGCAACAGGAGACACGTTAATCAGAAGTGACTGAAATGCTAATCATTCCCGCAGAACATACTAATGTACATGTACTGTGAATACGGACATCCTATCTCTAGTCGTTCAAGGTGTTCTGTTATTTCTGAACATGAGTGTATTTGTGATAGAGGAATTTGGCTTGTCACTGTTGAAATAATGAATTTCAACAAATATCTGATAAAAATAATTCTATCAGTACACCAGTCTGAGAACTTTTCAAGTCACTGTTGAAAGTGACTTTACACAGCATGTCTGTTCAGTTGTAACTATAATAAACTCTATAACGTGAGGTTTAGGACACTAAAGGAATGTGCCCAGCTTCCTTCCTACATCCTTTGTAGATAATTCACAAAAGTTCAACTCCCTCTTCCTTTTCTATTCTCCTTTAACTTCTTCGACAACTGTATGTAAAATGCACTCTTGGTTTTGATGCATAAGCCGCTGGTGTGCATAATTCATTGACTAACGTGACTTACGCTGATGTGTGACATACCTAGCTGACAGCTGGACCATACATAGAAACAACTAACAGAGTACAATACAGAAGGTAGCTGAAAGAAAAGCCCAGTGAGACGAACAGAAATGCTACATTTGTTCACAGATAATAGTCATATAGGAGTCACTGCAATTTATGATGGTTCCTTGGACATTACAGAGGGCGGTAGAAGTTCCTAATAGCGTGTGTGATCAACAGGGTCGGCAATGCATGCTCTTAAACGTGTTCCCACGCTGGTCACAAGTTTCGTAAGAAGTTCTTGGGGTAGTGCGTTCCATTGCATCACCAGCGCGGTTGACAACGTCTCGGTGGTCTTCAGCACGTCTTCCCAAAGAATCCCACAGCACAGGTGCTCGATGGGATTTCAGTCGAGGGAACAGGCAGACTAGTCTATTCACCGAATATCCTCTCTTTCTGAGAGCTCCTCTACCTACGTTGCTTGATACGGTCGCGCATTGTCATCTATAAAACTGAGGTCAGGGCCGAATTCACTCTTGAGATGACGCACTTGATGAAGGAGTAGAGTGTCGCAATAAGTTTGATCAATGAGTGTACGAAGTTCAGATATTTGGAGGTCAGAACGCCCGTACAACATTATGCCCGCCCACACCGTATCACCTAGAACACAAAACTATCATGTTCAACAATGCTTGATATTTCCTGATATGGCGAAAGGTGGAAGCAATTAATGTCCTCAGGAACATTTTCGTATATGATCGTTTCGGCTGTCTAGGTGTTATGGTGTGGACAGGTGTAAAGTTACATAGGTATTTTAACACAGTACATTTACCGGTCTACGGTATGGTTACACTGTACTCCTTCACCAGGTTCGTCTTTTCAGGAGGTGCATTTGGCCCTGACGTGATTTTTACGAACGACAATGCGCGACCACATGATGGAGGACGTGGAGAAGCTGTTGGCACGAGAGGATGTTCTGCGAATGGACTGCCCTGCCCGTTCTCCCGTCTTAAACCTCATCGAGTACGTGTGGAATGCGCTGGGCAGACGTATTACATCACGTCCATGTACACCAGCACCATCTAACAGTTTTCAACTGCGCTGGCGTAGGAATGGAAACTGCTACCGCAACACCTCCATGTCATCCTTGAAGCCAATACGTTGCAGAGCATGTAGTGCTTTTTGTGGTATTCGCAAACCCTATTAAGAACCATGGCCGCCTTTTGTAATGTCCAGGGGATCATCATTAATCGCGGTGACTTCAGTGTAATTATTGTCTTTGAGTAAAAGTGTCACTCATGTTCGTGTCATTGCGTATTTCTTTCAGTTACCTTCTGTACTATACTACAATACTGGCCATTAAAATTGCTACACCACGAAGATGACGTGCTACAGACGCGAAATTTAACATACAGGAAGAAGATGCTGTGATACGCAAATGATTAGCTTTTCAGAGCATTCACACAAGGTTGGCGCCGGTGGCGACACCTACACCGTGCTGACATGAGGAAAGTTTCCAATCGATTTCTCATGCACAAACAGCAGTTGACCGGCGTTGCCAGGTGTAACGTTGTTGTGATGCCTCGTGTAAGGAGGAGAAATGCGTACCATCACGTTTTCGACTTTGATAAAGGTCGGGTTGTAGCCTATCGCGATTGCGGTTTATCGTATCGCGACATTGCTGCTCCCGTTGGTCGAGATCCAATGACTGTTAGCAGAATATGGAATCGGTGGGTTCAGGAGGGTAATACGGAACGCTGTGCTGGATCCCAACGGCATTGTATCACAGGCATCTTATCCGCATGGCTGTAACGGATCGTGCAGCCACGTCTCGATCACTCAGTCAACAGATGGGGACGTTTGCAAGACAACAACCATCTGCACGAACAGTTTCTAACATTCTGCGTGGTGTCTGTTTGTTCTATATCGTGTCTCCCTACCACTTTCGCGCAACGACGCGAACAGTTCGAAGACGTTTGCAGCAGAATGGACTACCAGTTCGGAGACCATTAGTGCGGTTACCCTTGACGCTGCATCACCGACAAGAGCGCCTGCGATGGTGTACTCAACGACGAACCTGAGTGCACCAATGGCAAAACGCCATCTTTTCTGATGAATCCAGGTTCTTTTTACAGCATTATGATGGTCGCGTCCGTGTTTGGCGACATCGTAGTGAACGCACATTGGAAGCGTGTATTCGTCATCGCCATACTGGCGTATCACTCGGCGTGATGGTATGGGGTGCCATTGGTTATACGTCTCGGTCACCTCTTGTTCGCACTGACGGCAGTTTGAACAGTGGACGTTACATTTCAGATGTGTTACGACCCATGGCTCTATCCTCCATTTGATCCCTGCGAAACCCTACATTTTAGCGGGATAATGCACGACCGTATGTTGCAGGTCCTGTACGGGCCTTTCTGGATACAGAAAATGTTCGACTGCTGCTCTGGCCAGCACATTCTCCAGATCTCTCACCAACTGAAAATGTATGGTCAATGGTGGCCGAGCAACTGGCTCGTCACAATACGCCAGTCACTACTCTTGATGAATTGTGGTATCGTGTTGAAGCTGCATGGACAGCTGTACCTGTACGCGCCATCCAAGCTCTGTTTGACTCAATGCCCAGGTGTATCAAGGCCGTTATTACGGCCAGAGGTGGTTGTTCTGGGTACTGATTTCTCAGGATTTATGCACCCAAATTGCGTGAAAATATAATCACATGTCATTTCTAGTATAATATATTTCTCTAATGAATACCCGTTTATCATCTGCATTTCTTCCTGATGCAGAAATTTTAATGGCCAGTAGTGTACATTTATAATTTCCTATCCCGCTGCACACAATCCCGCTACCACGCTCGAATACTACCATACGCTATTCTGTCCAGATGTTGCGTTGAACCACCCCGCCCAAAACCACGTCCATTTAGAGCGCTATAATCCACTGTGTGAATTCTGCTCTGCACTGTATCACCCCATCCGAAACCGTGTACAAGTACAGCCCCATACTCTACTGTGAGGATATTGCGCTCTACTATACTATCCAAAAAGACTTAACAGTACATTGCAGTACTATACATTCCGGCTAATGCATTGCTTCTATCCCAAACATAAGAGTGGTACTCGAGAGGGGCAGTCTCCCTCCTACCCCGAACGTCTTGCACACAAAATAGCGCAACTGGGCTGGGAGTTTACAATTGCATTGCAAGTGCAACCAAATATAGAAGTCTGACTAGAAGATCACGTGACCAGAAGTGCCGCCATCTAGGGTCTTCAGAGTATAAACGGAGACTTCACAGCAGCAACCGATCATTTATCTGTGGCCGAGTGGCCGCGTGGTTAGAGGCACCATGTCAGGAATCGGGCGGCCACTCCCGCCGGAGGTTAGAGTCCTCCCTCGGGCGTGGGTGTGTGTGTTGTCTTTAGCGTAAGTTAGTTTAAGTAGTGTGGAAGTCTAGGGACCGATAACCTCAGCAGTTTGGTCCTACAGGAATTCACACACATTTGAACATTTGCCGGAAGTTGTGGCCGAGCGGTTCTAGGCGCTACAGTCTGGTCCCACGCGACCGCTACGCAGGTTCGAATCCTGCCTCGGGCATCGATGTGTGTGATGTCCTTAGGCTAGTTAGGCTTAAGTAGTTCTAAGTTCTAGGGGACAGATGGGCTCAGATTGTAAGTCCCACAGTGGTAAGAGCCATTTGAACCAAGCCATCTGTGGTAGTTGAAACTGTTAACATGGATTCCTCCAAAGTGCTTAACACACCTCAGTTATTAGGGCGGAGGGTGATACCAACCGACGAACGCTTAGATTTATGGTCACTACTGGAGAACCTGGACACTTTCGTTTCTGACACTGGCAACATGAATTACAGTGAAAATGGTACGATCCATAGCAAGAAGAATTTAAATTTGCGTACTCCTATTATAATTACATTACATAATAAGTATACAAAACCGTTTTGCGATAACAGTACGGTAGTTAAAATCTGCGATCAGGTGGACTGTCAGGATCTATTACAGAAAGGACGATCTGTAATGTTAAAGAAGGAAATGTGTGGCTCATTTAACTGTTATTTACGTAGTAAATTCTCCAAATTCGTTACTGCAAGACATGATGTCAAGACGAAGCTATCATTTCTCCAACAGAGGAGCGACAAAAATTGTTCAAATGGCTCTGAGCACTATAGGACTTAACTTCTGAGGTCATCAGTCCCCTAGAACTTAGAACTACTTCAACCTAACTAACCTAAGGACATCACACACATCCATGCCCGAGGCAGGATTCGAACCTGCGACCGTAGCGGTCACGCAGTTCCAGACTGAAGCGCCTAGAACCGCACGGCCACACCGGCCGGCAGATGAGCGACAACGCAACAGTAAGAGGAATATTGGATAAAATCGGCAAGGAAACACTGGATACTTTTCGAAAAAATATAAAAATCCTGTGGCAATACGATATAAAGTGGAATAGCTGACATTAAAATATATGTCGTAATGGAAGAGCTGCCTGGAATATAGCAACAGGTAAGTGTAGACGACTATTAGCTTTTGGATTTGGAAATAACGCAAGATTTTGTCAGGATTTTTAATAAAATCGAAATGTGGAACTATCTAATATCAAACCTTGGCTTCTGCTTGGAAGGAGACCGCCAGAGAAGCAGCAATGTGATTGTGGACAACGACAAGACCGCTGGACTAGACTGTTTAACGTGGATGACCTCCAACAGTAAGGTTATATAACAAATTTATATGTCAAATCATAAGCCCAGATGTGAACAAAGTTATCATAAACCATCTTATGGATTTTATAAAGTGTCCAGACATGCGGCTACGAGAAACGTCTACGTCCTCCTTGGATAAACAACGTGATATTACGAGACTGCAGGCTACAATATACAACTACAGGATGGATCGTGTGCTTCACCCTCTGCAAGACTGTTTCAGTGTTTCAAACTCTAACAGTATTTACCATGTGCTCAACCGTACTCTGTCGCCAGCCGGTGTGGCCGAGCGGTTCTAGGCGCTTCAGCCTGGAACCGCGCGACCGCTGCGGTCGCAGGTTCGAATCCTGCCTCGGGCATGGATGTGTGTGATGTCCTTAGGTTAGTTACGTTTAAGTAGTTCTAAGTTCTAGGGGACTGATGACCTCAGATGTTAAGTCCCATAGTGTCAGAGTCATATGAACCATTTGAATCTGTTCTCTGTCCCAATCACATCTACGTGGTGCTAGTGTACTAATAACTTAAACAACAGTCGCTGTGTGGTGTTTAACAGCGTTCTGCAGTTTTTCTACTTGGGTAATAAGAATACTTGAAAACTGACTGGAGTGCAAGTAAGTCTGCCAGACTCCCAAAACCGAGTTATGTGCAATATGCATATAGTTTTTAATTATCTACCTGTAAACTACTTGGAGATTCTTAACACTGATTCCAACAAAGAGAGTATGAGTGTCACACAGAAATGGTATATTAAAGAAGGAGAAACATATTTCTCCCAATCCAGGACATTGTTCTCCATGGTACCATCAGATACAGATATCGCCGAATTAGGACTGGTATCCACAAAAAATGTTATTCCACTTAAGCAAAGAACTAATATGTCGAACAGACTTAAGTCATTCCCCATTAAAGAAATTACTCCTTTAAGTGCAGTTAATGTGGTGTGCGTGCGAAACAGAAAACTGGAAATGGAGAATACCGAAGCCAAAAAAAGAAAACTGGAGTTTTTGGCCAAGAAAATTGTCATAAAGGAAGACTATAAACTGCAATTGGAAAAGGAAGAAGCCATTGCGGATGTAGAGGCAAGGCTTACATATTGATTTAAATACAGTTTGTGGCGAAATCTGGCTACCACTTGGGAAAATAAAATACCTGCAGCAGCAGTAGCAGCAGCAGCACTCCGTCTTCAGGGCACAAGTGACCCATCGGGACCATCCGACCGCCGTGTCATCCTCAGTTGAGGATGCGTATAGGAGGGGCGTGTGGTCAGCACACCGTTCTCCCGGTCGTTATGGTGGTTTTCTGTGACCGGAGCCGCTACTATTCAGTCGAGTAGCTCCTCAACTGGCATCACGAGGCTGAGTGCACCCCGAAAAATGGCAACAGCGCATGGCGGCCTGGATGGTCACCCTCCAAGCGCCGGCCACGCCCGACAGCGCTTAACTTCGGTGATCTGAAGGAAACCGGTCAATCCACTGCGGCAAAGCCGTTGCATTTACTGTTAATAGAAATTTTAAGTGGCCTTTTATGGAAGTCATGGGCCAAAAGAATGGACAGGAACACGTTTACTAGATCAAAGTAGACACGAAAAATCTCTTTATAAAGCTCCATTCACACCTGGATCTGCGACGGGAGTGATAAGGTCCATCCAACCTATTCAGTTTTCCCCAATGTCAGGCCGCGGTTACGGTTGCGCCATGTCAACCACGGCCCAGGTATGGTTCATTTTGCGACTGGAATGGCTCTTATCCCAGGTACTTTCAGCGCATGTCGCTTTCAGAAAGCAATCGTTGCATATACGGGTAAACTGGTTCCTCAGAACACATCCTTTTGAAATGTATTAGATACAGGCACTTACGTAATAACACAGACCACATAACGGAAACAATACTATATGATGCACTGACGAACATGGGCGCAGTTAAACGCAATCGCCAACAACATGTCAAAAGCAGAACATGACATATACAAACAGACTGATCAATCCAGAAGGCGCAGAAGACGAACAGAGGCCGACATAGATCGCTCGGGCAGCTCCAGTATTGACGATGAAACGAGTAACGGGTTTAGTATTCACATAAAAAAATGGTTCAAATGGCTCTGAGCACTATGCGACTCAACTGCTGAGGTCATCAGTCGCCTAGAACTTAGAACTAATTAAACCTAACTAACCTAAGGACAGCACACAACACCCAGCCATCACGAGGCAGAGAAAATCCCTGACCCCGCCGGGAATCGAACCCGGGAACCCGGGCAGTATTCACATAACATAGACACACAAAACATTTATAAAACATGCGCAGCTACCCACGTGAACATTAATCAAAGATTGCTAGTTATATCTTATTATGAATAAATCTAATCAAAACTAGAAGTAACTGCAATATTCTGTGGATAGATATTGTTCTAGAAGCCACATTAAACCTGTACCCAACATTGTTAAGTAGTTACACAAATGAACACATCATTCTAAATGTGGAAATATGAATGTAATATCAATTTAAGATAAAGTAAGCAAGCAGAATCAAACAGTGCAGGTTGTTCGCAGTTGATGCTGTAATTTACCGTCTAGTAAGGTCATCCGAAGACCAGTATCAGTTGCAAAGCGATTTAGAAAAGATTGCTGTATGGTGTGGCAGGTGGCAGCTGACGCTAAATAACGAAAAGTGTGAGGTGATACACATGAGTTCCAAAAGAAATCCGTTGGAATTAGATTACTCCGTAAATAGTACAATTCTCAAGGCTGTCAATTCAACTAAGTACCTGGGTGTAAAAATTACGAACAACTTCAGTTGGAAAGACCACATAGATAATATTGTGGGGAAGGCGAGCCAAAGGTTGCGTTTCATTGGCAGGACACTTAGAAGTCCACTAAAGAGACAGCTTACACTACACTCGTTCGTCGTCTGTTAGAATATTGCTGCGCGGTGTGGGATCCTTACCAGGTGGGATTGACGGAGGACATCGAAAGGGTGCAAAAAAGGCAGCTCGTTTTGTATTATCACGTAATAGGGGAGAGAGTGTGGCAGATATGATACGCGAGTTGGGATGGAAGTCATTAAAGCAAAGACGTTTATCGTCGCGGCGAGATTTACTTACGAAATTTCAGTCACCAACTTTCTCTTCCGAATGCGAAAATATTTTGTTGAGCCCAACCTACATAGGTAGGAATGATCATCAAAATAAAATAAAAGAAATCAGAGCTCGAACAGAAAGGTTTAGGTGTTCGTTTTTCCCGCGCGCTGTTCGGGAGTGGAACGGTAGGGAGAGAGTATGATTGTGGTTCGATGAACCCTCTGCCAAGCACTTAAATGTGAATTGCAGAGTAATCATGTAGATGTAGATGTAGATGGAGATGTAGATGTACACAACAGAAACAGGTCATGCATGTTATGCAACCATACTAAGTAAGTCCATTACTCAAAAAAGTCTATTTTTTCCTGCAAAAATGTTTCTTACAAGATTGCTAACAGATTATTTATGGCTTGTTATTCCTCCTACAGCTGTTTAGGAACAGCATATAACTTAATTAGATTACAATGAGGCAGGATATTGTTCCAAAGCCATGCAAAATTTGTTTAATAACTACCCTAACAGTAGTAGTTGTTATGGAGCATAACAAACATCAAGTCACACAGCACTCTAACAAATAACACCAACATAGATTACATCCACATGGACTCAAAAATCGAGTTTTCCCAAAGAGCTATGTTCTTGTGGATAATACAAAAATGAGTAGTACCGCAGGTGGATGCTGGACTTGAAGTTCAATAACAAGTCCTTTTCTCCAGGTGGCGTTTGTGAAGAGGTAGCTATATATACTCTTTCCTGCCTTCCTTTGTTTTCTTCTTAAAATTATTCCACTAATTTATAATATTTTATTACAAATTCCTGCATTTATCTTCAAAAAATAAGTGTAGTTACTGTAAGTAAATAAAAGATATCACCAAAGTGCAGGCAAAACAACCCCACTCAGCTCCACCACCATATACTGCTACATGGACAACAGTCTCAACTGCGTAGCACAATTTTGCTGCCCGGTGGTGGCCATGTTTACTGGGTAAGAGGTCTGTGTGGAGCACTACGGCCTTCATAAAGTAGTAAGATGGCAGGCCCTAGTAATCATTATGCAGTTTGAAAAAAAATGCAGCTATTGTATTGTATCAGCTTCCACTGCAACAAATCAGATGCCTTTTAGGTATGTACAGGGTGTTTCAAAAATGACCGGTATATTTCAAACGGCAACAAAAACTAAACGAGCAGCGATAGAAATACACCGTTTGTTGCAAAATGCTTGGGACAACAGTACATTTTCAGGCAGACAAACTTTAGAAATTACAGTAGTTACAATTTTCAACAACAGATGGCGCTGCGGTCTGGGAAACTCTATAGTACGATATTTTCCACATATCCACCATGCGTAGCAATAATATGGCGTAGTCTCTGAATGAAATTACCCGAAACCTTTGACAACGTGTCTGGCGGAATGGCTTCACATGCAGATGAGATGTACTGCTTCAGCTGTTCAATTGTTTCTGGATTCTGGCGGTACACCTGGTCTTTCAAGTGTCCCCACAGAAAGAAGTCACAGGGGTTCATGTCTGGCGAATAGGGAGGCCAATCCACGCCGCCTCCTGTATGTTTCGGATAGCCCAAAGCAATCACACGATCATCGAAATATTCATTCAGGAAATTGAAGACGTCGGCCGTGCGATGTGGCCGGGCACCATCTTGCATAAACCACGAGGTGTTCGCAGTGTCGTCTAAGGCAGTTTGTACCGCCACAAATTCACGAAGAATGTCCAGATAGCGGGATGCAGTAATCGTTTCGCATCTGAAAAATGGGCCAATGATTCCTTTGGAAGAAATGGCGGCCCAGACCAGTACTTTTTGAGGATGCAGGGACGATGGGACTGCAACATGGGGCTTTTCGGTTCCCCATATGCGCCAGTTCTGTTTATTGACGAAGCCGTCCAGGTAAAAATAAGCTTCGTCAGTAAACCAAATGCTGCCCACATGCATATTGCCGTCATCAATCCTGTGCACTAAATCGTTAGCGAATGTCTCTCGTGCAGCAATGGTAGTGGCGCTGAGGGGTTACCACGTTTGAATTTTGTGTGGATAGAGGTGTAAACTCTGGCGCATGAGACGATACGTGGACGTTGGCGTCATTTGGACCGCAGCTGCAACACGGCGAACGGAAACCCGAGGCCGCTGTCGGATCACCTGCTGCACTAGCTGCGCGTTGCCCTCTGTGGTTGCCGTATGCCGTCGCCCTACCTTTCCAGCACGTTCATCCGTCACGTTCCCAGTCCGTTGAAATTTTTCAAACAGATCCTTTATTGTATCGCTTTTCGGTCCTTTGGTTACATTAAACCTCCGCTGAAAACTTTGTCTTGTTGCAACAACACTGTGTTCTAGGCGGTGGAATTCCAACACCAGAAAAATCCTCTGTTCTAAGGAATAAACCATGTTGTCTACAGCACACTTGCACGTTGTGAACAGCACACGCTTACAGCAGAAAGACGACGTACAGAATGGCGCACCCACAGACTGCGTTGTCTCTATATCTTTCACATCACTTGCAGCGCCATCTGTTGTTGAAAATTGTAACTACTGTAATTTCGAAAGTTTGTCCGCCTGAAAATGTACTGTTGTCCCAAGCATATTGCAACAAACGGTGTATTTCTATCGCTGCTCGTTTAGTTTTTATTGCCGTTTCAAATATACCGGTCATTTTTAAAACACCTTGTATATCAGCTGTCGGATACTCCTTCTTCGTGTCAAAGTATATACGTTTCTTCATCTATCTATTCTGTATATTGTTGAGCTACTTTTGCCGAAGTGTTTGGGATTCCGTGTTCCACAAACTTCACTAACTGTGAGATTACACAGTTTATTATATTTCCGATATAGCTGTTTTCTTAATGTTAATCTCCTAACGCTGCTTATAAGCTGCAGGCCTTAGTACTTCGAATACAGTTAAAACCGACTCTAATTTCACAGTTTGGGTCCTAAACCTGAAAAGAGTAATTTTACTTATTTTGTGTAATAGGGATGGGACAAGATGAAAATGAAATGAACTTGGCGTGAAATTACTCTTCCAAGTGACACAAGAAGGAGAGGTAGTAGATCTGCATGAACGCTATCACTCTGTAGTCCCATTCACTTACAATTTAGTTCTAATCCGATATTCTACACATCCTCAGAGTTTATATTCATTCCAGCCCCAGTTTTAATTAACGTTATGGTGTAAGTTAAGTGGACTGTTCTTTGATTCCATTTGAAGTTCTTCCATAGGAATTAGGAAAAAATGCTATTTAGTAGGTCCTATGTTTCCAATCAAAGTAATTGTTTTTGTTAATTACAGATCTATATTATTTTAGTTGAACGTAGGTAGGGGAGACTGCAAATAGAAAAAAAATACTTTTAAAATAAATTAGTTTCATTGCCATAGTTGGTTACGCCCATATAAATGGAGAAGGATTTTTTAAAAGTATCTGTGGCTAGCTGCAATCTCGCTCAACTGTCTTTAGCTGAACCAAGAACACACAGTTAAAGAAGATCAGGCACAGATAAAGTAACACATATTGCTTTAACTTTACATCTGAAAACAATAGGAAGTATAACTTGTAATACTAGAAGCTCATCAAATAAGGTGAGGTTTGATACATGAAATATGGATGGATTCAATAAAAATTTAAATCTGGAGAGTTGAAGAACTTGTACCCTCCTTTTCTTCTATGTATGTCGTATCTAGGAGATGTGATTTGGTAGTATCAAATATGTATTTACTTTACGAGGTTCCTCTATTGCAATCATTTCTTGTTTCTTCAGTACAGTAATATTTACTTTGAATCTAGTTCTTCAACCACTCTTTCTTTCACGTTCATAGTGATATTGGCATTTTACGTTGTACTAACTTATATGGCAAACTGTCTCTTTCCCAGTATATTTGCAAACTTTATTTGTTTGCGGATAGAAGACATAAGTCAATTTCTCTACAGCTGCTGTGCTAAATAATGAAAAAAGCGCTGTGTCACTGAATCATTTCGTCCTCGTTCCAATTACTCTTTGTTAGTTATGGCGTTCCTTTAAAACCTGGTGTATTTTACCACTGTTGTTGACGTAACTGTTTAATGCGCAGTGTATTTCTCAAGATGCTGCCCTAAAAATTAGGTACGGTAGTTATACATCAAACAGTAAGTAACTATCCTGATGTGAAGAAGAAACACCGTGGAGAGATATTTAATTTAAAGTACTATGATGTGGCTAATCGGCAGAATATTTGCACGCAGAAGCTTTCAGAAAATGATTTACAGCGTTTGACGTCTCTCTGTACGTGCGTAGGCCTTGCTGCAATCGAAGGAAACATCTGTCCCTTGCTACCTGTCCCCTAGATATTAACGAGACGTCTACAGAAGTAAAATAAATCTATGATATCATTCCCAGGGCTCCTCTATAGCGGTCGACATTCTCAGCAAAACTCGCATTAAATTTCACTAAATGAAAACTGCTGTTGTGCATACATCTCTAATGGAATGTCATACTCGACAAGAATTTCAGACACGCATAATCGGGCACGCCACAAAGGATAAAGTAATGGCGTAACGGCGAATGGCCGTCCCCATGTAAAATAATTACTCTTTCAACCCTCACTGTCGTTTAATAGGCTCTCGGGAAACATATAACTCGATACAACAGGGCATAATGAAAGTTGTGCGGTGGCTGGTGCTTCCCCTCGAGTAATCGGCCGGAGGCGCAGCGGGGAGTCTTCTATAATAACGCTCCCCTCGTTGTCATTATACATATTCGTCGCTTTTCGCAATGGCGGCGCCACTAAAACATGTCAAGGGGTGCACTGTCGTTACCATTACACAGCAGTCTAAACTCGTCCCTCGCAGCAACCATTGCCAGCCGTTAGAGGCGAAAATATAAACGAGTCGAGCGGCGTGTTTGGGAGGACGCAGACTGAAATACAGTTGTCCTTGTGTATCATTGTCATCCAGGGAAATGCCTCGGTGTTATAAACGCAGCAGTTCGATGGATACCTCCCTGTCCTTCACGTAACATGGACAGATATAATATTTCATAAAAATGATCACGATGTGGCGATAAGGATTTAAGCAGATAAGTGTACGAACTGGGCAAGTATTTTTCTGTATGATTAGTGCATTTTCGAATACAGTAGATACCTAAGGAAGTAAGGCTGCTTTTTCAAAATTGAGTGATTTTTACTTTCACTGAATTGTAAAGCTCTTGCAAATTGGAGTACAGTGACGTTACAGAAATTTTTTCGTGTACGGAGGTAGTTGAGGCTAAATGAAAGGAACAATGAAGAGCGTTGACACCAGAGAAACTAGTCCTTAGCGAAAAAATAACGTAATATATTTTGCAGTACAGTTATGGTTCAAATGGCTCTGAGCACTATGGGACTCAACTGCTGTAGTCATAAGTCCCCTAGAACTTAGAACTACTTAAACCTAACTAACCTAAGGACATCACACACATCCATGCCCGAGGCAGGATTCGAACCTGCGACCGTAGCGGTCGTGCGGTTCCAGACTGTAGCGCCTTTAACCGCTCGGCCGCTCCGGCCGGCTGCAGTACAGTTATATTCAACATGAAATCGGAGATATCAGGATTAGGATGTTGAGCTTATTAGGCCCTTTGTTACTGTTATCAGTAGGAATCTACACTATGTGATGAAAAGTATCCGGACACCTGGCTGAAAATGGCTTACAAGTTCGTGGCGCCCTCCATCGGTAATGCTGGAATTCAGTATTGTGTTGGCCCACTCTTAGCCTTATGACAACTTCCACTCTCGCAGGCATACCTTCAATCAGGTAGTGGAAGGTTTCTTGGGGAATGGCAGCCCATTCTTCACGGAGTGCTGCACTGAGGAGAGGTATCGATGTCGGTAGGTGGGTCCTGGCATGAATTCGGCGTTCCAAAACATCTCAAAGGTGTTCTGTAGGATTCAGATAAGAACTCTGTGCAGGTCAGTCCATTAGAGGGATGTTATTGTCTTATAACCACTCCGCCACAGGCCGTGCATTATGAACAGGTGCTCCATCGTGTTGAAAGATGCAATCGATATCCCCGAACTGCTCTTCAACAGTGGGAAGCAGGAAGGTGCTTGAAGCATCAATGTAAGTCTGTGCTGTGATAGTGCCACACAAAACAACAAAGGGTTCAAGCCCCCTCCACGAAAAACACGGCCACACCGTAACACCACCGGCTTCAAATTTTACTGTTGGCACTACACACGCAGGCAGATGACGTTCAACGGACATTCGCCATACCCATACCCTGCCATCAGATCGCCACATTTTGTACCGTGACTCGTCAATCAACACAACGTTTTTCCACTGTTCAATCGTCCAATGTTTACGCTGCTTACGCCAAGTTAGGCGTCGTTTGGCATTTACCGGAGTGATGTGTGGCTTACGAGCAGCCGCTGGACCACGAAATACAAGTTTTCTCACCTCCCGCCTAACTATCATAGTACTTGCAGTGGATCCCTATGCAGTTTGGAATTCCTGGGTGATGTTCTGGATAGATGTCTGCCTATTACACTAATTACGACCCTCTTCAACTGTCGGCGGTCTGTCAGTCAACAGAGGAGGTCGGCCGGTACGCTTCTGTGCTGTACGTGTCCCTTCACGTTTCCACTTCACTATCACACCGGAAACAGTGGACCTAGGGATGTTTAGGAGTGTGGAAATGTCGCATACAGACGTATGACACAAGTGACTACCGATCACCTGACCACATTAGAAGTCCGTGAGTTCCGCGGAGCGCCCCATTCTGCTCTCTCAGATGTCTAATGGCTACTAAGGTAGCTGATATGGAGTACCTGGCAGTAGGTGACAGCACAATGCACCTAATATGAAGAACGTATGTTTTTGGTGAGTCCGGATACTTTTGATCACCTAGTGTATATGCTTGTGTTAAAATTCAGCTTGTCCCTTGTTTAAGTTCATTGTCATCGAAATTAATACAACAGTGAACTCTGGTCATGTCTACAGCACATGTATGCAATACATTATGCAGTTATGCTCACAGAAACATGTCTAGTAATTGCTGATGCAACTGAAAAACTATAGAATAGCAAGTAGTAGAACTGTAGAAAATACTCCCATATTGGGAAACATTCTCTTCCTGAAATTTCTCTGTTATGAGATATCATTTATTATGCTGAAACGTCAATAGACGAAAAAGGCGTGGTTCTGTATAACGAAATGCTGAAAGCGCCATATACGCAAAGGGAATGTGGGAAACTACGGTACATATATGTGCTTTTTACCATATATTCTATACACGAAATAGAGAACAGGGAATTATGGATGTTAAAAGTGTACTTTAGCAATTAGATTTCAACAACGTAGGGGTTAGAGCAAGGGGAGTCTCAGTGAAGATCATTGAACTATTGTTGAGTCATCGCATTACTTCAAACGCGATTAAGTGTACATGCTAAATTGTTATAACTAAACTACTGTTCCCGTAAATCTGATGATAAAAACAACAGTATTAAAACAGTCCACAGCAAATGACCTGTGGGCCTAGAGTGAATGCTGTTTTGTCTGGTTTAGCGGTTCAGTATCTTTCACAGTCAAATGTCTTGAGTCATTGGAGACGGAGGCGAAGGAAGCGACGTGGACTTTGCAAGGAACCATCTCGACACTCGCCTAGAGTGAACTGGGAAACCACGAAAAACTCAAACCTAGATGACTGGCTCTGGGGTTGAGGTCGTGCTATGGTAGAAATGACAGACGAAAATTGCATGCATACCTGAAGGAACATTGAATCGATGTTCTTAACAAGAAATGCACTGCGATATCGAAAGCTGTAGGGTTTCACGACAGTATTACTAATAGTAGCGGATACAACATTAAATTAAGCATGTTGTAACCATGTTAGATGGCTAAGGTTGGCAATGATCGGCTACTGCACAAAGATTATCGATTTTGGCCACACATAGGCCTAATTATTTCAACTACAGTTTGTAAAAGTTTACCTGCCTGTTTCGCATCCTTTTTCTGATCGCTACTTATCGCTAGAAGTCTGAAGTCGACGCGCCGTTTGCGTTGTGTTTGAGGTCCGTGTCATCCTTAAAAACAAATTGAATAATTGTGTTGGAACAGGACTAATTTAATTTCATCTTAATTACTACAAATAAACTATACATTTGATGCAAACGTATCTATAACGCGCGTTCACGAAACATTGTTACTACCAAGCTACATCAGAAAACGCTAGTTTTTCAACTGTCGATAAAAATTTGTTTTGTCGCCGTAAAACGTGCAACATCTGAAAGTTCGCCAATCTTACGAAAACATTTCTATAAGGAAATTTGTAGAGAAATAACATGTGTTTTCAAAAGAAAAGATCGGAAAACCTAGCTGGTTATTAAATATCACTATTAGTTTTTTGTACATCGCGTGGTTAATAACCATGAATTTTTTACCATTCACTGGAGTTTCCCAGTACTCACTCCTGTTGTTTCATTAATTATTAGCACAATCATTCTCCGTATTTTGCTACCCCTATGTCAAAAACATGCATAAACCAGCATGAGAAAACCATGATATGCTTTCGGTACACAGACTTTTCCATCTTATTTATGTGGCGTGAGGCCAGGAACAAAGACTAACATGACGAACGCAACTGAATGAAATTGCTGCGGTAGAGACGGAGGAAATTAGAACGTGAGTTTATGAAGTGGCAACGTATCTCCCTGTAGCCGTGTTCTTGGATAAAGTTGAAAGTGACAGCCAGAGTAACTGAAATCTTTTCTTAGAACGATCATTCGCCCAAAAAGGAAAGGAGACCGTTCAATGCCAAAGACAACAATTAACAGCCATTCGAATCCAGTTATTTCACCTGCAAGATCAAGATCCTTTTTTTTTCTAATACACAACTCTTGAGAACAATATGCATCAAGGGAACACGTAGACGGGCTGTAACCTTCTGTATGAATCCTGTAATAATGTCAGACAGTTTGAAGTATCCAGTATGCAAAAAGCAATAGAAATTCAAGGTAATTCTTTTATCCAGTTTATGTTCACCAATGAGGATATCCATATTCACAAAATTAACAATAAATACAACCAGTATTCATCTAAACAAATTTTTTGTCTGTTATTTAACGTTATTCTGTTAAATTTATTGTTTTGGTTAACTATTACTTTCATTCATGCGATGCCTATTAAACTGATAAATGCCAAATTTAACTTACCGGCTCCTTTTTTCATCCATATCTACATAATTACTCGGCAACTCACAATCCAGCCGGATGTTCGCGTCGTTCTCGCACGATATTTGAACAGCGCGTCTCGCTGTCTTCTTCAGGCGCTACCTGAGACTGGTAGCACCTGAGACTGGTAGCACCTGAAGAAGACAGCGAGGAACGCTGTTCAAATATCGTGCGAGAACGACGCGAACATCCGGCTGGATTCCCGAATATCCAAGATGTCACATTTAAGTTACTTCTCTACCGTTCCACTCTCCAACAACACACGGGGAAAAACTGACACTTAAATCTTACCGTGAGAGGTCTGATTTCTGTTATTTTATTATGATTATTTCTTCCTATGTAGATGGGCGCCAACAAAAAAAAAACACATTTCTTTAACTGACTGGCACCACAGTTCGTGTATCATATCCGTAGCACTCTATCTCCTATTTCGCGATAACACAAAACGCGCTGCTCTTCTTGGAACTTTTTCGATGTCCTCCGTCAATCCTATCTGATGTGGGTCCCACACGGCACAATAGTGCTCCAGAAGAGGGTGGACAAGGGTGGCGTAAGCAGTGTCTTTAGTATACATGTTGCACTTTCCAAGTGTTCTGTCAAGAAATCAGAGTCTCCGGGTTGCTTTCCACACAACGTTACCTATGTGATCGTCCCAATTTAAGTTATTCGTCATTGTAATCCTTAAGTATTCAGTTGAGTTTACAGACTTTAGATTTGTGTGATTTATTGAGCGGTTAAAATTTAGCAGATTCCTTTCAGTACGCACGTGGGTGATTTCACACTTTTCCTTGCATAATGTCAGTTGTCACTTTTTGTACCATACAGATATCATATCTAAATTATTTTGCAGTCAGTTTTGATCATTTGATGAGTTAACAAGACAATAAATGACAGCGTCATCAGCAGTAAACCTAAGAGGGTTGATCAGATTGTCTCCTAAATCGTTTGTGTGGATCATGAACAGCAGAGGACCTATAATACTTCCTTCGGGAACGCCACAGAATACTTCCGTTTGACTTTCCATCAGTTGCTAAGAACTGTGACTTTTTTCACAGTAAATGACGAATCCAGTCCACAACTGAAACGATACTCCATAAGTACGCAGTTTAATATGAAGTCGTTCGTGAGGAAAGGTGTCAAAAACATTCTGGAAATCTAAAAATATGGAATCAATTTGACGCCCCCAGTCGTTGGCACACATTATTTCGAGAGAATAAAGGAGTAGTTGTGTTTCACAAGTACTATATTTTCTGAATCGGTGCTGGCTATTTGTCAATAATTACTTTTATTCGAGGTGACTCACAATGTTCCAAAATCCAATTGTAAATCGACGTCAGTGATACGGGTCTGTAATTCAGCGGATTACCCCTATTTCCTATGTCTCTTTAGTATCTTTCTTAGATTTTTTTGAAAAACCACTTTGATGATCTACAACCTTTCTCTGTCACATTTTGCGTCAAAGTGGTCAGTTCTTAGATATTGTGTATTTCATGTAAATGTAGAAAAGTAAAGGTAAAAAACCGGAAATTATCATATTGTGCGTACTAGCCGTGCCTCTGTCCTATGTAACATTATTGACAATAAACATTTAAAAAACTAGTTGTGGTATCAACGTTCGATACCACACTTGTTAGGGGTTGCAGTTATCGACCGCAGTCCGTATTAATATCGTTGGACCCGCGAGTCGCGAAGAGCGTCTCTAGCGCCGCTCCGCGGCTTGTATCAAGTTTCTAGCGAGATATCGTCCACTCTTGCTCGGGACGTCAAGTAGTAAAGTAGCATAGTCTTCAGGTGATAGGAAGCAACCTCTAACAAGGCGCTTAGTAACGTATGGCCTAAGTGGGGCCTCTAGAGCTATCTGTCTATAATTATATGTATGCAGCAAAAAAGAATCCGGTACAACAAGTACAATATACAGGGTGGTCCATTGATAGTGACCAGGCCAAATATCTCACGAAATAAGCATCAAACGAAAAAACTCGTCTAGCTTGAAGGGGGAACCAGATGGCGCTATGATTGGTTCGCTAGATGGCGCTGCCATAGGTCAAACCGATATCAAATGCGTTTTTTTAAATAGGAATCCCCATTTTTATTACATATTCGTGTAGTACGTTAAGAAATTTGAATGTTTTAGTTGGACCACTTTTTCGCTTTGTGATAGATTGCGTTGTAATAGTCACAAACGTACGTGGTATCAAGTAACATTCCGCCAGTGCGGACGGTATTTGCTTCGTGATACATTACCCGTGTTAAAATTGACCGTTTACCAATTGCGGGAAAGGTCGATATCGTGTTGATGTATGGCTATTGTGATAAAAATGCCCAACGGGCGTGTACTCTGCATGCTGCTCGGTATCCTGGACGACATCATCCAAGTGTCCGGACCGTGCGCCGGATAGTTACGTTATTTAAGGAAACAGGAAGTGTTTAGCCACATGTGAAACGTCAACCACGACCTGCAACAAATGATGATGCCCAGGTAGGTGTTTTCGCTGCTGTCGCGGCTAACCCGCACATGAGTAGCAGACAAATTGCGCGAGAATCGGGAATCTCAAAAACGTCGGTGTTGAGAATGCTACATCAACATCGATTGCACCCGTACCATATTTCTATGCACCAGGAATTACATGGCGATGACTTTGAACGTCGTGTACAGTTCTGCCGCTGGGCACAAGAGAAATTACGGGACGATGACAGATATTTTGCACGCGTTCTACGTAGCGACGAAGCGTCATTCACCAACATCGGTAACGTAAACCGGCATAATATGCACTATTGGGCAAAGGAAAATCCACGATGGCTGTGACAAGTGGAACATCAGCGACCTTTGTCGGGTTAATGTATAGTTCGGTATTATGGGAGGAAGGATAATTGGCTCCCATTTTATCGATGACAATCTAAATGGTGCAATTTATGCTGTTTTTCTATGTAATGTTCTACCGATGTTACTACAAGATGTTTCACTGCATGACAGAATGGCGATGTCCTTTAAACATGATTGATGTCCGGCACATAGCTCGCGTACGTTTGAAGCGGTATTGAATAGCATATTTCATAACAGGTGGATTGATCGTCGAAGCACCATACCATGGCCCGCACGTTCACCAGGTCTGACGTCTCCCGATTTCTTTCTGTGGGGAAAGTTGAAGGATATTTGCTATCGTGATCCACCGACAACGCCTGACAACATTCGTCAGCGCATTGTCAATGCATGTGCGAACATTACGGAAGGCGAACTACTCGCTGTTGAGAGGAATGTCGTTACACGTATTGCCAAATGCACTGAGGTTGACGGACATCATTTTGAGCATTTATTGCATTAATGTGGTATTTACAGGTAATCACGCTATAACAGCATGCGTTCTCAGAAATGATAAGTTCACAATGGTACATGTATCACATTGGAACAACCGAAATAAAATGTTCAAACGTACCTACGTTCTGTATTTAAATTTAAAAAACCTACCTGTTACCAACTGTTCGTCTGAAATTGTGAGCCATGTGTTTGTGACTATTAAGCGTCATGTATCACAAAGCGAAAGAAGTGGTCCAACTAAAACATTCATTTTTCTTCACGTACTACACGAATATGTAATAAAAAATTGGGGTTCCTATTTAAGAAAAAACAGTCGATATCCGTTTGACCTAAGGCAGCGCCAGTTAGCGGGCCAACCATAGCGCCATCTGGTTTCCCCCTTCAAGCTACACAAGTTTCGTTCTTTGTAGTTTTATCGTTTGAAGCTTATTTCGTGAGATATTTGGCCCGGTCACGATCAATGGACCATCCTGTATATATTATTTTTTACCAACGAATTCTAATTATTTTAGTCGTTGCAGATCGAGACCATGCAGCCAGCACCTTATCGACGTTACTGACAAACCTGCTGTGATTTATATGTTTCTATTTAGCACTGGCCACCAGTCAACATTGGTCCCTCCCTTCTCTTTCCTTTTTCCCCATCCCCCTTCCTCCCTTCCCCCTATCTCCCCTGCCCATGGCATCTGCTCTCCCCTCTCCCGCTCCCACCCCCCACCCCCCACCCCATCCTACGTTCACGTGTGACAATTTTCGTTTCTGTCCATGTCGAAGTGTCTGAACAATTTTATCTTGGACTCTACGCCCGTGAACGGCACCTTGTATTTTAAAAAGTGTTTGTCTCCGTTTATATGTCCACCATGTTTTTTTCTTTAAATGTCTTCATTTGTATATTTGTGTTCACAGCGGATGAAGAGCGGCGTCGTATGCTGCTGCAGGCCTGCCTGTAATACAGGTTTCAAAATAACAATAAAGAAAAAGAAATCGACATTGGCGACGACTCGTTCGTCATCATCATAACACTACTCACCATGATAACAACTTTTGCGGTTTGCAGGAAGTGTGACAACGGCGTTAGTTCTAAGCTGCCGCAGCCTCAGCAACTGTGACAATTAGGGTAGTCCTCACGCAGGGGCAGCGCTACCTGGACTTTCTAAGACTTCAGACAAACCGCGTTCCTTTGAGGCTCATTCCACACGATGGTGCCAATACTGTCACCAACGCGGGCTCATCGCTGCCGCATTTCCCTCGTACCCATTATAACTTTTTATTCAGATAAGTCGTTCTTTTCGAATATTTATACAGCAACGACAAATTCTTAAAATGGTGAATTCTATCGAACAGGTTATTCCTAAAATACGTCAGTCCATATTTAACATTGTTTACTTGCAAGCTGAGTGCACTTAACGTGGTTTAGAGTTGACTTTCAGTTGTTTAATGCTAAGTGAGTTATCGAAAAATTACTATGTAACCTCTCAAAAATCCAGTTTGAAAAGGTTAGAATTGTTACAGCTTATGACACTAAGATTTGCGATACCAATCTTTGCAATAATAAAGTACAACAACCACATATATTAATCTATGAAAATTAATTTTATTGTGTCTTTAGTACAGTACGTAAACAATGTTAAGAATGACCGTTAACATAACTGCCATTATACTATCAAGTAAATTTACGAGGAAAATTGTAAGGGACACACCATTGTTTACGTGCTTAAAAGTTATTCACAGCTATCTGCTTAGTGCAACTTTCGAAGCGCATTTGTGTCTAGGAACATGTATTTGCATTGCAGTTTCCACGTCGTCTTCAGATTTGTACAAATCGTCCTAGGAAAGGATTTTTCTGGTACGAAGACTGCACATTTTACTGTATCCGGCAGTCATGTTATTGGCACTTACCACAGGTGACATGAATGCGTGCCAACAAAGATTACTTTTGTGAGAATCTCAAAAGTAGAGATAGAGTTGCTATTTCTCGGTTTATCATGATTCTATCAAGTAATATGGATACAACACATCACGTAGCATGTTTTATATGCAGTAAGTCTGTTTATCACCGACTGTCTCCGAGTACTGTTTACAGCCGAGTTGCCTTCATCGCAAAAATTAGTAAATGCATTTTCCTTGAAAAAATTTTTAATTCTTAATAAACTGTCCATGAGAATAATATTACGCAGTTTACAAGATAACGAATCTATGACCAAATCTAAAACAGCTCTGTACCCTAGCTTATAACGAAAGTTTTTCTAGCAACGAGCAAAATGAAACTGAAGACTAGACTACATGAGCTGGCTAAACATTTCTCGTTAAAGATTGGTTAGTTGGTTGGTTGGTTGATTTGGGAGGGAACCAAACAGCGAGGTCTTCAGCCCCATCGGATTAGGGAATGATGGGGAAGGAAGTCTGCCGTGCCCTTTCCAAGGAACCATCCCCGCATTTACGTGAAGCGATTTAGAGAAATCACTTGAAACCGAAATCAGGATGGCTGCACGCGGGTTTGAACCGTCGTCATCGCGAATGCGAGTCCAGTGTGCTAACAACTACGCCACCTCGCTCGGTGCTCGTTAAAAAGATACTGCAATGGCAGACACGTGTATATTACTAGACTTCGAAAGATAAATTTAATTCTGTTAACAATTCAAACAAAGAACAACTAAAAATATCAAGTATTGTCAAAAAATAAAAACACAGTCGAGCTCTAACATTCACCACGGAAAACCAGAGCACTTCTTCCCGCTTTCCATTCTACACTTTCTAAAACTATAAAAGAATTTGTTTTGAACGTGAAATTTTTGTTTAATGAAGTATTTCATTTTCTGTCTTCATGTGAGCGAAGAAAATGAATTTATATGTGGTAAACATATTTAGTCTACAAAAAGCTTGCAAACGACACGGAGTTACAAATACTTATCTATAATAAGTTTCAACTGTTGCGATCGAGAGGACAAGACAGTCAGACACTCTAGCTTGGCGCTTTCAGTATGTTATGAATTAGTATTCTTTTTTACGTGAAATAATAATAGCACGAGAGCCCACGACCAAAGTAACTGTAAGACGTTCTTTGCTCTCGTACCTCTTTCACTGATTCTACGATAGATTGATTCAGCTTGGTGCCATATTATGTTTTTCCCTGTTTCCAGTCCTGCCGAGTAATACTAATGCCCAGAGGAAATATCTGCGTAACCTGTGTTTTATCTTTAATTTTTAAGTTCACTTTCTAATCAGAAAATCTCAACTCTACGGTGGTTCATTGTAGGGCGCGGAAATTTAGTTGAGTTCTTAGACGTATTTCAGCTCTCCCTTAGTGAAGGAGCACAGGGTGTTTCCGTTAACTTTCGTGACACAATAAGGGGGTGGACACGACAAAAAAAATCTGTGTGGCCTATATAATTCAGTCGACGTGCGCCGATGTCGAAAAGGACATTCCTGCCAAATTTACATGCGAGATGTTTCATTGGTCCGTCCGATTCCTCAGAAGAAGCTTCTAGAAGCTTCTGGTACCTTTTCTTGACAGAAGGGCGCCAGATAAGGTGCATTTCCACGCGTTCTTCTCGGAATCTGATTGACCTGCACTGTCGCGCAGAAAAGCGTGACAGAGTTTTGGTCGGTGTAGACTTCAGGAAACTGCGGGTAAGGTGTCGTCTTGGTCACTGTATTGAAAGCAGATAGCTTTGGGGACGCTGAAAGTGTAGTGAGATATTTGAGTAATTATAAAGTTCAGTCACTTTGTGTTGAGAAGTTATAGAGATTGTGGAAAATAGTTTCATTGCCGTATATGGTCAGATAAAAGCTGGATGTAACTCTGAATTAAATCAGCGCTATGGTTCTCATATAAACTCGGGGGTGTTGTAAAAAATAGATTCATGTCGGGTGCAGTAAATGAGTGATGGAAGATCACAGATGTTGCTGCCATCCAAAGCTGTACCAGCCAGCACGCTGAAATGGTAAGAAACAAGTAATTGTAAGCGTGGCTAGTGATGAGTTGTGAACTCGGGAGTAATTGGTAACTTCATCAGTATTTTCGTCTTTCCTCCTTCAGGTAATAGTTGAACTATGCGACGATTTAGAATCATTGTTGCAGCTCGAGTAAATGTCCGGTTCGTTCTTTAAAATTACTTTGTCTGGAGTTAGTCCATCCAGTTCTTAAATACCAAAGCTTTAATTAGCTGAGCGTGAACTTGCCTCCGCCAGTTTGTTTCGTGCATTCTCTGTAGCTTTCATTGCTCAAGTATCGGTGTTCCCTTTCATTCCTCATAGTTTCCTTTAACGGAGAAAGTCTCGTATGTGCATGATCAACATCCCCTCCAATGCAGTTCCCATTTATTAAGTGCACAGAGTACACATCACGTTGATCTTTCTCCCATTTAGTTTCTCTAAGGAGCGAATGTGTTTGGGATAATTAGATAAATCAAATTTCCATTCATTTATTGTGAAATTAAAGGTCAACTGGACAAGAGAATGTTACTAAATGTTGGATTTTGCAATTCTTCTTTATAATCACCACTTTGCCAGTCCCACATAGCTGTAATCGGAAATACAGTTCAGAAAGATACCAACTGCATGCAGAGGTCTTTCAGTCGTCATCTTGAGGCAGTATTGAGTTGGTGTTGCCTTGCACAGGTTTGCATTAAGATCTCTCCATTACAAATCAGCACTTAAAACACTTCAATTTTTTTATAGGACTCATGTAGGCCAGATAGGCCTACTCTTGTCAACTCTTGTCAGGTACTGTCAATGATAAACCTCAGACATCTATGACGATATATACTACCGTTAATCGTAATAAAATAACAAATATCTTTGACAATGCCTCATAATTTTACGGCCAGATCCACACAAAATAGTTAGATCAGATGATCGTGAACCCGAGTAAGTGGGTAGAAAAGATCAAAAGCGCCACTGCTTCACGTGGATTTATTTCTGCTATGACAAAAAGAAAAAAAAAAGGTATTTCCTCAACACGTCAGACATCAGAAATATGCAGTACATATATTTAGTCATTTTATTACTAAAAATTTTGTTTTCAGTAATTTTGAACGTAGCGTTTAGCCTGAGCTCATTCTCCAAAACGTCAACTAATTTTACCGAACAGTATTATCCCCAGTCAGTTAATTTTTTTAACCTTTTGAATTGCTATCAGTATTACGGAAGTACTGTTTGCAAACATTTTCGGTGTGTCCTACACTTCCGAAAAGGAAAAGAATTTTCTGGTGCTTGTTACCCCTAGGATGATGCGAAACTTGAAAAAGAAATCAAAAAATGAAACTTCTGAGCCGGAATCTGCATACGTTTTAATCATTGACGGATTATTTTATTGCTTACCTTACCAGACATTTCATGAGTATTAAGAGATCTCCAAACGAATTTTTTTCACACTTTTTATAAACATGATGTTGCAAGTCTCGACCTAATATTTGACAGATGCTTCTGACCGTCTATCAGGGACATCAGGACTTCCTTTTCGTGCTATGACCGGCTATGATTGCAATTCTGTATTCTATCGAAAAGGAAAAAAGGCTATTGAAATTGCTGAAAAACTCTACACATTACCAAAAGGGTTTCAAAGATTTAGGCAGATATACTTCTGATACCGTGAATGTATCGAACGTCTTAGATGAATTCACGGGCAGATTACAAAACAAAAAAATAAATTAATGATTTCGATTTGGCTAGAATAAACATGTTTACAAAAACATACAAAACGAAAAGTCAACATTTTTCTACAACTTTAAATCTTGATTCATCTAATTAATACGTCTGCAGTTCATCACCGTATAAAACAGGATTGGAATACGGAAATATACTGCGCGCATATGGAGTAAAACTCATACGAAACATCTAGCAGATGTAAACCCCCCCACAGTTTTCGGATGGTATGACAACGAAGGATGTTACGACTTTTCGTGGCTTTCCGATAGTTAACTACCAGAAATGAGTGACATCATTTTAAACGAAGAATCAACAACCATATGGCGCATAACTAACATGAATTTTATTGTAAGACTTTTATAAAGAAATGAGAGATTTTGACTAATTATATTTTGTTTTCCACAATAAAACACTGAAAATCTTCATAGTGACCTGACGATTTTGATGACGACAGTAATTATGAGTCCAACAAAACGATAAAAATACGCTTCCATTTTTCCACTTGAAATAAACAGTATTTTTCAAACTTTATCCCAGTTTCTTTAGAGCAATTTATTTAAAAATCAGTCAGCTGCAGTAGGACAGTTTCTTCCGAGCTCTTCATTAATCATCTCAGAATGTGAAGGCTGTAACTTATCCGTTGGACTGCAATAGAGACTCTCATTCGCTTCAATACAATTTTTAACGATATTTGAGTATTGGAAGGTTGACTGATTAGTAAGGTGCTAAATTTGTCTGATATCAATTTTTTATCCATATCGGTAACTACTACGAGCATATGATTACAGTTGGTTACACTAACATAAATTTTCTATACGATAGTACTTCCAGTGCGAAATTTGATTGGATGCATTTTTCTTCAAACTTCGGCTTCCTCCTATCCATCATATGAACAGTAGTTACAGTCTCATAGATACATCTGCAACGAAATCCCCAGAGCCAGCCGGAGTGGCCGAGCGGTTCTAGGCACTACAGTCTGGGACCGCGCGACCACTACGGTCACAGGATCGAATCCTGCCTCGGGCATGGATGTGTGTGATGTCCTTAGGTTAGTTAGGTTTAAGTATTTCTAAGTTCTAGGGGACTGATGACCTCAGAAGTAAAGTCCCATAGTGCTCAGAGCCATTTTTGAAATCCCCGAGTAATTCTTACCTCTCAAATATCTGCACCTCTCATGCTTGTCCGTGACATAATTTTGAATGTCCCAGAAAGAAACGACAGCTGACTACATTCCGAGACTACAGACACATTAATGTAACTTAATTTGCAACTGAGGCACAAGAAATAGTTTGGGGAACGTTTTCTATTCCTTTCTCGGTCATAAACGAAAAACTTCATGGATTTACTAACAAATTTACTCAATACATGACAAATATATTCCCCTTAAGACCATAACAGTAGGAAGAAAACATGCTCCTTGGATTAATGAAGAACTAAAACAGCTCATGAATCTCAGAGGCGCTGCACGTCGGGGATACAATCTGCGCCCCACGCCTGAAAATCATACTATGTACAAGAAGAGCGCAATAGAGTCAGTCAAACTGTGAGAAATGCATAACTCGGGTATGCCCATACATTAACCAACAAATGAAATATACCAGATGTCATGTGGAAAACCTGCGTGTTCTTGGTATAGGCAAAGTAAAAGCAGCAGTTGAACCTATCGTCCCAGCCGAAGAACAGCCCCAGTACTACAACCATAATTGAATGACAAACTAACCGCAGACTCATTGATTATTTATTGGGGGGAACGACTGCAGCCACGCAAAATTCTACGTAAAGCATTTAATTTTCAATACCGTCAAGAAAGCGGTGTGTGTGTGTGCGCTTGCGCGCGCTCGTGTGTGTGTGTGTGTGTGTGTGTGTGTGTGTGTTTGGAGCTTACAGGCGCTCAACGGCGAGGTTATCAGCGCCATTACAAGCATTAAAAGAAACGAATGTGGATAAAACAGCAATAATGTTAACATACATGTTAAGACGATGAAGAAATATTGAAATGTACTATGCAGGAGATTAAAAACACGTAAAACGGTAGAGGATCTAGAAGAAAGGCCCAGGAAAATGTAACTGGCTGATCACTGGCAAAAAGCACGCATAAGCCAGTCGCACTGGGAATACATTACACCGAGCGTGGTGGCGCAGTGGTTAGACACTGGACTCGCATTCGGGAGGACGACGGTTCAATCCCGCGTCCGGCCATATTGATTTAGGTTTTCCGTGATTTCCCTAAATCGCTCCAGGCAAATGCCGGGATGGTTCCTTTCAAAGGGCACGGCCGACTTCCTTCCCCGCCCTTCCCTAATCCGATGAGACCGATGACCTCGCTATCTGGTCTCCTTCCCCAAAAACAACAACAACAATACATTACAAAAAATGGTTCAAATGGCTCTGAGCACTATGGGACTTAACTGCTTAGGTCATCAGTCCCCTAGAACTTAGAACTAATTAAACCTAACTAATCTAAGGACATCACACACATCCATGCCCGAGGCAGGATTCGAACCTGCGACCGTAGTGGTCGCGCGGTTCCAAACTGTAGCGCCTAGAACTGCTCGGCCACTTTGGCTGGCTAATACATTACAGTTATTTCCCTAAAATCTTGGGAAAAATATTGGACAATGCACAAAACATTAAAACTCGCACCACATTCGTTTGAACGTTACTTAAAACAGAGGGTATATCCGGCGGCAAATCCGCCGCGGCCCTCTGGTCCGAAAATAAAGCACAGTCCAATAAAATGCGGCGCACAGTGATCTGTACACCACAAGCACCACACATTGGAGGATCCTCTCACCGGAGCAAGAAGCCGTGGGTCATAGGGCTGTGGCCTATGCGAACACGAGAAGGGAGGACTTCACCCCATCGACGTGACTGAAAGCAGGTACGCCAGGGCAGCGTTGTGGAATTCACTAGACGGAGCTTATTGTCTGTCACTTCCAGCCACTTATCCTCCCACCGACGCAGGAGTCTGGAGCTCAACAATGAGTTTATAACATGCAGGGGGATGGCGCACTCAAATACCTGAGGATCACGATACGCCTCCTGGGCTGCTAGATCCGCCCTTTCATTACCCACAATCCCCATATGCTCTCGTAGCCAGCAGAAAGACACCTCCTTTCCCAGCCGTAGTCGTCGGAGGAGGGCATCCTGGATATTCTGGATTACTTTGTCTGCTGGGTACAAACGTTTCAGAGAGTGAAGGGCAGTCAGAGAATCGGAACAGACAAGAAATTTAGCACTGGAAGAATGTCTCAACTGCACCAGTGCCCGCAAGGCGGCACATAGTCCTGCATCGAAGACAGTAAAGTCTTGAGGCAGTCCGGCATGGAGGAGACGATCCGGGAAAACAACATAGCAACCAACTCCCCCTGGTTCGAAGCATCCGGAAAGACAATTACATAGTTGTGGTACTCAGACAAAATGTCAGGAAATATCGTATGGAAGACAGAAGCAGGAGCGAAACCTTTCCTGTACTCCACCAGATCTAAACTTACTCAGGGCCTCTCCAGTAACTAGGACGGCAGACGTTAAAAAAACCCTGGATTTGAGGTCGTATTTGCTCCACACCCAGTGATTCGTGCACACGCGGCTCGTAGATTCAAAACGGCTTTATGGCTCGTGGACAGTCGGAAGAAAGGCGTTCCAGAGGTGGACAAGAAACAGTATAGTGTGCAGGTGAAGTTGGAGCTGCGAAGAACTTACATTCTGGACGCAGCATGAGGAGACACCGTCGGATGGTAAGCGGTGGTTCCCCAGCCTCAGCACGGAGACTGGGTATAGCACTGGTCCTGTAAGTACCTGTGGCCAGCCGACTCCCCTCATGGTGGAGAGCGTCAATCTACATCTACACGGATACTCGGCAAATCACATGTAAGTTCCTGACAGATGGTCCATCGAACCACCTTCACAATTCTCTATTATTCCAATCTCGTATAGCGCGCGGAAAGAATGAATTCACACTTATATTATTAATTTGGAATGAGTGGAGATTGTCTCTCAGGAAGGCGTCAATTGAATTTTTATCTGATTTTTTGAATAGGTATATTTTTCGCTTATTTTTCGAGGATTTGGGGATTACAATATTCAATCTCACTACGACAACCCTGTGTTCACTAATCCCTGAATCGGTTTTGATTCTCGTTATTAACTCAGGAACATTTGTTGCTAAGAGGTCAATGATCTCCAAATATGAAGGCCTCGCCGATTCGTAGACAATGAACCCATAGTTCAGCGGTGAACGCACGAAAGGCCTGTAAAACTAGAGCAGACGCACCCTGTTCGCTCCCCAAGAGATTTGGCTAAGGCACTTTATGCTGCTTAGTGCCTTGAGAGATCCGGCTTTTAGTTCTCTCAGGTTTGGCAACCACGACAACTAGGAGGCAAAAGAAAGGCCCCGAAATCTCACTGAGTCTCTAAAATGTACCCGTCATATGCAAGTGAGGTAAATTATAAACGCGACGAGAACTATTAAAATGAACACACTTATCTTCAGGAAACTAAAATCCCATCTTTGCTGCCCACTTTTCTGCAATTTAAGTGACGGTTCGCTGTTACAAAATTGGAGGAGGAACAGAAATCGTCCACAAATAAGGAACACTGTACGGTACTCCTTACCGTAGACTTGTTACCGTTTATGGCTACGGCAAAGAGGGTAACACTTAAAATACTGCCCTGAGGCACAACATTCTCCTGCTCAAAATGATCTGACAGTATGTCACCAGCTCAGGTCCTAAAAAACCGCAGAGACTAGTAAGACTATATGAAGATGGGGAGGTGGTCACTAAAGCCCCAGTGATGCAGCTGTGCGAGAATACAGTGTCTCCAAGTAGTATCGTTAACCCTACTGGTATCGAAGAATATGCCGATACCATGATGTTTACTTAGGAAAGCTTGCTGAATAGACGTAATTAGCAATGTTAAGTTGTCGACAGTGGACAGAAATCTCTGGAATCCACATAGAGAGCGACTGAGGAATTACCTTGTCACTAACAACCAGACTGGACGACGGTTAAACATTTGCTCCGGGGTCTTTCCTAGACAGCTCGTTAAGGCGATACTCCTGTAACTACTGGAAGATGAGCGGTCCTTTGCTGGATTGAGGTAAGGTATAATAATTGCCTCCTTCCATGAGTTGGGGAAGTTGCATGTCTGCCATATAAGATTTAAACATTCGAGGAGGGTTTGCTTTGACGCCGCTGGCAAATGTCGAAGCATGCAGTACCAGATTTTTTCGTGACCGGGTGTAATGTCACGAATCTCAGACAGTGCCGGTTCCCGCTCCCACACGGAGAAAGGAGAGCTGTAGAACTCAGAACCATTGAATTTGAAGTCAAACTTACGGCGGCCGCGGTGGCCGAGCGGTTCTAGGCGCTTCAGTCCGGAACCGCGCGACTGCTACGGTCGCAGGTTCGAATCCTGCTTCGGGCATGGATGTGTGTGATGTCCTTAGGTTAGTTAGGTTTAAGTAGTTCTAAGTTCTAGGGGACTGATGACCTCAGATGTTGAGTCCCATAGTCCTCAGAGCCATTTGACCCATTTTGTTAAACTTACCCCTATCTACAGTTGCACGTTAGTGGCGAATCGCCGGTCCTGGCTTTCATTGCCAGTAGTTTGTGAAAAATTCTCTAGCTCTGCCAGCGTTTATTTATTTATTTACACGTGAAGTTCCGTAGGAGAAAATTGAAGAGCAAATATCTAAGCTCATGGAACATGTCAGTACATGAAATTACAACATAAAAGTAATAACACATAAAAATAAAATGTTTATGAACCCGAAAAAAGTCAATCAATAAATAAACGCAATCAACAATACAACAAGAATCAGCTTAGTTTTTCAAGGAACTGCTCCACAGAATAGGAGTGACCCATGAGGAAACTCCTCAGTTTCCATTTGATAGCGCTTGATTACTGTAAAGATTTTTGAATTCGAGCGGTAGCTTATTGAAAACGGATGCAGCAGTATGCTGCACACCTTTTTGCACAAGAGTTAAGGAAGTCCGACCCAAATGCAGGTTTGATTTCTGTCGGGTATCAACTGAGTGAAAGCTGCTTATTGTTGGGAAATATGTATTAAGAGGCAATGTCAAAATACCCAGACTCGTGAACAGGGGTCGACAAGAGGTTCGTGAACGTACACCGCTTATTGCCTGAACCACCCGTTTCTGAGCCAAAAATATCCTTTTAGAATGGGAAGAGTTACCCCAAAATATAATACCATAAGACATTAGAGGTCCCATACACCCAGGAGCGTAGGGAACGATGCGGGAGACTCGCACCGCCGACTAGGGAAGATCCTAGCGGAGGTGGTTTGCCATTGCCTTCCTCCGACCATAATGGGGATGAATGATGATGATGAGGAAGACAACACAACAACACCCAGCCATCTCGAGGCGCGAAAAATCCATGACCCGTCGGGAATCGAACCCGGAACCCCGTGCGCGGGAAGCGAGAACGCTACCGCAAGACCACGAGCTGCGAACCATACGACATAAGGGAATGAAAATAAGCAAAGTAGACTACTTTTCGTGTCGAACGATTACTCACTTCGTTCGAATAGCAAAAATGGCAGCATTAAGTCTTTGAACAGAAGAACAAATGTGTCCATTATTGAACAACTCGATATCTCCAGACGCCTTTCCTTTCGAGTCAGCGAAAAAATTCTTTAGTTATTTGGCCATATTGTGAGAAGAGATGGAGAAATTCTAGAGAAAATTATCTTGCAGGGAAAGATCAAGGGCACGAGACCAAGAGGAAGAGCAGCGAGCAGAGGGATAGACCAAATAAAGGAGATCTCCAGTCTACCTCTTCAGCAGGCACTTAAGAGAAGCTGGCAACCGTCCGGGATGGAGACGCTTGGTTCACAATGCTCAGAAATGCTCAGCAATGAGCACAGCGACTTATGACGATGAAGTCTTTGAACAAGATCCTGAACGTGGGCTTTCCACGACAATTTACTATCTATCTGAACACCTACTAATTTGAACTGATCAGTTTCACTATGTCCATTTTATGAAATTAAAACGTCAGGTTTTGTTGAACTGTGTGTCAGAAACTGTAAAAACTGAGTCTTGCTGTGATTTAGCGTTAGTTTATTTTCTGCAAGCCATGAACTTAGGCCATAAACTGCACTATTTGAAACCAGGTCAGCGTTGCACACAACATCCCTTATTACCAAGCTAGTGTCATCAGTAAACAGAAATATTTTAGAATTACCCATAATACTAGAGGGCATATCATTTGTATAACTAAGGGACAGGAGTGGCCCCAACACTGATCCCTGGGGCACCCCCCACTTCACTGTACCCCACTCAGACGCCACATCACAGCCATTCTCAACATTGTGAATAATGGCCTTTTGCTGTCTGTTGCTGAAGTAAGAGGTGAACCTCCCCATGTTCCGCAATGGTCGAACTTATGGAGCAATATTTTGTGATCAACACAATCAAACGCCTTCGTTAAATAAAAGAAATGTGCCTAGCGTTCGAAACCTTTCGTTTAACCCATCCAGTACCTCACAGTGGAAAGATAATATAGCTTTATCAGTTGTTAAATGACTTCTAAAGCCGAACTGTACATTTGGTAGAAAATCGTATGACATAAAATGATCAATTAACCTTTCAATAAGTTTAGCAAACACTGATGGCATAGAAATAGGTCTAAAATTGTCTACATTACCCTTTTCTTCCTTTTTATACTTTAATCGTTCAGGAAATTGACCATTTCTAAAGGAAAAATTACAAATATGGCTAAATACATGGCTAACATGTGCAGCACAGTAATATTCTGCTATGCACTCCATCATATCCATGAGAGTCCTTAGTCTTCAGTGATTTAATTATTGGCTCAATCTCCCCCTTGTCTGTATCACAGAGGAGTATTTCAGACATCAATCTCGGAAAGGCATTTGCCAAGAAAGTTATATGATTCCCTGTAGAAACTAAATTTTTATTTAATTCACCAGCAATGCTTATAAAATGATTGTTAAATACTGTACGTATATCTGATTTGTCAGTAACAGAAATATTTTTACTACGAACTGACTTTATATGGTCGACCTTGTGCTTTTGACCAGACACTTACTTCACAACTGACCATATGGTTTTAATTTTATCCCGTGAAAAAGCTATTCTTCTTGCATAACACATACTCTTTGCCTTCTTAATAACATTTTAAACACCTTACAATACTGTTTGTAATAGGGTACTGTAGCATGATTGTGACTACTTCTAACATTTTGATATAATTCCCACTTTGTTCTACATGATATCCTTATCCCACTAGTCAGCCATCTGGGCTGCCTACTACTCCTAGTACCCCGTTTAAAACTTACTAATGGAAAGCAACTCTCAAACAGCATGAGAAATGTGTTAAGGAAAGCATTATATTTATCATCTATGTTATTAGCACTATAAACATCCTGCCACTCTTGTTCCTTGACATAGTTTGTAATTATATGTGACACTTGTTTGAGTATAAAAGCCATTTAGCGTTAAAATTTGTGCATCATGGTCTGAAAGACCATTCACCCTTTTACTAACACAATGCCAATCTAGTAATGAAGAATGAATAAATATATTGTCTACGGCTGTGCTACTGCTCCCCTGCTCCCTAATTGGAGAAAACACAGTCTGCATCAGATCATATGAATATAGGAGATCTACCAACATCCTTTTTCTTGCTCCATCATATACAAAATTTATATTAAAGTCTCCACATATAACTAATTTCTGGTACTTCCTACAAAGTGAATCGAGAACCCTGTCTAGCTTGAGCAGAAATGCTCTGAAGTCAGAGTTAGGGGACCTATAAACAACAACAATCACAAGTTTAGTTTCACTAAATTCAACTGCCCCTACATAACATTCAAACATGTGTTCAGTGCAATGCCGTGATACGGCTTAAATGGCTCTGAGCACTATGGGACTTAACATCTGAGGTCATCAGTCCCCTAGAACTTAGAACTACTTAAACATAACTAACCTAAAGACGACACACACATCCATACCCGAGGCAGGATTCGAACCTGCGGGCGTAGCTGTCGCCCGGTTCCAGACTGGAGTGCCTAGAACCGCTCGGCCACTACGGCCGGCGCCGTGATACGTCTGTGGACTCAAATGGAATACTGTTACCGAGCGAGGTGGCGCAGTGGTTAGCACACTGGACTCGCATTCGGGAGGACGACGGTTCAATCCCGTCTCCGGCCATCCTGATTTAGGTTTTCCGTGATTTCCCTAAATCGTTTCAGGCAAATGCCGGGATGGTTCCTTTGAAAGGGCACGGCCGATTTCCTTCCCAATCCTTCCCTAACCCGAGCTTGCGCTCCGTCTCTAATGACCTCGTTGTCGACGGGACGTTAAACGCTAACCACCACCACCACCACCACCACCACCACCACCACCACCTGGAATACTGTTTTTTACGTACATAGCCACTCGCTCCCCCACCCCGCAAGGAACTCCTTGAAAAACAACCACCTAATCTGTATCCTGGTAAAGGAAGCCTCTGAATTGTCAAATTATTTAAGTGGTGATCCGATATACCAAGAATTTCAGAGTCAACATCTATAAATAAGCAGTTCACTAACTTTATCTCTAATACCTCTTATATTTTGCCGGCCGGAGTGGCCGTGCGGTTAAAGGCGCTACAGTCTGGAACCGCACGACCGCTACGGTCGCAGGTTCGAATCCTGCCTCGGGCATGGATGTGTGTGATGTCCTTAGGTTAGTTAGGTTAAAGTAGTTCTAAGTTCTAGGGGACTTATGACCACAGCAGTTGAGTCCCATAGTGCTCAGAGCCATTTGAACCATTTTGAACCTCTTATATTTTGATGAAATATGCTAATTCCTTCTCTAGTTGGAAACATAACGTCCTCTGGTGGTGAGCCCTTAGTTAGAGGGACTTCCTTTAAGCAGGTATACCTACCAGCTGACTTCAATCTAGAAAAGGTGCAGCTCTAACACCAAATACTGCAGGAATTTTTCCATGAGTGATCCCACCACCACCCACTACACTTTCACCTATAAGCTTTGTCAGCCTCCCCTTCCCATACCTATTGAGGTGCACGCCATGCCTAGTGAAACTCGATCTATTGATAGACCCAACTGGCACCACTGAAACGTGACCCATGCCCTTTGCTATCAGCGCCCCCTCCAGCCCCATGTTAACGCGCCTAAAAGCCGCATTGAAATGAGGCCGATCATGAAGCTGAAACAGTTGCACGAAATGCACATTAGTGCCACCAGTTTGAGTAGCTATCTTTACCAGGTCACCACCTACATTATATTCCCTGCCCATATCAAGACTGTTCCCTGCTCCACCCACTATCACTATGTGATCCTACTTCGTTGAATTCCTAAATATCTCCCCTATGCTGTCAGTCACCTGATCCAACCCTGCACTAGGCTTCACAATGCTGGCGACCTGGTACTCACTCCCAAACACTTTCTGCAACTGCTGGCCCACACCTCTACCATGCGAACGACCTAGCAGCAGAACCTTCTTCTTTCTGTTAGACTTTGCAAAGGACCTAGGCCTCCTAACTGCTGAGGACTGCTGCATGTTCCCTATTTCCATGACTACAAGAGACTCCTCTCCACTCAACTCTGACAGTTGGTCAAATCTATTGCATATACGCGTCTGAGCGATATCTCCAGGTATTGTTTGGAGACACCCTGCTTCAGTACTGCTACTTTTGATACATGACTGCGCTTACCAGAAATCCTCTGGATGGTAGATCAAGTGGATCGGTTTATACAGTCCAGGAACGCATTCCAAGACCTCTTATTGCTCTCCTCAACGAAGCATCGAGCCTTGGTTCTCGCGACTCGAAAGGCTGTGAGGTTGTATGCTGTAGGGTGGCATTTAAATAGTCGAAGATTTGCACGCCTGTCACGGATTGCCGAAAGGCACTCATATTTCCACCAAGGTACAGGTCGCCTCCTAAGATGACATGAGCACTTTGGGATGGATAAGTCAGCAGCACTCATGTGATGTGGTCCTCCCATTCCTGGACACAGTCGTGGTGCTTGAGCACAGCCAGCTGCCTGAACAGCATCCAGTTAGTCCTGCTGACCAACTATTTTGGTGGCATCTGTTCAAGCAATATTCCATCCAGTAGGTGAATGCAGAGTGGGAAGTGGTCACTGGAATGAAGGTCGTCAATGACCTCCCACTGAACAGAGTCTGTGAGAGCTGTAGAGCAGAGAAATAGGTCTATGGCTGAGAATGACCCTGCTGCAGCACAGAAATGAGTGGGAATAGCGGCGTTGAGGACGCACAGCTCTTGAGATGCCAGGAGGCTTCCCAAAGCCCGATCCCAAAGGGCAAATAGATGTCGAGCCCCACAGGACATGATGGGCATTGAAGTCTCTGAGAAGGATAAATGGCCAGGGGAATTATTCCATAAGATCTGTGAGAACATCAGAGTCTACTGCATCTAGTAGAGGTAAATAACGCGAGCAAACGATAATCCTCCTATATGCATGAATTTCAACTGCAACTGCTTGCAAGTCAGTAGCCAGTGGGAGAGTAGTCGAGTAGTGAGCGTTATTTTCAAACTCGGCAACTCCTCCCTTGGCTCTTTCCCGTGTCAGGTCACCACTGCTATATAGTGTATAGTCCCGTAGGATAGGGGCATGAACTATTTAAAATGTGTTTTCTGCAAACACATGCACAGGGGGCGTTCCTGTTCTAAGAGCTTCAGTTCCTCTACATGTGCCCTGAATACATTAATTTTCCACTGGAGGACGGAACCTATCTATCATGGGAGTAGCACTTTCATCCTGACTTTCTGCCGTGGAGGGGAGCCCACAATGGCTGGAGGTTCGGCATTTGAGGCGAGACGATTGCCACCATCTGACATCAAGGTTCATCGCCTCTAAAGAAGAATCGAGGGAGATATCAGTGATGTCGACATTGTCAGGCCGTTTACTTCCCGATTCCATCTTTGGTGGACATTTTGCCTTTGATTTCTTTCTCTCTGTAGATTCTGCAGCCAGAACCGTGGCTGTGACTGTGGCAACTACTCCTTTACAGCGTACTAGATGGAACCTTTGGAAGGTCAGGGAGCTCCACAATGTCGGTAACCAGGGCTTTTTCTGAAGTTCTTGGGGGGAGACAGGCTTCATAATGACTGTGGCAGCACAAGTCCATGGACAAAGGCAGGTACTAGTGCTGACATTAGCAACCTCCATTTATGTAGCAGTATTAGTCTTCTGCACTGGCTGTTTAGCAACCGAAGCAAAGGATGTAGTGAATGTTTGGGGCAGCATGGGTTTATACAATATTCTGGCCTCATTATATGGGATGTACTTCATAGTCTTAAGTTCCTGTATCTTTCGTTCTTCCAAACATACACTTCAGTCCCAACTCCAGACAGGGTGTGCTCCAGAGCAGTTCACACACTTTACTGGAGACGAACAAGGAACCCATTCATGGGCGGCCCTACTGCATTTGCTACAATTATCTTCTCCGTGACATACAAGAGTAGTATTCCCAAACCGCTGGCATTTGAAACACCGAATTTTGTTGGGTACATAAGGCGAGAAACTTATTTGGAGAACCTCCACACATTAATCGTCTCCTTTACCATACATAATTTATTTGACAAAGTCAGGGAGCGTCATTCTGTTTTCTAGAGCCCAAAGATCTTGTCGAGTAATACCGAACTCAGATCAGATTACTGTATGCCGATCTCCAGACTTGGTTCACAAGTAGCCTTTTTGGCTGGCCTGTCAGCGAGTTCATTTCCCAGGATTCCGACGTGTCCTGGGTTCCACATGCCTGAGTAAGTCTTATGCAACTGAGGTGTGTCAGGATCCCCAGAGGCTGCCTGCTAACGACTGTTCCACCTCAACAACTATACATCTCATCAGCGCGCAGCACAGCTTGAGATTTAGGGGTTTTTATAGAGGTTTGTACGATCCTCATGAGCAGGGCAGTCTAGCCAAGATGCTCATTCCCTGAGACACACAACATTCCACCGCAGTGCAACACGGTGGTCGCTGAAGCATGCCCAGAGTTTATGGTGACAGAGCACTGGAGTCGCTTGCCAGTCCCTAGCTTAGGAACCGCAGAATCACCAAGCTCTTACTCAGCAGACAAATTCTGTGCCCCTGAGGGCGTCAAGAAAGTCATCATGCGTATCAGATCCGAAAATTTTGGACACAGTCCTAATGACGAAGCTTGTTACAGACCCACTACTGCCCACTGTAACAGATATCTTCAACCACAGCTTAACCACAACCATTTTTCCTGAGACCTGGAAACAGGGACTAGTTAAGCCACTATCTATAGGTCTTAACCGCAGCATCCTCCCTAGGGTTCGGTATTAGGTCCTATAATCTTTTTCATGTATGTTAATGATGTGTCATCAGTTTTGTCCTACTGCAAATACCACATGTACGCTGGTGATCTCCAATTGTATTTAAGTGCAAAACTAATAAAACTGACGACAGCTATCGAGAATCTCAATACGGACCTGCGTGCACTATCAAAACGGCTGCAGGATATACGGTTAAAGCACGAGCCATTCAAAACCAAGCGATACCAGTTGGTCTTTCTAGGCTCATTAGCCTGACCTATAGGGAATCCATAACTTTAATCCTAAATGGGACAAATATCAACTTCTCTCCTCTAGCAAAGTGTCTAAAAGCAATAACAAATTAAAATATAAATAGGACTGAGCATGTAACTGAAAAGTGGAAGAAGGCATCAGCATCTCTCCATGCCCTACAAAAATATAAAGAACTCTTCCCTCTCAGACCGAAAAAGAACCTTGTACAAACACTTATACTTCGAAATCACTGATTACATCGATGTTATCCTACAAGACCTTTCTCAGATAAGCACACAGCGCATGGAACCGGTTGTGAATGCCTGTGTTCGTTATACCTGCCATGTCTTACACTTTGATCATATTTCACCATCACATGCACAGCTATCCTGACTGCGTGCAGAGAAGCCCAGAGATTTCCATATCCTCTGTCTCCTCTATTGCCGTATCAACTTTCACTGCACGTTATCTCTCCTTGACGTTAATGCTCTTGTCTGAACAACATTGTAGAAACACCTATTCCCGTCAGAGCAAAAACCTTTCTGCCTCAGTCCATTGTTCAGCCTCTTTCTCGAAGTCTTTTTCAGTAATAGGTACCCTACTCTGGAATAACCTCAAACAGTATATTAGAGAAGTGAATAACATTTCCAGCTTCAGAAGACAGTTAATAAGATATGTATTAAAGCAACAACAATGATTACCATTGTCCCTGTTCGCACAAGTTACCCTTGTACATAATTCTTGATCTTCGTCACTTCCCAGTACACTTAGTTGGTGTAGTCTTCTTAAATTTCCTTTCCTCAGCACTCATTATAACAGAAAACATGTATTTTGCACACCTGTAACTTTTTTAATATCTGCCTATATCATTACTATTATTATTGCATCTTTATTGTCATCATTATTTTTATAGTTATTATTATTACTATTATCACGATTACTGACAGCAATAGCAGTAGTACAAGTACTGACAATATTGACATTATTAGCTCCCTATAGTGAGTATTACTTACTCACATTATCACTATACACACTCAAATCATTTTAATTCTATTTCTCATATTAATGCTTTGATTTCTTGGGTAACTATGATGTATAAAAGGTATCGTACGTGAGAAATCCTGTTCCAGTGTAAGAGAGGTCCTGATGGCCCTGATCAGATTAAGTTAAATAAATAAATAATTTTATGGTTCAAAATGGTTCAAATGGCTCTGAGCACTATGGGACTTAACATCTATGGTCATCAGTCCCCTAGAACTTAGAACTACTTAAACCTAACTAACCTAAGGACAGCACACAACACCCAGCCATCACGAGGCAGAGAAAAACCCTGACCCCGCCGGGAACCGAACCCGGGAACCCGGGCGTGGGAAGCGAGAACGCTACCGCACGACCACGAGATACGGGCAAATAATTTTATGCTACCCATCATTTTCCAGACGTAATTCTTTGATCATATTCGGCAAAATTTTCTGAACATTTTCAAAATGGCCTCAAAATGAAAGGTGCTTATATTTTTTCCGAAGAACTATTTTTCAGAATCAATAGTCCAAAATCAACTAGCAAAACAGATTTTCTGGATGTCTTTTACTATTTTACTTTTTGGTCCCATTTTTATCTTTTTTAAATGGTTTCCCAGTATTGTGCTACGCTACAGGTGTCTGAAAAATGTGTTCTCGTTATCTTGAGCCTATTATTCAATTAAGTCTATTATTCAATTAAATTCCAAAAGTCAGACGTATTGCTATGATACAGTTCGGTAAAATTTGTTGACACTATTGAATATCAAGAACGATACAGCAGAGAGGACTGTGAGACGACGTCAGCCAATAGCACGCTGACTAGGAAGTCACCACGACTCGAGCGGCATCTACACGAAGAGAATAAAAGCGACGCGCCGCCTAGCGAAGGCCGCACTAGTAGAGAGGCACTAGAAGAGCCGCAGTGATATTAACGATAGCAGTGACTTATGAACTTGTGTGATTAGCTTGCATGGAAACTGCATCTATCAAACGACATTGATTATTTGCATGTAGCAAATTGCTTGCGACCTGTCATGTCGAAACGAAAGTCAAGTATTCTCAATTCAATAAACTCCATTAATATGATTTGCTTGTATGTTGTCTAGCTATCCCAGAAGACAGTTTCCTAGGCACCCTGTAAGAGACGAGGCATATAAAGCGAGTCGGCGGAAGGAAAGGGGGGGGGGGGTCGACGCGAGACACGGTGTAGTCATTGTCATAATGCGCACAAGGAGCGATTTATCTGACGTCAAAAAGGGTATGATCATTGGATTTTGGGCCAAAGGTGGAAACATTGCCGAAATGGCTACGTTTGTAAACTGTTCGTGTGTCGCCGTGGTTAAAGCATGCCGTGAGTGACAAAATGGCACCGAGAAGACTGGTGAACCACAGTTCATAGACGACAAGGGTGATCGAAGACTGTGCAGATGTGCGTGGGAGAATAGAGGTGCAGTTGTTGAACAACTGATCGTCCAGATGAACCAAGGAGCTATCAACAGTATCTCTTCAACGACCGTTTAGAGGACGTTGCTGCATATGGTCCTCTGCAGCAGGCGCTTGGTTCATGCACCCTTGTTAAGTACTGTTCATCGGCGACGAAGGCTGGAATTTGCACGCCAGTACCACAACTGGACGTCAACTGACTGGTGACAAGTGGTCTTTTCAGGCAAATCACATTTTATGCTCCGTCGGATGCATGGCCGTCAACGTGTCTGGGGTGAAACACCCTGCAACAATCGTCGGAAGGTTCCAGGCCAGAGGAGAGATCATTATGGTCTGGAGAATGGTTTCTTGGTATTCTCTGGGTGATCTCGTCATTCTAGAAGGCACAATGGATCAAAACAAGAACGCATTTATGCTTGGGGACAGTATCCACCCCTACATGCAGTTTGTTTTTCCTTGGCACGATGGCATCTACCAGCAGGACAATGCAACGTGTCACACAGCTCGCAGTGTAAGTGCGAGCTTCGATGAATACCAACATGAGTTTACCGTACTCCCCTAGCCACCAAACTCCTCGGATTTAAACCCAATCCAGAATCTGTGGGACCATCTCGATCAGGCTGCACGCGTCATGGATTCTGAACCGAGAACCCTAGCCCAGCTGTCCACGGCACTTATGTTAACATGGATCAGCATCGCTGTTGGTACCTTCCAAAATCTCAGTGGCTCTCTTCTTGCACTTGTCGTTACTCCGGAACATCTTCCACTGCTAGTTCTGCCACCTGCCATTTAGGGAATAGCAGATCTACAGCTATACACATACTACCCAGGGTACCGTAAATAGCTTCGTATAAACTATTAGTCATTCATTATACAAATGTGCGTGTCTTTGGAGCGAGGGCAAAGTGTCTGTTTCTGTGCTTTCGAAGGTGTCGTAATCCCGGTTTCCTTATTGACCTTACATGAAACATTTGTCGGCATGAGAGTTGTTTTATAGCCTGTTTCAAATAGTTAACTCGACCGAGTAGTCATTAAGACAATGACTTTAGTTTCAGTAAGAATTTAGTTCTCACCCGCAGAATGTACAAAGAAAGAAGAACATTACTTAAATTGCTATAATATGTAAAATATGAAATCTAAGAACTTTGTATATAGAACTTAAAATTACTTCGACTTCGGAAAGTAAGCTATATCGATGCAGATGCATCATAAGCACAAACTGGACAATGGAGAAGACAAAAAAATCGATGGTTGGCATTTCAAAGTCCGTATCACCGTATTTGGCATAAAATAATTAAGGATACTTTGGAAAACCTACGTATCTACCATTTGTAGACTAGAAAAAGCTTTTGACAATGTTGACTGGAATATTCTCTTTCAAAATCTGAAGGAGGCAGGGGTAAAATACAGGGAGCGAAAGGCTATTTACAGTTTGTACAGAAACCAGATGGCAGCATGGAAGGGAAGCAGTGGTTGGGAAGGGGTGAGACAGGGTTGTAGCTTATCCCCGATGTTATTCAATCTGTATATTGAGCAAGCATAAAAGGAAACAAAAGAAAAATTTGGAGTACGAATTAAAATTCATGGAGAAGAATAAAAACTCTGAGGTTTGCCGATGGCATTGTAATTCTGTCAGAGACTGCAAAGGACCTGGAAGAGCAGTTGATCGGAATGGACAATGTCTTGAAAGGGGGATATAAGATGAACATCAACAAAAGCAAAACGAGGATAATGGAAAGTAGTCAAATTAAATCAGGTGATTTGTGGCACAATTTGACTAGAAGAAGACATCGGTTGGTAGGACATGTTCTGAGGCATCAAGGGATCACTGGAGGGCAGGTGGAGTGTAAAAATCGTAGAGAGAGACCAAGAGATGAGTACACTAAGCAGATTCAGAAGTATGTAGGTTGCAGTAGTTACTTGGAGATGATGAGACTTGCACAGGATAGTGTAGCATGGAGAGCTGCATCAAACTAGTCTCTGGACTGAAGACCACAACAATAACAACATCCAAATTCACCTATGTATGCACACAAGATATCAATAAGGGTTTTTAATTCAATAGCACATATTACATTAACACCGATCCTTCCCTCCGAATGAAACTGCGCTACGGGTCTTCCTGCATCAGGGTTTCTCACAGGGGTCCTTGCAAAGTAGCGAACAGTACTCGATATTGAACGCAGACTGTTGCACGACCACTTTACAAGAGAACTTTGCACTGAAAAAAATAGTCTTAATCGTTTTTTTTTTTTTCTGGGAGTTAGTTACCCTCTGCCGACGTATCGCAGAAAAGTTGACCCTTGTCGAGAGCAAGAAAAACGTGAAAGTAATAAAACTTCAACGGCCTATTTCACAATACATATCCACGGTATTTCTGATAGAATGAGATATCTGAATGACAACTCTCTGGTCCGTGGGTCAGTTGCTTACACTACACTAACTCTAAAAATCTTTTATTTATTTTAATGTTGTTTCCTCATCTGAGAAAAATGAAAATTGGGCTCTGAAAACACCGAATTTGAACAGATCTTAAGACAGACACACACAGACGCGTTTGTATCTGTGACAGACAAATGTTTACTAAGAGGTGAACTTTATAGGAGTGGGTGTACTGATCTCATTTCCTGTCACATTACATTAAACTTACGCAAAAACATATACTGGATTTCTATAACTTTTTGGAATTTTGCGTCGCAAAAGGGAAGAAAATACATTTCTCACGCGCATTCACATGTGAAACTGTTGTCGGAGGATCCTGTGTTATGAAGGATCCAGAAAATTACAGGTAAGGTTAAAGACCCTCACTTCTTCGATTACGAGAGCATTGTTCTTGGGGCACTATTACCTGTGCGGAAAAGAGTACCGATGGAAATGACACTTGATAGAGCAATCATTATGAAGGAAGTAAAGATTATGGTTCAACGTTGCAATTATGTCACGGAAATAGAAATGTGACACTAGCTCCGATTGTAGAAAGACATAGAAGGAAACCAGCTGTGTCCTATCGAAGGAACGAACGCGGAATTGGTTCAGAGCGATTTAGGGAACCACGGAAAATCTAATCAAGAAAGAACAGAACTGTCTTTCCTTCGAATACTGGTCCAGTGTCTTGGCTGCTGTGACAGTTTGCTCTTTGACTAAATTGGTAATCGTGACTCCCGTTAAAGAGGAATCTGTAGTCATTCCAGAAAAGAAAGGACCTTTATTCAACTATTTTACCATTACACAGAATGAATAGAAAACGGAACGCAGAAACATACAATGTTTCCTGTTACGGTATTTACCTGTGATTGTATGTGTTTGTGTGTGCAGAGTGCTCACAAACAGTCTGAAAAGCTTTTAAGGGTGTTTTAGGGTAGATTTTCATGCGAAATAACTGTTAAGAATAAGAAATTCGATACGTTGCGCCATTTCCGAGTTAATTAGTATTGAGGTAAGTCAGTGACGAAGTTGGAGTGTAGAGACGGTATCACCAAATGTGTCGCTCACTTGGCATCCTAAAACCAAAGAAGAGAGCTATACAAAAACTGGACATGGGAAGGTAGTGAGGATCAAACCCAAACCAAAGGCTAAACAGTTTCGTGAGCTATCAGCTTCGCTATGAGGACAACTGGCACCAATTTTATCTAGCGGGCCGCTTCAATTTTCTTGCGCAACGGCCTGATTGGCTAACTTCAATGATAATTAATTCGGAAACGGCTCTACGTATCGAATTTTTTCCTTAACAACTATTTCTCAGCACAACGTACCGTGCAACACCCTTAAGATCTTTTCAGACTCTTTTCGATAAATACCCTGTAGAACAATCTCAGTACTGTATTTGCGAAATTGTTACCACAAAATGACACTAATTAACGCCAGCAATACTAACGAATTTCCCACAACGCGCATTACCAAGGGTAATTAAAAAATTCATTAACCATTGTCGACTTATACACTGACGGAAAAGATCACAATACCAAAAATTAATTATCTTAGAGTAGCATATTTAAGTGATTAACATCGCAAGATTACAGGCGAGATAAGCCATTAAAAAAGTGAAATTCTGGTGCATTAATAAGGGGTGTAACCACCAGAATGTTGACTGCAGGCATGCAAACGTGTATGCATTGTTTTGTACGGGTGCCGGATGTCAGCTTGTGGAAAGTAGTTCCGTGCCTGTTGCGCTTGGTCGGTCAACAGAGGGACAGTTAATGCTGCTTGTGGATGAAGCTCGAGTTTTAGTTCGATGATGTCCCATATTTGCTCGACTGGAGGCGTATCTAGTGATAGAGCGGACCAAGAAAACCCGTCCACACTCTGTAGAGCATGCTGGATTACAATAGCGGTATATGGGCGAGTGTTATCCTGCTGGAAAAGACTTCCTTGAATGCTGTTCATGAATGGCAGCACAACTGATCGAATCATCAGACTGACGTAAAAATTTACAGTCAGTATGTGTGGGATAGCCAATAGAATGCTCCTGCTGTTACATGAATTCGCACCCCAAACGACAACTACAGGTATAGGTCAGGTTGTCTAGCACGCAAACAGGTTGGTTGCAGGCCCTCAAATGTCCTCCTTCTAACTAACACACGACCATCACTTACACGGAGGCAGAAGCAGCTTCCATCAGAAAACACAACAGACCCTGCCCTCCAACGAGCCCTCGCTTGACGCCGCTGAAGTCGCAAACGGCGGTGGGTTGGGATCACTTAAATCTAGAGTACGGATATTTATTTTATTCCGTATACAGCGATTCACCACACTTTCAGAATCTTAGCATCAGTCGTTGTTCTTCACACAAAGCAGACCTGTGCCATTGTTTACCACTATTGGCAGACAATCAGCTAAATAAAATTAATATACAGCGTGCGGCAGAACCGACAGCAGTTTCTATCGATTGCCGCTGGGGCTGTGGTGGGGATAGGCAGTTGCACGTGGTCTGCCTTTGTTTAGTCGTTGACACCATTCAGTAGCCAACACGGTCTGAACCGGTACATATAGTGGTTTTGCCGTTCGCGCTTATTATGAAAACAACAGATCTGTGATCACTACCCAACGAGCATTTCGGCAACAGTTCAACGTTCCACGCAAAACTTTCGCTACCGGGCTGAAAACAACCCCCGAATTATTCATGAAAGACCGCAACATTCTCCTAAAGTGACAGTGTGGTGTGCCATATCACAATTTGGTGTGGTAGGCCCTTACTTTTTTGAGGAGGAAGGAGCGACCGTGACAGTGAATTCCACACGTTATGTTTCAATGTTGCGAAATTTTCTGCAACTCAGAATGGACGAGATTGTTGAATAACATGGACTGAGGAACTTGTGGTTCCAACAGGATGGAGCTACTGCTGACACATCTCGAATTTCACTTGATGTTTTGAGAGAAATGTTTCCGGGACGCCTCGTCTCTTTGAGGGGTGATGTCGGGTGGTCTTCGCGGTCATCAGATTTGAGCATTTGTGACTGCTTTCTTTGGGGGTATCTGAAGGAAAACCCCTACCAGAGTTAAAAGAGCGGATTATTGACGAAGTGAATGCGATACCCCGCGATATGTGTGCAAGAACTACTCGAAACTTCAGGGATCGCCTACAGCAATGTATTGATGCTAATGGCTGCCATCTTGAGGACATTATTTTCAAAACTAAATGAATGTAAAAATGGTATATTGTACTAATTTAGAAAATAAAAACATTATTTCTCTATACATCCAGATTTACTTTTTATTGCTCTTTAAAACTGCTCAGTCAGTTCTGCCGCTTCCTGTAGATGCAACACCGTTCACGAAAATGGCAAACGTCCATTTCATGTCATTGTACAACCAGTATTGAATCGGTATATTACTGGATAAGCACTGTTTACAAACCATGGGTAAATCTATCACTGGAATATGCACTACTAGTCAGTTGAAAATCCACGAAGTCTAAGAGAAGTGGCTGAACAATGACCGTGGTCTGACAATGTGTCTTTTCAAGAATCATATCGTTGGTTCCCCTTTTTATTGACAGAGCTCTAAATACTCACAAATACCTACAGCGCCTATCAGATGTGCTACAACAGTTACTAGGAGACAAATTACTCGACGTAAGGCAGTCTATGTTGTACTATTACGATGGATCTCCCACCTAGAAAATCGCGCTCTTTCTTAACAGCACATTTGTAGATCGTTGGATCGGTAATTCAGGAAAGACACAAAATGGATTGTATGTTCAACATACTTAACACTTCTAGGTTTTTAGATGTGAGACAATTAAAATAAGAGGTGTGTAAGGTAACATCGACTACACCCGAAGAGATGAAATGCCATATAACACTGTCTTCTGCTGTGATAAGTCCAGATGAAATTCAGCGTGCAGAATTGCCCGTGCGGAATCGATTTGTATTATGCTAAAAGTCAAAATTTTGAGCATTTGTTGTGACAGTCATATTAGTAAACACACAATACTTACCTGAGTTAAGTGACTGATTACGTGTATTACACAAGGGCTTCTTCTCCAAAGGATGGCCCAGTGATTTGTGGCCCTGACGATCTTGTTACGCCAGCCGGTGTGGCCGAGCGGTTCTAGGCGGTACAGTCTGGAACCGCGCAATCGCTACGGTCGCAGGTTCGAATCCTGCCTCGGGCATGGATGTTTGTGATGCCCTCAGGCTAGTTAGGTTTAAGTAGTTCTAAGTTCTAGGGGACTGATGACCTCAGCAGTTAAGTCCCATAGTGCTCAGAGGCATTTGAACCATTTTGATCTTGTTACTCTTTGGTTCGGTTCCACACATGTTATGGCGTTGAAGTGCTCTTCGAATGCTCTTTTCAGTGTCAAAGACTAAGAAAATAATTATATTAAAATGAAAAGGCGATGTCACGTCTCGGCAGCTATATAACTTAAAAATTACTTGCGCATGTCAGAAAATCGGGCACCTGGTCCGCTGAACCAAAGCCAGAATCACGCCTCAATGTATTTATTGTTTGTGGATGAATTTTGGGTGAAATGCCTTGAATGTATACTCAGTGATTTTCATCCGCTCTGTAGGGTAACAGAATTCAGCACAAAATTGTTGATACTGTTGCTGAGTGCCCTCCGCCATGCACTACGTAGATGCTTACGAAGTATGTGTGAGCACATAAATTATGTCGTCAACTTTTGAGCAGTTACTTAAAGACACGATTTACATTATTGTTTGCTGTACTACACGGTAATGTGACCGACATATTCCTTTTTATTTTATAAAACTTTGGTTTGTGTCCTCGAACAAATAAGTCTTAACCATTGTCTAAGTTCAGCAGTGGAGGCGTAGAGGATATTTAGTTGTGTTGTCAACAACGAATACTTCGAATAGAGGAAAAGTTTCCTTAAAAACGTGACACATATTCCTCAATATACATATTTAAATTGGTATTTAGTTATTCTCAGCGTAATATAATCTACATCTACATCTACATCTACATGGATACTCCGCAAATCACATTTAAGTGCCTGGCAGAGGGTTCATCGAACCACCTTCACAATTCTCTATTATTCCAATCTCGTATAGCGCGCGGAAAGAATGAACACCTGTATCTTTCCGTACCAGCTCTGATTTCCCTTATTTTATCGTGGTGATCGTTCCTCCCTATGTAGGTCGGTGTCAACAAAATATTTTCGCATTCGGAGGAGAAAGTTGGTGATTGGAATTCAGAGAGAAGATTCCGTCGCAACGAAAAACGCCTTTCTTTTAACGATTTCCAGCCCAAATCCTCTATCATTTCTGTGACACTCTCTCCCATATTTCACTATCGTACAAAACGTGCTGCCTTTCTTTGAACTTTTTCGATGTACTCCGTCAGTCCTATCTGGTAAGGATCCCACACCGCGCAGCAGTATTCTAAAAGAGGACGGACAAGCGTAGTGTAGGCAGTCTCCTCAGTAGACCTGTTACATTTTGTAAGTGTCCTGCCAATAAAACGCTGTCTTTAGTTAGCTTTCTCCACAACATTTTCTATGTGTTCCTTCCAATTTAAGTTGATACCTAGATATTTAGTTGAATTTACGGCTTTTAGATTAGACTGATTCATCGTGCAACCGAAGTTTGACGAGTTCCTTTTAGCACTCACGTGGATGACCTCACACTTTTCGTTATTCAGGTTCAACTGACACTTTTCGCACCATTCAGATATTTCTTCTAAATCATTTTGCAGTTTCTTTTGATCTTCTGATGACTTCATTAGTCGATAAACGACAGCGTCAAACCGAAGACGGCTGCTCAGATTGTCTCCCAAATCGATTATATAGATAAGGAACAGCAAAGGGCCTATAACACTACCTCGCGGAACGCCAGGAATCACTTCTGTTTTACTCGATGACTTTCCGTCAATTACTACGAACTGTGACCTCTCTGACAGGAAATCACATATCCAGTCACATAACTGAGACGATATTCCATAACCACGCAATTTCACTACGAGCCGCTTGTGTGGTACAGTGTCAAAAGCCTTCCGGAAATCCAGAAATAAGTAATCGATCTGAAATCCCTTGTCAATAGCACTAAACACTTCATGTGAATAAAGAGCTAGTTGTGTTTCACAGGAACGATGTTTTCTAAACCCATGTTGACTGTATGTCAATAGACAGTTTTCTTCGAGGTAATTCATAATGTTCGAACACAATATATGTTCTAAAATCCTGCTACATATCGACGTTAACAATATGGGCCTGTAATTTAGTGGATTACTCATACAAATTTCTTTGGGTAGCAAACCAAATGACGTACACCGCAAAGAATTGCTGGAGTCAAAGGGTTCTTAAAACTAAACACTAACTGGACTACTCTAACAGTCCAGTTAAATTTTGTCAGTACAGTTCTGGTTCCTCCTGTATATACGGTATGGTAATTGTAACACTTGCAGAAGAATAACGGCCATTCCCTCAAATTTGCACTTCCATACTGAGGCTCCAATATAGAAAAAAGACAATAAAAGAGTAAATGGTCTTCAATTATGTTACCCCTCTAATCTGGAAAAACTCTATACTTGTGTACATCTATGAAAATATACTTTATTTATTTGGTCTATGAATTTGTTCCAGCTACGGCGTAGCTTCCAGCACAGCCGTTTGTCCACACAAAGGCGACGTAAGCGATGTGAGTGGCGAGTAAACGGACATCCGAGACGCGGCGGACGCCTGCGTTCTTCCACACCGACTGTACAGCGCAGTAAACACCAAGACAGAGGGAGCCACCGGTAAAAATACCCTGCCGTCCTGCCTTCACGAGCCTTGCTCCATAATAAATCACCTACCTCAAATTATTAACTCGTACGGCACTCACTTTCGCGCTTAGTCCCAAGCTAGCCAGCAGCACATTATGCTAAGGCCGTCGGCACGCGAACCGTGCTTTGGGACGTCAATGTTGAGCATGCCGAGTTCAACGTGCTGCGGAACACTCACAACTTGAGCCTACGGTACTTGGGCCTGAAAGTGGTATACATGATGGCACACAGCGTGTTTACAAAACGGACGGGCGTAAAATTCCTACGTTAGCTCTATTAAAGCGCAAATTTCCTCCCCTGTCCATATGCTAGTCATGCTGTTGTATCTGTAGCACACAAAAATAAAAACTTCAATATCTGTGGACATCTTATAAGGCAAAAATGAAAGTACCACATCCGGTCATTAGGGACACCGACTTATAAAAGATCCATTACAAGCATCGCGATACAAATTTACAATAGTTCTCCACGTAAGATAGAAATTATTAAGTCATTCTCACTTTTTAGTAAAGAACAACGTCATTCTTATTTGATCACTGTTCTTGTTTAGTACCAGAATCTTAACAACACGTGAAATACACTGAGGTGACTTAATCATGGGAAAGCGATGCGCACACATAAGATGGCGATAGTATCACGATCACAAGGTATAGAAGGCCAGTGCATTGGCGGACCTATCATTTGTACTCAAATGACTCATGTAAAAACGTTATGACCGCACGACGGAAATTAACAGACTTTGAACGTGGATTGATAGTTGGAGCTAGACGCATGGGACATTTCATCTCGGAAATCGTTAGGGAAGTCAATATTTTGAGAGCTTTTCGAGAATACCACATTCCAGGTATTACCTCTCCCCACTGATAATGCAGTGCCCGACAGCCTTCATTTAACGTCGAGCACAGCGGCATTTGTGTAGAGTTGCCAGAGATTACAGACAACCAACACTGCATGAAATAACCACAGAAATCAATGTGGGACGTACAATAAACACATCCGTTAGGGCAGTACGACGAAATTTGTCGTTAATGGGCCATGGCAGTAGATGACCGACTCTGACATTACGACATCGCCTGCAGCCCCTCATGTGAGCGCATGACTATATCGGTTGGACGCTAGACGACTGGAGAACCGTGATCTGGTCAGTTGAGTCCTGGTTTCAGATTGTAAGAGCTGATGGTAGATTCTAGTGTGGCACAGCCCCAACGAACCCATGGTCCCATTTTGGCAACAAGGGAATGTGCAAGTTGTTGGTTACTCCATAATGGTGTAGCTCTTTTTACATGTAATGGACTGGGTCCTCTGGTCCAACTGAGCGATTATTGATTGGGAAGCGTTATGTTCGGCTGCTTGGAGAACGTTTGCAGCCATTCATGGACTTCATGTTCCCAAACAACGATGGAATTTCTATGGATGACAATGCGCCATGTCATCGGGCCACAATTGTTCACGATTGGTTTGAAGAATATTCTGGACATATGGAGTGAATGCTTTGGCCACCCAGATCGCCCGACATGAATCCCATGGAACATTTATTGGACATAATCGAGAGGTCAATTCCTGCACCGGCAACGCTTTCGCAATTACGGACGGCTATAGAAATTACACGAATCAATATTTCTGCAGGGGACTTTCAACGACTTGTTGTGACCATACCATGCCACGTCGAGTTGCTCCACTCCGCCGAGCAAGAGGAGGCCGCCACGATATTAGGAGGTACCCCACGACTTCTCTCACCCCATTGCACAAGACTTAAAACAAGAAAGTCCAAAACATTTTACAGCAAGCCAACCGAACAAATTCAGTCTTCACAAAGAGCGCTCTTATATTTAGATAACATCGAATATTATGGAATATATACACTCCTGGAAATGGAAAAAAGAACACATTGACACCGGTGTGTCAGACCCACCATACGTGCTCCGGACACTGCGAGAGGGCTGTACAAGCAATGATCACACGCACGGCACAGCGGACACACCAGGAACCGCGGTGTTGGCCGTCGAATGGCGCTAGCTGCGCAGCATTTGTGCACCGCCGCCGTCAGTGTCAGCCAGTTTGCCGTGGCATACGGAGCTCCATCGCAGTCTTTAACACTGGTAGCATGCCGCGACAGCGTCGACGTGAACCGTATGTGCAGTTGACGGACTTTGAGCGAGGGCGTATAGTGGGCATGCGGGAGGCCGGGTGGACGTACCGCCGAATTGCTCAACACGTGGGGCGTGAGGTCTCCACAGTACATCGATGTTGTCGCCAGTGGTCGGCGGAAGGTGCACGTGCCCGTCGACCTGGGACCGGACCGCAGCGACGCACGGATGCACGCCAAGACCGTAGGATCCTACGCAGTGCCGTAGGGGACCGCACCGCCACTTCCCAGCAAATTAGGGACACTGTTGCTCCTGGGGTATCGGCGAGGACCATTCGCAACCGTCTCCATGAAGCTGGGCTACGGTCCCGCACACCGTTAGGCCGTCTTCCGCTCACGCCCCAACATCGTGCAGCCCGCCTCCAGTGGTGTCGCGACAGGCGTGAATGGAGGGACGAATGGAGACGTGTCGTCTTCAGCGATGAGAGTCGCTTCTGCCTTGGTGCCAATGATGGTCGTATGCGTGTTTGGCGCCGTGCAGGTGAGCGCCACAATCAGGACTGCATACGACCGAGGCACACAGGGCCAACACCCGGCATCATGGTGTGGGGAGCGATCTCCTACACTGGCCGTACACCACTGGTGATCGTCGAGGGGACACTGAATAGTGCACGGTACATCCAAACCGTCATCGAACCCATCGTTCTACCATTCCTATACCGGCAAGGGAACTTGCTGTTCCAACAGGACAATGCACGTCCGCATGTATCCCGTGCCACCCAACGTGCTCTAGAAGGTGTAAGTCAACTACCCTGGCCAGCAAGATCTCCGGATCTGTCCCCCATTGAGCATGTTTGGGACTGGATGAAGCGTCGTCTCACGCGGTCTGCACGTCCAGCACGAACGCTGGTTCAACTGAGGCGCCAGGTGGAAATGGCATGGCAAGCCGTTCCACAGGACTACATCCAGCATCTCTACGATCGTCTCCATGGGAGAATAGCAGCCTGCATTGCTGCGAAAGGTGGATATACACTGTACTAGTGCCGACATTGTGCATGCTCTGTTGCCTGTGTCTATGTGCCTGTGGTTCTGTCAGTGTGATCATGTGATGTATCTGACCCCAGGAATGTGTCAATAAAGTTTCCCCTTCCTGGGACAATGAATTCACGGTGTTCTTATTTCAATTTCCAGGAGTGTATGAGTGGCCATTAAAATTGCTACACCAAGAAGATGAAATTTAACCGACAGGAAGAAGATGCTGTGATATGCAAATCATTAGTTTTTCAGAGCATTCACACAAGGTTGGCGCCGGTAGCGACACATGAGGAAAGTTTCCAACCTATTTCTCATACACAAACAGCAGTTGACCGGCGTTTCCTGGTGAAACGTTGTTGTGATGTCTCGTGTAAGGAGGAGAAATGCGTACCATCACATTTCCGACTTTGATGGCTCAAATGGTTCAAATGGCTCTGAGCACTATGGGACTTAACTTCTGAGGTCATTAGTCCCCTAGAACTTAGAACTACTTAAACCTAACTAACCTAAGGACAGCACACACATCCATGCCCGAGGCAGGATTCGAACCTGTGACCGTAGCGGTCGCGCGGTTCTAGACTGAAGCGCCTAGAACCGCTCGGCCACCCTGGCCGGCCCCCGACTTTGATAAAAGTCAGATTGTAGCCTATTGCGATTGCGGTTTATCGTATCCCGACATTGCTGTTCGCGTTGGTCGGGATCCGAAGACTGTTAGCAGAATATCGAATCGGTGTGGTCAGGTGGGTGATACGGAACGCGGTGCTGGATTCCAACGGCCTCGTATCACTAGCAGCCGAGATGACAGTCGCCTTATCCGCATGGCTGTAACGGATCGTGCAGCCACGTCTCGATCCCTGAGTCAACAGATGGGGACGTTTTCAAGACAACAACCATCTGCATGAACAGTTTGACGACGTTTGCTACAGCATGGACTATCAGCTCGGTTACCATGGCTGCGGTTACCCTTGACGCTGCATCACAGACAGGAGCGCCTGCGATGGTGTACTCAATGACGAACCTGGGTGCACGAATGGCAAAACGTCATCTTTTCGGATGAATCCAGGTTCTGTTTACAGCATCATGATGGTCTCATCCGTGTTTGGCGACATCGCGGTGAACGCATTCGTCATCGCCATACTGGCGTATCACCCAGCGTGATGGTATGGGGTGCCATTGGTTACACGTCTCGGTCACCTCTTGTTCGCACTGACGGCACTTTGAACAGTGGACGTTACATTTCAGATGTGTTACGACCTGTGGCTCTACCCTTCATTCGGAGGAGGGAGATTAGTGTTTAACGTCCCGTCGACAACGAGGTCATTAGAGACGGATCTACCCTTCATTCGATCCCTGCGAAACCCTACATTTCAGCAGGATAATGCACGACCGTATGTTGCAGGTCCTGAACGGGCCTTTCTGGATACAGAAAATGTTCGACTGCTGCCCTGGCCAGCATATTCTCCAGATCTCTCACCAATTGAAAACGTCTGGTCAATGGTGGCCGAGCAAATGGCTCGTCGCAATACGCCAGTCACTATTGATGAACTGTGGTATCGTGTTGAAGCTGCATGGGCAGTTGTACCTGTACACGCCATACAAGCTCTGTTTGACTCAATGCCCAGGTGTATCAAGGTCGTTATTACGGCCAGAGATGGTTGTTCTGGGTACTGATTTTTCAGGATCTATGCACCCAAATTGTGTGAGAATGTAATCACATGTCAGTTCTAGTACAATATATTTGTCCAATGAATACCCGTTTATCATCTGTATTTCTTCTTGGTGTAGCAATTTTAATGGCCAGTAGCGTACTTTTATTAAGCTAATACAAAATTATGAGATCCTATTACAAAAACGTCAAACATAGTAAGAAATGTTTCTATCCAGTAATACGCCAACGACCAACACATCACCTCACGTCTTACAATTCTGCAACTCTACTCATTACGCTACAGCGATGACGAATGATTTACCGTTTCCTGAAAGCTCTAATCGCAGATATGTTATTGACTGACATTTAATTAAAACAAATTGTGCCCAGAACATCGCGTTTTTGATGGATCCTCAACGTGCCGTTGCCATTAAACGGTATATACGTACTTTCATAATACACGAGTTACAATAATTCTTTAACCACCAATAGGACCTTTCCTGTTATTTTGTTACAATAAATGATACAATTAATGACAAGTTTTCGAGAGATCCTCACTTTCTAGTGCTTGGGAATGGCAATATAAATGCAGGCTTCAATTGAAAGCCAATATGCGTCTCGCGACTTATATTACTGATCAGAGATAGCGGCCGTGTGACGTAGCGATCTTCCATCTCATTCGTCTACGTTGAAACGCACGTTCGGAATATCTTACATACTAGAGATTGCTCTGCACGATAGGAAAGAATGCCAAACGTGCTTTTTCCATGCCATGACGTCAGAAACTCGGCATGCTCAATGTCAGAATACATCGTCCGTGTTTTTATGTGTGTTTGAAGTTTACGGGCGCTCAATGAAGAGGTTATCAGCGCCCTTACACATATTAAAAGAAACAAATGTGGATCAACTGTCTTACGCTGTCCTCACAAAGTGCGAAAGAAACTAATAACATGACACTCATTCATCCAATCTCACCTCACTCGTGATGACCCACTCAATCATTCTATCTCACATACCTTAAAACAACGGGAACGGTGTGAGGTTCTATTCCTGGGATTAAATCAGAAATAAAACCAGAGAAGAGCTAAAAGAAAGGCACAGGGGAATGTGGCTGGTTTACCACGTACAAATGGTGAAACTCCTCATCCTGTTAACACATGAAGAGCATTTCCCAAAAAATTTTTGCAAATAAGTTGGACACATTACAAATTCTTGAAACTCTAACTGCATTCGTTTCAGTATCGCTGAAAATAGAGGGCAGATCTGCCGGCAAACCTGCCACCGCCCTATGGTCCGAAAATAAAACACAGTCTAGTAAAATGTGGCGCACAGTTGGCTGTCGGCCACGAGCACCAAGCATTGGAGGATCCTATCTCCAGAGGAAATAGCCATGCGTCAGAGAACTGTGGCCTATGCGAAGACGAGTAAACAAGACCTCATACTGTCTTCGTGGCATAAAGGAGGTACGTCATGGCCCCGTAGTGGACTTAACTAGAAACAACTCATTATCTGACACTTCCAGCCGCTCCTCTTCCCATCGAGACATGACGCTGTACTTCAAAAGTGAGGCGACAGAAGGTAGGGGAATAGCGCAATGAAATAACTAAGATCGCAACACCCGTGCTTGGCTGCTACATCCGCCCTTTCGTTCCCCATTATAGCCATGTGTCTTGGTACCCAGCAGAAACTCTTCTCCTTTCCTAGCGTAGTTGGAGGAGGGCGTCCTGGATGTCTTGCACTACATTCTCTGTTGGGTGCCAGGGTTGTAGAGAGTGGAGGGCACTCAGAGAATCGGAACAGACAAAGAACTTAGCAGTGGAAGCACGCCTCATCTGCTGCAGTGACCACAAGATCGCATACAGTTCTCGAGGCAGTCGGATCTTGTAAACACGATCAAGGAAAACAACAGAGCAACCAACGGAGAACCTCTGTTTCGACCCGTCCATAAAGGCAGCTGTAGAGTTGTGGTGCTCAGTTAAAATGTCAAAAAATAAAGTATTAAAAACATATGCAGGAGTACAACCTCTCCTGTATTGCCCTAAATCTAAAATTACTCTTGACCTATGCAGTAACCATGGTGGCAGACTATTAAAATCCTGGATTTGGAGTCATACGTTTACCACACCAAGTCACTCCATTGCAAGCTGCACGAGGATCCCAAACGACATTATTGCTCATCGAAGATTGGGTAAAAGGCGTTCTAAAGGTGGACGAGTAACAGTATGGTATGCAGGTGAATTAGGAGCTGGTTTGAACTTAAATGCCTGGCGCACTAAGAGGAGTGCCGCCGCATGATGAGTAGCATTTCCCAAGAGCGCGCGAATGTCGCTAAAATCTCGAAAATTGTTCAACATTCATGCACCAGAATCGACCAAAAATAACTCTATCTCATATGCGCTAAAACAATGAAGAAAATGTAAAAGAAGTTATACATACACACCAAGTAAAACGAGAAACGATCTAAAGGAAATGCACAGTTAAATGTAACTGGCTGACTGCTTACAAAAAATATGGGTGAGCCAGTCACCTTGTTAACACATTAAAACCATCTCCCTAAAATCTTGGAAAAGATGTTGGACAATTCCCAAAACCTTAAACCTTGAACCAAATTCGTTTGAACGTTGCTTAAAACAGAGGGCAGATCCGTCCGCAAATCCGCCGCAGCCCGCTGGTCGGAAAATAAAACACAATTCAATACAATGAGGCGCACAGTGATCTGTTCGCCACAAACACCACACATTGGAGGGTCCTCCCGCCGGAGTAAGAAGCCATGCGTCACAGGGCTGTAGCCTATGCGAAGACGAGTAAGAAAGATTTCGTCCTATCGACGTGGCTGGAAGAAGTACGCCACGGCCGAGTTGTGGGCTTTACTACACGGAGCTTATTGTCGGCCACTCATCTTCCCATCTACACATGACTTTGTCACTCAATAGCAAGGTGATAGCATGCACTGGGATGGCACACTGAACTAACTGAGGATCACGACTCACCTCCTTGGCTACTGGATCCGCCCTTTCGTTTACCATAATACCCATGTGCCCTGATACCCAGCAGAAAGGCACCTTCTTCCCTAGTCCTTTTAGTTGGATGAGGGCACCCTGAATATTCTGGATTACTTTGTCTCTGAGTACAAACGTCGGAGTGAGTGAAGGGCACTCAGAGAACCGCAAAAGATAAGAAATTTAGCAAGTGAAGAACGCCTCTTCTGCTCCGGTGCCGGCAAGAAAACATATAATCCTGCGTCGAAGACAGTTAATTCTAGAGGCAGTCGGAGCTTGAGGACACGATCCAGGAAAACCACATAGGAACAATGAAGTCCCACTGCTTCAACCCATCCGTAAAGATAGCTACACAGCTGTGGTGCTCATATAAAATGTTAGAAAATATCGCATCAAAAACCGGAGGAGGAGTGCAATGTCTCCTGTACTCCACTACATCTAAAATGACACTGGGCCTCTGCAGTTACCATGTTAACAGGCGGAACCCTGTATTCGGAGTTGCTCTTGCGCCACACCGAGTGACTGCAGCACACAGTACTCGCGGATACCAAACGGCATTGTAGCTTATGGACAGTGGGAGAAAAGACGTTCCAAAGGCGAACGAGCAACAGTGCAGTATGCAGATGAAGTTGGAGCTCCGACGAACTTACATGCCTGTCGCACCATGAGGACTGCCGCCGGATGGTGAGTGGCGGCTCCCCGGCCTCAGCACAGAGTCTGGCTATGGGACTGGTCCAATAAGCACCATAACCAGCCAAATCCCCTCATGGTGGACAACGTCAATGTTCTGCAAATAAGAACGCCTCACCGATCCACACACCGTGCCCTATAAAACTGGGGCAGACGCGCCCTGTTCGCTCCCCAAGACCTGTAGCTAAGGTACTTTATGAAATTCATTGCCTTCAGGGTTCTGGCTTTCAGGCCTCGCGGTTGTGGTAACCACGACAATTTGGAGTAAAAAATGAGACTCAGAAACCTCACCGAGTCTCTGAAATGTCTGATGGTGTCCCTCATATGCAAATCAGGTAAACTAAAAATACGACCAGAATGATTAAATTGGACGCATACACTTAGCTGTCGAAAACTGAAAACTCGTCTTTGCTAACCACTCCCCTAACCTCCGCACTGTAAGCTGAATTGACGGCTCACTGTTGCAATGCCGGAGGAGGACCAGAAAACAGCTAAATCGTCCACAGATAAGGAGCACTGTATAGGACTCGTTAACGCAGACGTGATATTTTTATGTCTATGGCAAATACTGTAGCACTTAAAATACTGCCGTGACGGACACCATTCTCCCGCCCAAACGATCTGTCAGCTAGTCACCAACTCGGGTCCTAAAAAACTGCTGACACAGGGAAGACTGTACGAAGATGGGGAGATGCTCACTAAATCCGTTTGATTCAGTTATGCGATAATACAGTGTCACCAAGTAGTAACGTACACCTTACTGATATCGAAGAATCTGGTGATAAAGTGATGTTTACGTAGTTGCCTCATCTCTAACAACCGGATCAGCTGATGGTTAACCATTCGCCCCAGAGTCTTTCTTACACAGCTCGTTCAGGCGAAACTCCGATAACCACTGGGACATGTGCGACCCTTTTCAGGTTTTCGGAGAGATATCAAAGTGAACGCTTCTGGCAAATGTCGAAGCATGTACTATCGGATTTGATCGTGACTATGCCCAGTGTCATGAGTTTCAGACAGTTTCGATTCCAGCTCACACGAGAAAAGAGGGAGTTGTAAGCCCCAGAATAACCTTTCCTTGCGATCCTTATTTACGCGTCGAGCCTTGTATTTTGCGACGTGAAATGCTGTGAGGTTCTCTCCTGCCGGGCGTTACTTGAACAGCTGAACAGCTGCACAACGCGTCCGGATTTGCTGAGTGACATTCACTGTTCCACCAAGATAACGGTTGCCTCCTAAGATCAACGGAGGCAATAGATAAGTCAGCGGCATGATGAATCTCTCGTGTAATGTGGTCCACCCATGCCTTGGCACTGACGTGATGTTGAAACACAGCCAGCTGGCCAAACAGTGTTCAGTTATCCCAGCTACCCATTCATTTTGGTGGCATCTGTTCAAGCAACCATCAATCGAGTAGGTGAATTTGGAATGGGAAGTAGTCACTGGAATGTAGGTCATCGCTGACACCCCACTGAACAGAGTCTATGATGGCTGTAGAGCAAAATGTGAGGTCGATGGCTGAGAATGACACAGTATCATCATACAATTTAGTGGGAGTACAAGTGCTTTGCTCTTGAGAGGTAATGAGGCTCTCCAAAACCCGACCCCAAGGGCAACTGAAGCTCGAGTCCCACAAGACGAAATGGACATTGAAGTCTACCAGGAGCAGAAAAGGGTGGGAAAGTTGTCCCACAAGATCTGTGAAAGCCTCAGAGACTACTGAACCAGATGGAGATAAATACAGTGAACAAACTGTGATCCTTCGAAATGTGTCAATGTCAACTGCAACTTGTAGGTCAGTAACCAGGAGGAGAGCAGAGGAGTGGTGTTGGCTATTTACAAACACAGCAACCCATTCTTTGGCACTATCCCCAGTCGGGTCATCCTTGTGATAGAGTGTATAGCCCCATAGTACAGGAGCATCAGACGCTTTAAAATCCCTTTGCTGCGAACATAAGCACAGGGGGCGTTTCTGTGCTACGATCTTAACTTCCTCCACATATGTTCTGAACCCATTAATGTTCCACTGTAGGATGGGAGCATCTATCATCGAGGTATCCCTTTCATCCAGACCTTTTCCCGTGGAGGTTCAGTCTTGGGGCGAGATGATTGCCCCAGTCAGACGTCAATGTCCATCGCCTTTGAAGATCAGTCGAGAGAGGCATCAGCCAGGACGACGTCGACGTCATCAGATTATGTACAAGGTTATTACAAATGATTGAAGCGATTTCACAGCTCTACAATAACTTTATTATTTGAGATAATTTCAAAATGCTTTGCACACACATACAAAAACTCAAGAAGTTTTTTTAGGCATTCACAAATGTTCGATATGTGCCCCTTTAGCGATTCGGCAGACATCAAGCCGATAATCGAGTTCCTCCCACACTCGGCGCAGCATGTCCCCATCAATGAGTTCGAAAGCATCGTTGATGCGAGCTCGCAGTTCTGGCACGTTTCTTGGTAGAGGAGGTTTAAACACTGAATATTTCACATAACCCTACAGAATGAAATCGCACGGGGTTAAGTCGGGAGAGCGTGGAGGCCATGACATGAATTGCTGATCATGATCTCCACCACGGCCGTGCGGTTCTAAGCGCTACAGTTTGGAACCGCGTGCCTCGGGCATGGATGTGTGTCATGTCCTTAGGTTAGTTAGGATTAAGTAGTTCTAAGTTCTAGGGGACTGATGACCTCAGATGTTAAGTCCCATAGTGCTCAGAGCCATTTGAACCATCTCCACCACGACCGATCCATCGGTTTTCCAATCTCCTGTTTAAGAAATGCCGAACATCATCCTGTTGAAAGATGAAGCTGGCGCTGTCGGTCTCCAGTTGTGGCATGAGCCAATTTTCCGCGGGCTACGCGTGAAACTTGGCCGCACGCGTTCAACCGTTTCTTCGCTCACTGTAGGCCGACCCGTTGATTTCCCCTTACAGAGGCTTTCAGAAGCTTTAAACTGCGCATACCATCGCCGAATGGAGTTAGCAGTTGCCGGATCTTTGTTGAACTTCGTCCTGAAGTGTCGTTGCACTGTTATGACTGACTGATGTGAGTGCATTTCAAGCACGACATACGCTTTCTCGGCTCCTGTCGCCATTTTGTCTCACTGCGCTCTCGAGCGCTCTGACGGCAGAAACCTGAAGTGCGGCTTCAGCCGAAAAAAACTTTATGAGTTTTTCTACGTATCTGTAGTGTGTCGTGACCATTTGTCAATGAATGGAGCTACAGTGAATTTATGAAATCGCTTCAATCATTTGTAATAGCCCTGTACTTCTAGTCTCCGGCAATGGGCGATTCTTCGCCTTCGACTTGGCGAATACTTTCGGTACGTGATACAGCAAAATTAAATTAACAAAGTTTTTTGCAATACTTTGGACGATCTGCAGTTGTGATTCTGAACAACTTCAGAATTGAGGACGACAATAAAATTCACGATTTTCAGGACTGATGGATATTCCAGTCTAGTACAGATAGAAGACTAGATGAATCAATTCCGACTTTGAATTCAACGATGAGATATGGACTTCAGAGTTTTAATCTACTCTCTTCCAGGGATTTATTCAGTCAGAACCTTTTCTCATTCCACTTTAAACCTGTTCCATGTTCACGTCCCTGACCATGTGTTCCTGAGCATCCTGCTGTTTCTACGGCACATTACTAGCTTCTGTCCTGTACCGCCACCCATCGTCTGTCCTCCGTACCGCCTCCACCAAATGCCGTACGTCGCCTACCCGCTGTCCGTACCCAGTGTTCCTGTTTCATCGGCTCCACTACGAGATCTCCGCCTACACCGTCGAAAGAAGAATTTAAAAAGAAAAGATCAGTCGAGAGAGGCATCAGCCAGGATGACGTCGACGTCATCAGATTATGTACTCCCAGTCTCTGGCAATGGGCGATTCTTCGCCTTCGACTTGGCCTTTCTTTTTTCTGTCGCAGGTTCGGAGCCACATTCGCAGAGGTGGTTGTGGAAGGATTGGATGCTGGACAGAACTTAACCTTTGAAGGGGCTGGAACTTTCACAGTGTGAGCAGCCACTGCCTTTTCTGTATTTTTGGGTAGAGAGAAGGGCAGCAGAACATGTGAATTGACAAATGCAGGTAGTAATACTGACACTAGCAAACTCTGTTTGTGTAGTAGTATAAGCTTTCTGCACTGTCAAAGGTTGGCTGTGGCATTGCTTTATACACCTTTCTGGCCTCATTCTGTGGGATGCACTTCGTTATCTTAAGCTCCTGGATCTTTCGTTGTACAGGATATACAGTGCAGTATCAACTCCAGTCAGGGTGAGCTCCACAGCAGTTCACACACTTAAACGGCGATGAACAAGCTACTCTTTCCTAGGCGGCCTTGCCACATTCCATGAGTGGCTTCTTCCTTACACCCAAGAGTAGTATGTCCCAAGCTCTAGCATCTGAAACAGCGAATTGGATTGGGGACATAATACCGCACGCTAAGACGAAGGAAATCTGCCTTAAATGCTTTGGAAGATTTGTGTTACTAAATGTCAGGATGAAGGAGTCGGATATTACAAGATCGCCATCCACCCTTTTCATGATGTTCTGCACGTAAAGTATTCCTTCTTGGGGCCACTCAACTTTGAGTTCTTCTTTGGGAACGTCCACCAGATCTTTGTATGTCACAACACCTGTAATATCTCTTTATATTGTACTAATTATCCCTGCACAATTCTATGAGTGAATTTCGTTTCCTTCTTGACCGTCTATATACTCGCAGAATCGATGCGCAAAGTAGTACAGTGCTATTACTATTCCATGAACGCATAATTGAAAGATGGGGGGAGTTGAAAAATTAGTGCCGCCAATAGATGTGGTATGTCAGAATCTGGAGGAATATAGAAATTGCAGATGATCATTTTCTGTGTTATCGTTGCCCTGACAGCCACACCTTCTTAAGATGGTTGATGGGTACAGGGTCGCTATATACAGAGGTAAGGACATAGCTACAGTCTCCAGTTGACATCCTGTTACAGTCGTTCCGATTTTGATAATACCCCTGATAGTCACAAAGAGTGGAGGTTCTCATTGCGGGAAACCAGGTTTCCTGAAGGCCAACCCAAAAAGCAGGTGTAATGCTTAAGAATTGTCGTAACTCAGCCAGGAGAAAGGTGGGGGAATCACACTGGAGGATGATGTTTTCTGTGGTTGGGGAAGACTTGAAGGAATCAAGGAGGCAGTTAACGCCTCAAGGTTACCTGCTGACACTAATTGAGTAATTGTATCCATTTCGATAGCGGCTGAGGGATCGGCCAGATCTAGGTCCTTGGGGAATGTTAAAATCTCCACCTCATCCTCAGACTCAGGACTAGTAGGGAATAATGGTGTGGGGACCACCAGAATCTCACGTTTCTGAACAGTCTTCTTCTTGGACCTTTTGTCCTCATGCCAGAGGAGGCTGTTGCTTCTCTGGTTTGGGGGTGGTGGCCGAAGTCCCTGGAGTTTGAAAAGGGGGCGGGGGGGGGGGGGTATTGCTCCCAAAGTATGTGCTTTGATAGCAATGGAAGAAGAGGTGCCCCCATGGGGCGGGATGTAGTCGGGCGGTCCTGAGGGCTTAGCTGAGAGGACTGCAGTCCTCAGTGCGTGAAATGTCGTTGTAGCTGCAGCACATGAAGATGCCAAGCGAAGGGGGTGCAAGTGGTCACGCTTCTTTTTAGCCTCCTGATAAATCAGCCTGTCCAGGCTGAGGTTTGGGGTCAGTGCACGCTGCAGGGCGTCTGGCTCGGAACAGTCCTTGAAGTAATCGATTGTAAAAGTTTGTTTTGTCACTGTGGTGGCAACTACTGCTCAAACTGCTACTGCAGATGCAGTACGATTCGCCAGAGCCATAGGCCGAACACGATGGTCTCCCTTTCGGTAGTACTCCGTGGCCGTCCAGATAGAGATGGGGCCCCTCCACGCCCGCACCAACGTGGTGACCAAACCAAAAGTTCTACTGTCACCCCCGTAAACATGTTAGTTATCTAGTAGGTGGATCACAGGATGCTGGGCTGTGATGTTGTCCGTGCGTCTGGGTAAGGCTACGCATTAACACGGTCCATCAGGTGATAGATAGTGGACGAAACGCGAGTGAGGGTAGCGATTTGAAGAGCAGAGGGAAAAAAGTGCCATGGCTCGTGCCGTGGGAAAAAAACCTCTGCGACAGTGGGATGGGTAGTAAGAGAGCTGCCGGCCGGAGTGGCCGTGCGTTTCTAGGCGTTACAGTCTGGAGCCGAGCGACCGCTACGGTCACAGGTTCGAATCCTGCCTCGGGCATGGATGTGTGTGATGTCCTTAGGTTAGTTAGGTTTAGTTAGTTCTAAGTTCTAGGCGACTGATGACCTCAGAAGTTAAGTCGCATAGTGCCCAGAGCCATTTGAACCGTCCAGAGCTCGGTCTTCTTGCGGCTGTACGTTCTTGTGACTACCACTGCCAGCAATCCTCTACAGTGGCTACTTTCCTGATAAGTCGTTCTGCAGTATCGCAGAAGGAATATTCAGCTTCTCGTAGCCCTATTATATGACCTCGTCCAAACTCAGCCATGTGTTGATAATGACGCCGTTGTCACTTTAAAGGCATTGTTGGCTAACATCAGCTAACCACGACCAATATCAAACGTTGCTAACGCTCTTAATCGTTACAGCGTGTATTGAAAGCAAACCTAGTTTTCATCTTCATAGTGGCACTGCTAGCGTCATTCTTATGCGACTGGCGTGAAATGTGAATACACATAATCTTCCAGATGTAGGAGCACGCCTATCAACTTTCGTTTGTGTCGCACAATTCCTTCTTGGTGCTGTAATTTCTTTCCCGTCAGTGTGTTTTAAGCCTTGTTCCTACTAACAGGCCTTACCTTACCGACAGTGACAGTATAGAGACAGGAAAAAGTGACCTAGATGTCATAATAGTGACGATGGTTAATAAAGTTAACAAATGCATCAAGATGTCTAGGTGATTATTAGTGCTAGAAAGAGCGGATAATCAGTTGGTAGCATCCCACTTAGACAGTGAATGAGCATCACTTAGTTCCTGTATTATGGATATAGCAGAAGTGTAGGCTAAGTTTAAGCTGCTTGTGAATCGGACCACGGATAAATATGTGCCGAGTAAATGGATTAAGGACGCAAACGAGCCATCGTGTTTTAATTATAAAATTCGGAATATGCTGATTAAACAGAGATTTTTGCAGTCTCTGTTCAAAAACAAGACACTATGTCGACTGTGCAAAGTTAGTAGAAATTAGTGCATGAGTAAGAAGATCACTGAATGAAGTACAACTTCCACCGTCATACTTCAGCAAAGGAGAACACGAGAAAATTCTGGTCCTTCGTAAATTCACTAAGTGGGTCGAAGACTTCGATCCATTCACTCGTCGGCCAGGCTGGTGTTGCAATAGAAAGCAAAAGAAAAGCAGAAGTTTTAAGTTTCGAATTTAAGAAATCATTCACGCAGGAAGATCATGCAAACATACCGTCGTTTGACGGTCGCACAAACTTCCATAGGGAGGACATTAGTTATAGGCATCTCTCGTGTAGAGAAGCAACTGAAAGTGTTGAAATCAAATGAGTCCCCAGGTGGAAGGGCAGTTCGGTTTAATGTTAGTACACTACGGCATTAGCCACTTACTTACCTGGCATTTATCGGTAATCTCTCGCCCAGAGCAAAGTCCCAAGTGACTGGAAAAAAGCGCAGGTGATTCGCGTATATAAAAAGGGTATAAGAGTAGATCTGCATAATTACAGATTAATATCCTTAACATCAGTTTGCTGCATAGTTCTTGAACATATTCTGACTTCGAATGCAGTAAATTTCCTTGACACAGAATAGTTTCTGTCCGTAAACCAGCACTGATTTAGACAGCATCGCTCATACGAAACTCAGCTTGCCCTTTTCTCGCATAACATCCTGTTAACCGTGGATAAAGTGCAACAGGCAGATTCCATATTCCTAGATTTCTGGAAATCGTTTGACACAGTGCCCCACTGCAGACGGTTAACGGAAGTAAGAGCATACCGAATAGGTTCCCAGATAAGTGAGAGGCTCAAAGACTTGTTAAGTGTAAAGACGGCAAGTGCTGAAGGCTTGCCTTTCTTTCGTTTTATTATTGCTATGATTTCAATGAGACAGGCAGTCCCTGAGGGCGTGCCTAAAATTCATTTTTAATACTGTTATGACGTTTAATAAGACAGGATGACAGTGACTGCGTACTGCATACCTCGGCGTATGGTTGCACTGGGTAATTAGAGATGACACGTCTTTCCTAATGTTGACTAAGATTAGCCTTCTGTCTGTGCTGTCGTTACGTGAAGAGAAACATGCTACCCAAGATCCACCTTAATAAACTGAATTCGCCGCGCGGGGTAGCCGCACGGTTCAGGGCGTCTTGTCACGGTCCGTGCGGCTCCACCAGTCGGAGGTTCGAGTCCTCCCTCTGGCATGGTTCAAATGGCTCTGAGCACTATGGGACTCAACATCTTAGGTCATAAGTCCCCTAGAACTTAGAACTACTTAAACCTAACTAACCTAAGGACATCACACACACCCATGCCCGAGGCAGGATTCGAACCTGCGACCGTAGCAGTCCCGCGGTTCCAGACTGCAGCGCCAGAACCGCTAGACCACCGCGGCCGGCCCCTCTGGCATGGGTCTGTGTGTTGTCCATAGCATAAGTTAGTTTAAGTTAAATTTAGTAGTGTGTAAGCTTAGGGACCGACGACCTAAGCAGTTTGGTCCCATAAGATCTGACCACAAATTTACAATTTTTTTTTTTTTTTTTTTTTTTTTTTTACGATTTGAATTCGGGGAAGGAGGAAGCGGCCAGCTGCAGGTAGAAAGGTGGAGAGCACATGGGGCTTGTGGCTGCTTTCACGCTATATAGAACTTTATGCTAAGGCGGGGAGAGACGCCATGGGCAATTGCCAGACGACCATCAGTCGTCTGCTGTTAATATAACCCAGTGTATTGTCCCTGATTCTGGCCAGAGTGCCTTTAGAACTTTCATGCCCTTTGGCACGACTGGCCAGTTCCCCTCGAAATTGCTCCCGGCTGGAAGAGAATTTTTTTAAATCTGCAGGTGTATGCAGACCAGTCGGCCAAGTTTTTTTTTTGGGAATTAGATAGTGACGTCAGAGACGTACCGCAGCTTTTGGCGGCAAGTCTTTCGATTGGGGTAGTCGCCTGTCTCCTGGAAGGAGACGGTGCAGCTATTTTTCATTACACAATTGGCGTAGAGGAATCTTGCCAAATGCAACTGGCAGGATCAGTTTCAGAGGCACTCCACGTGGAGTAACATTTTTTGGAAGCGGCGATTTTAGAGGGAGATCGAGACAGTGCTTTTCGGAACACAGGAAGGGGATTCGTTGGGGAGACGACGTGATATATGCACTGGGTTTCGT